>NC_041387.1:280964412-281165495 GCF_002162155.2 Triticum dicoccoides | reverse complement strand
TAACAACCACCATGATAGTTAAATAAATTTTATTCCTTTGAAGTAGGGAAAAATTGGCTTTTCGCAAAAACTGTAATCATAGAGCTTTCCACCAGCCATATATGCATGTAGTATAGCCTATTCTTTCATTACTCTCTATGTGTTACATTGCCAGCATATTCCATGTGCTGACCCGTTTTCGGGCTGCAACTTTTCATGTTGCAGACTTTTCAGACGACGAGTAAGTGGTACGTTAGGGTTACGATTTCCTATACTCAACTTTGCCGTTGGTGTTGATGGGAACCCACAACCTTGTTGCTTCCGCTATATTTTGGATTGAGGTAATAGTTTTTACGTTACTTTATACATGTGATTTACCTCTGTTATAAATCCTTCGAGTACTGTGTGTGTCAGCATACCGATCCAGGGATGACACGAAAGCACAGAGACTTGATCCATTCGGGTCGGGTCGCTACAGCAAAACCCGTGGGTAGGAACCAACTAGGGGTAAAAATGCAATTGTCCCATTTGGCTATGGTGGAAGAGGGACTTGAGTGGAAAGCAACTTGGGAAGGCTAGAAATCAAGGTTCAGATGGTAGGAATAGAATCTCTTGATCTCAGCACATGAGTAGGTGGTTCTCTCTCCGAAAATGAATGGTGAAAGTGTAGGCATGTTCTGATAGCTCTCTCTTCTGAGAAGAAGGGGTGGAGGGGTATATATAGCCTCCACACAAAATCCAACCATTACACACTTTTGACTCATCTCAGTGGCACCGATTAGTTAAACTCGATGGCGCCGATCTGTTCAAAAATATGAATGTTGGGAATCTCAGTGGACCGACTGGAACAACTCGGTTGGACCGATGTGCTAGGGCTTAGAAAACCTCGTCTCTGTGGCATCAATTGCATCAACTCGGTGGTACTGATGTGAAGCAATATGGCAACAGAGAGTTGGCAAGCCATCTCAGTGAGACCGATTGCAATTATCGGTGAGACCAAATAATTGCAACAAGTAACAGAGAGTTGGCAAGGACATCTCGGTGGGACCGAGATCCGTATCAGTGTGATCGAATCATTTGGGTTTCTGGCAGTGGCTATGTCAAATGAACTATGTGGCTCCTGATCTAAAAAATCGGTTGGTCCAAATTAGAGTTTAGGGTTTGGACATATTTGGATGGAGGACGTGGTTGAGGGTTTTGGAGCGATGTCACTAAGCTCTTTGAACAAGTAGACCATTAAGCAACACCTCATCCCCTTTTAATAGTATTGGCTTTCCTATGGACTCAATGTGATCTTGGATCACTAAAATAGAAATGAAGAGTCTTGAGCTTTTGCCAATCCTTATTATTATCATTTAGAGGGGTCCACGTCTCTATCTCATGCTATGACAATCATGGAACATCCTAAAATATTTATCTTGAATGGATATTAATTAAATGAGATATATGTTGTTATGAATTACGAAAACCACCAGGGGATTGGTTGCACTTTCGGATCTTCTCGATCCTACAACATGGAATCTATGTTGTACTAGAGACTCACACAATGACCTATCATTATGTCCCATAGTTGGGTATGTCTGACTTGGACCTTATCTGGACTCAGATCCAACTTTGCCTGATCTGATCAGATCGTTCTGAGTCCATATTATCCATGTAGGTGCAATATCTGCCTACCTTGTGTTTTGGAAATTGTTGACAGAAACAGGTATGGACTGATTTGTTTGTTAGTGCATACAGAGAGAAAAAAATCCATACACAACCGAAGATAATGTTGTCTCCGATGCTGAGTTCGAGGAACTTCACCAAAGTATATCTGCATTACAAAAAAGAACGATCTATAATTGTTGAAGCAATAGATTCGAGAAGATGGATGTGAAGAAATTGACCCCTCAAAAGTTTTTTGCTGAAGCAAAGCTTTTCATACAGTACCGTCATCCGAAGAAATTGACTACAGCGATGGAAGTCAAAGGCAAAGTGAAGACGTAGTATTCGTTTTGTTCTTCTTCTTCCATTCTTTCGAGTCATAGGACCTCCATACTATTCAGAGGGGTATAGGTTCTCGATGCTTAGATCTATTGTGATGCTTCGCCATAACCTATGAAAGATGTGAGAGAAATCTCTTTGTGCTCCGAGCAAATACTTGGCGGCAAGAGACTGTGAGTTAGCATTACTTGCTCCCCAAGTAATGTTACTGTTGTGCTCAAATCCGAGCGTTGGACTCGTGTCGTTTAGCCATTGGCTGATCTCGATGTCTAACTTGGTCATTTCCCATCAGGGAAGGTTGTGGCTATATATAGGCACCCCGCTCCAACTTTGTCCGTTTGCTACTCCGCTTGAGATTTCTGAGAAGATTGATTTGAGCAACCCCTCTCTGAGTGATTTGAGTTTAAGATCCACCGAGTGAAAAACCAAGAGCCCAAACTTAGATAGTGGTTTAGCATCACAGTCGTTCCGAGTGAGAATTCTGGTACCTATTACTCTTGAGAACTACGCACTCTCTAGCCAGATAGGTTTTGGCTTTGAGTGTTGAAGAGTTGTTGTCTTCACCGAGCCTGATTTCAGCAACCAAGAGTGATTGTGGTTTGCGAAGGTCGACCAAAGGTTTTGAGATCACCGACAAGGATCTACCACAAGTAAAATCAACCTGAGTCTGATCAGCTCTGTGTTGAATGAGAATAGGGTGAAGAGATTTTATCTTCCGTGTTAAGTCACAGCCCGTCCAACCAGACGTAGCCCTTTGGCAGAAGGGTGAACTGGTCTACCAAATCTCTATGTCGCCATCGAGCACCAGTTGTTAAATCTCTCTAATACATTTCCTTCAACAGTTTATATTCTTGCTCTGTGCCGATAGATTACTTGATCATTTTGTTTTGTTGTTGTCATCTTGTGTATATGTGCTCATCTTGTTTCATTCTCATCGCCTATATTCATTCGTTATCATCTTATTCCTCGGATTCTCTTGTGAGATCATTTCATAGTATTTCCTTTAGTGTGTACCATGTTCTGTCTCATTCTACTACATCTATTTGCCTATTGCATTACTCTTATTGATGTTAAGCATTTGATTCATCAAGCTCATACTATTGTCAATGCCTTCATCGATGAATATGCTTCTGACGAAGAAGATTGATTTAGTTCATTTCCTTCGATTCTCTATTCTGCTGCTATGATTGGGATAAGTTTCAAACCTTTCGAGAGAAATTTTGAATCTCCCATTCACCCCCCTCTGGTTGATTTCAGAGCAGGTTCTAACAATTGGTATCAGAGTAGGTTCTCCATGTCTTTGTTTATTAAAGGTCTAACATCCTTGGAGTTTTCAGTATGTCGTATGCAGGTAGATCCTCGCACTCTGAAATATTTCCTACCTTTGATGGAAATGGCTATCTGTACTGGAAGGAACAAATGAGCATTAGAATTCAAGCTATCAACTATGATTTGTGGCAGATTGTGGAAGATGGCTACTCCATTCAGAAACCGAACAATCTCAACACCGATGATAAAGCAAATCTGCAATTGGATGCTTAGGCCAAAGATATCATCTATAGCAGTCTATAAAAAGACATTTTCTTTCGGTTCCAAAGGCTCAACACTGGAAAGCAAATTTGGGATGCTATCAACAGTGCTCATGAAGAATTTGTTGCAAGATCAAATCCCGACATTCAAATGCTTCATGGCATGTTTACTAGATTTCGAAGTCTTCGTAAAGAAAGTGTCATGGAACTCACTGATCAATTGACAAACATTGTCGAAAGACTACATCAGCGAGGAGTAACTGATATCACTGATAGAGCTTCTAAGCGCACTTGATGAATCCTTCAATCCTATTGTGGCAGAAATCAAACAAAGACCAGACTATGAAGAACTTTACTATGTTGAGGTCATGACACTGCTGTCAATTCATGAAGAAAAGATGGAACTTGAAAATGCCAACCAAGAATCTTCTTCGGAAAGTGAAGGAGAAATTCTCTCACACTGTGGCAGTTTTGAAGAAGAAGATGTCGAGAATCAACACACAATCACCAGAGAACTCAAAATGCTTATACAAAGTCTAAGTGATCTCAAGAGGCAAAATCTCTTCCTCACAAATGATGACGAGCTTGATGCGCCAGAATCGTCTAGAAGAGGATTGCCTCCCAAAGATATGAAGTGCTTCAAGTGCAAACTATACGGTCATCTCATTGCTGACTGCCCTAGCTGGGAAGGAAAACCTATCAACAGATGGAAATATCTTCACTGTAGTGGTTTTACACGAGTAGGTCGTCATACTAAGCTCTCGAAGGAAATTGTATCTCCGTCATCTTCTTCAATGATACCAGCCAATGATACGTCTCCAATGTATCTATAATTTTTTAGTGTTCCATGCTATTATATTATCATTCTTGGATGTTTTACAATCATTTTATAATCATTTTATATCATTTTTTGGTACTAACCTATTGACATAGTACCCAGTGCCAATTGTTGTTTTCTGCTGGTTTTTTACATCGCGGGAAATCAATACCAAACGGAGTCCAAACACAGTGAAACTTTTTGTGGACTTTTTCTGGACCAGAAGACACTTGTTGGGCCAAAGAAGTACCAGAGGGGTGCTCCGAGGGGAGCACAACCCACCAGGGCACTCTAGGGGGCCCAGGCGCGCCCAGGTTGGTTGTGCCCACCTCGGTGGCCTACCGGACCGCCTCTTTGCTCTAGAAATAACAGAATATTCCAGAAACCCTAGGGTAATCGACGAAAATCAATTCCAGCCGCCACAAGTTCCAGAACCACTAGATCCAATCTAGACACCATCACAGAGGGGTTCATCATCCTCATTGGTGCCACTCCGATGATGCGTGAGTAGTTCATTGTAAACCTACGGTCCGTAGTTTGTATCTATATGGCTTCCTCTCTCTTGTTTGATTCTCAATACAATGGTCTCTTGGAGATCCATGTGACGTAACTCTTTTTGTGGTGTGTTTGTTGGGATCCAATAAACTTTGAGTTTATGATCAGATCTATGTTTTTATCCATGAAAGTTATTTGAGTCTTATTTGATCTCTTGTATGCATGATTGCTTATAGCCTCATATTTCTTCTCCGATATTTGTGTTTTTTTGGTCAACTTGATCTATTTGTCTTGCAATGGGAAGAGGTGCTTTGTGATGGGTTCGATCTTACGGTGCTTGATCCCAATGGGGTCTATTTCTACATAAATAGATCTTGTCTACATCATGTCATCGTTCTTATTACATTACTTCATTTTTCCATGAACTTAATTCACTAGATGCATGCTAGATAGTGGTCGATGTGTGGAGTAATAGTAGTAGATACATTCGTCTGTCTACTAATCTTGGATGTGATGCCTATATAATGATCATTGCCTGGATATCGTCATGATTATTTGAAGTTCTATCAATTGCCCAACAGTAATTTGTTTATCCACTATTTGTTATTTTTCTCGAGAGAAGCCACTAATGAAACCTGCGGCCCCGGGTCTCTTCTTTAATATATTTGCCTTCGCGATCTATTTTCATTTGCTTTTATTTTCATATCTATTATACCAAAAATACAACAATACGTTGCTGCAATTTTTAGTAATTTATTTTATCCCGCGTTCCCGCGAGATCTATTTATCCAATCTACTACAATTTTACCTATCTTTTTACCCATGAGGGATTGACAACCCCTCTCTTACGTCGGGTTGCGTGTATTTGTTATTTGTGTGCAGGAGCTGTTTACATGGTGTTGTGTGGTTCTCCTACTGGTTCTATAACCTTGGTATCATCACCTAGGGAAATACCTACCGTTCCTGTGCTACATCATCCCTTCCTCTTTGGGGAAATACTGACGTAGTTCAAGGAAACATCAATCACTAACATGAAAGCTAGAACTATCATTGAATTAAATATGAAGAGGGTGTCTCGGCTGAATAGAGCATGTGCTGATCTGACTTTGGACTCCGAAAAAGTGGCTACTAACACCAAATCAGATGATGAAGAATTCTACAAAAGGACTAGGAGAAGCAATGCATATGTTGCCATTGAATCATCAAAGGATTTCAGCAAATCAGATGCTGATAATGATACTTCAAGTAATGATGATTCAAGTGATGATGAACCAGTCGCCTTCTGTCTCATGGCAAAATCATCAAAGTATCAGGTATCTACAAAACAACAAAGATCCACGAACAAATATTCACCTGAATATATTTCTTATGCCAAGCTGGTCAAGATCGCTAAATCCCAACATGATGAAATTTAAATGCTCGAGACAAATCTCAGGAAAACCGAAGGATTACTGGTCGAAGAGATGGAGAAGAATCAAACGTTAATCAAAGAGCAAGATGCTTTTTCATCAATTGTTGATGATCTTACCAATCGATATGATTCACTTACAGTTGACTACGAGAGTTTATCAGATGAACTCCTTAATGGGAATCAAGAACTCGTGTCACTAAAAGAATCTCATAAGAAGCTGGTGTTAGAAAAAGCTTCTCTCTTCATCGAGCAATCTGCTCGACTTCTTGATGATTTTGTACCTCCATGCTTAAAACTCCTAGAACGTAGCAATGCTGATTCTCATGCTAAGACCTCTAATGATGTTAGAGAGAATATTGCTACTACTGAAGTTGGTACTACTAACCCCTCTGCCAAGGATTTTGCTGCTATCTCTGAAGAAAATTGCAGGTTAAAGGGCTTACTTGAGACTGGACTACTAAGGAGCCCAAAAGAGCATCAAACCCTATGTGATGTGCTCAAGAAGTCCATACTGCACAAAAATCTTCAAAAGGAAGGTTTAGGTTTCGAAAAGAAACTCAATGTGGGTGGATCCTATTGGACTCCCGAGCAATATCCTTGAACAACTTGGGTTCATGCAAAGAGTAAAACTCTCGAACCAGAAACTTTAACTGGTTATCTCTCACCCACTCATGTTGATACTGACGAGTCTAGCGACACAAATTACAAAATCTTCAAACAATAGGATCACAATGTTTTTGCTCAATATGTTGGAACTAACTGCAGGTCAGGCGTACCCAAGAAGCAAATCTGGGAAAAGAAGTGCACTGTTGAAAATTTGTCTGTCACTGTTAACCTGACTGTACAGGATAACTCCCGACAAGGAAATGGTTATCATTCTCAGTCTACTCGAGTGCTATTCTCGAATGATTATCATCCTAACCTGCGTCAAAAGGAGTGCAGGCGTACATCTTCAAATCATTACATACATGACTCTGGAAATAACTTCAAAGCCTATTCATATGATTATCGTCAAAGTGCACAGGTGTTTCGCAGGCCTCGGCAAAGGAATGCCCCCACTCAGTTCAAGCAAATGAGATACTCACCTCCCACGCAAGTGTGGGTTGTGAAGAAGAACTAATCATCTCATGTTGGAATTTCTCTTAGGGATATCGCATGTTTATCATAAGCCCTGAGATCAATTATTGTTGGTGCTTATCTTTCTGTGTTTTCACTCAAAGTGTTTGTGCCTTTGTTTTCCTTCGTTTGGTTTTGGGTTTCGAGTCAGTCTCTCCTTTGTGTTTAATCAGTTCCTTTCTTGTCATAAACATGCACCTTGATTTCAAGATGATTTCACTCCGACGTCATTGGTCGTGAAAGAAATCAACTTCGAAATATCTTCTGTTTTGGTGCTTGCACTTCCTCAAACCCTTCGACCTTTAGTTTAGTTACCGTGATTTCCGCAGGAAATGGGTGACACGTGCCCACGATCTCACGATCGCGATCTCATCCATTGAATGTGGAGCGTCCCATGTTCATCAGCTCTGGATTTTGAAGTAGGCGGTTTCGCCCTTAGGCTACTTAAACCCCCCCTCTCTAGGTTTCTTTTTCCTTAGTTCATTCTCTGTTCAGCCTCAAACCTCTCCTCTCACTCTCCTTCTGAGCCCGTGCTCGAAGGAACGTCGATGACGAACCTCGCCGTGCAACTCCGGCGAAGCCCCATCACCGTTGGTCGCGCAAGTGCGGCAACTCCTTCTCTCCTGTGCTGCCATAGTTGATCTATATTGCCAAGCTAGGGCGTATAGATATGGAACTATACCTATCCCTCTTATATTATAGCGCAGTTCATCTCGACGCTACTTAACTTGTTTTATTTTCTTGCCGTAGATCCTTAGGGTTCACTAAGTCATGGCTTGTACGGTTTGTAGTAGTTCCTCATACAAGTCTTTCTGGATCTAGGGTTCTTTAGGTATACATTGAAAGAATAGAGGAGTTGTTATTCTATCGTAAGGCATATTGCAATTATCTCGATGATATCTTGCAACATGTATACCATGGATTTCTTGCTACTTCCAAAAAATTATCTGTTTTGAGTCAAAATGCTTCTGTGCATGTTTGTGAGTTCTTCCTGTTTACATCAGATCCTTGTTTTTCTCTCAGGGGTGGTCATGGCAAATAGTTCGGAAGAGTGTTCTGGGTCTGGGCAAAGGTGGCTGAAAGGAAATCAGCTAAGCCACCAAAAGTTCCGAAGAAGTATGAATCAGAAAGTGTTGAAGAAGATGATGATATTCTCTCAGCGCACAGTCAGCCAGAGGATGAACTAGTCAATGACTCCAAAACCCTATTCTCTGATGGAAATCCCAAGAAGGGTGATCATGGTAGAGAGAGGAACACCATGGCTGAGATGTCCGATCCTGAAACTTACAAGACTCCGCTTGGAGTAGAAATGGCACAAGAAAGAAACAACAGGCTGCAGAAGGGCGAAGAAGTGGTTCAACTATGAAACATCTGAAGGAAATACTAGATTTTGTTTGCATTCACTTCTCCCTGGAATGACTGCATAGCAGAGGGGTGCCTTGGACAAGATGATGAAAAAGTTAGGCCAGCATCGCCTCCCAATGCTCATGCTGATTCCTTAAAAACCATTGCTAATTTTCCCGAGGAGATTACAAAGAGGGAAAAGGCCAAGGACAAGGGTGAGGCAAGAGTTGCAAAGAAGAATCAGGTGGAACAACGAAATGTTGAGTTAACTCAACAAGATGTGCAAGAGAAGAAGGAAAGGGCATTTGCCCGAAAAGAAAAGAATAAGAAGAAGTCTATTTCTCCTCGAGCTTCAAAGAAGAAGTTTGTTGCTAGAAAATCAAGGAAGGTTGCATCTACCTTGTATGATGACTCTTCTGATGATAATGCCGGCAAAGAAATTCCCATGTACAATCAAAGAGCTCTGCTTGATAATCCTTACCAAACTCCTTCTCCAGCAAAGGTTTCGCCTCCGTTGAGATATTCACCAAGGCTTGCTCCCGTACAATCAGATAAACCTTCGGGTTCTGCTGCCCCAGTGGAGAATAGCAAATTGATAACCAATGAAAAAGTTGTTGTCCCTACCAAGAAGGGGAAGAAAAAATTTCCTGCTTCCACAGAGGAATATGACTTTGAGCTTATGTTTGACATCATTGAAGGTGCTTCCTATGATGCAAATCCATCTGAGTTGCGTAGTCTGGGATTACTTGAAAACGTTACCAAGATGGTAACTAAGCATTTCACTGAGCTAAAGAAATTACCAAAGAACTGAACCAGATAGTCAAGGACAAGAAACTCCTTGAGCAAATGAGAAAGGATGCAAAATCATAGTCTGAAAGAAAAGATGTGAACAAGGGAATTCTTGAAATCACCATAGCTCTCACATTCATGAGGAACAACAAGATTGAGTGGCACTCTAAGCTGAAGAAGGATGTTTCTTAGCTCTACGATCGAAGAAATAATGAGCCTAAGCATCAAGCAAATCTTGCTCGACAAAGAGAAAGAGAAGAGAAGCCTTAGAGAGCTAGGGCAAGATGCAGCTAGTTGAAGGCTTCCAAGGATCATCGTATCCAATATGTAACAACTGATGCACCTGTTGACTCAAGTGTCACATTGCAATAGATCCAATCACCCCCTTGTCCCGTGTAAGAAACCGAGCAACAAGTTGTGCATGTCGTAGTCATCATTCCTACCTCAGCTGCACAAGAATCTGATGTGGTAGACATGTATCTAGCCAATCCTTATGAAGAGAGTGTCGTGCCCGAGAAAAATGCTCCTAAAGAAAGAGTTGACGAAGAGATTGAGATAGAAAATGCAGTTTCATTGCCTTTGAAGAAAGTTCAAGCTGAACCCTGTGGATCCACCAAGGAAGATGAGAAGGTTGAGGGGGAGCAAGTTGCTTCCCGAGGAAATACCACCCCGGTCTCCTCATCTGGTGCCCCTACCTAGATGGAGGTTGACCCTACACCTGGTTCTTTGGCTTCACAGCCAGAACAGGAAGAGAAGAAATTGGAAGAGCCCAGGGCTCCTGAAGAAAAAGAACAAGCAGTTGTACCACCAGCATTGCCGCAGCAGGCTGAAGGTGAACAAGTTGTGACCCAATTGACCAAACAAGTTGTCGTGCCTCCCTCTGATGAGAGTGCACTGAAACAAAAGGCCCTAGTGCCTGAGAATGAGAAAGCCGTTGAAGCAGTTCCAGTGAAGGAAATTGAAGGTCAGACAAGTGATCCCCTGCCATCAGCTCCAGAAAAGGCTACCATGCCACTTGCTCCATTGAAGCCCGTCGATGAAAATGTGCCAGCTTCTAAAGATGTTCAGGCGATAGAAATCGGTGATGAAGAATATCAGAAAAATCATCAGGAATTGTTGAGGATGTAACTACTGAGTGTAAACCGCCCAGGAGGGGCCGGTTCATGCTCAACTATACTGAAGCCCATGAAGATAAGAAGATGGCGCTTTACTGATAAAGCTTAGAGGCCCGAAGCCCAAAGGCAGATTAGGGCCCATGATAGTGAATCGTCATAGTTGTATAACTTGTGTTGTAAGATAGGGAAAGGGAGAGACCGAGCCGAACACTTGTATGAGTCGGTCTCGGGACTCTGTAAACCGGCCGGGCATTAACCTGTGTATATAAAGGGATGACCCGACGGCGGTTCGGGGACAACAGACAACAACTCGAGATCCAGGCAAAGCGTATTCGCTCCCTGGTCATCGAAACCCCAATAATTCCGTCACAACTAGACGTAGGCTTTTACCTTCATCGAAGGGGCCGAACTAGTATAAAACTCTCGTGTCCCTTGTCCGGTTTAACCCCTTCAGGCTAATCTCGTTGCGATGGCTCCACGAGTAAGTCCTTCCGCTAGGACATCTGACATGATATTTCCACGACAGTTGGCGCCCACCGTTGTGCTATCGCACGATGGTTTTGAGTTCTTGAAGGGCAACTTTGAAGGACTCAAAGGGTACGCGGTTGGCCGGATGACCAAGAGTCGTCTCGGCATGCTTTACATCGACAACGCAGGCTGGGGCCCCTAGGCTGGCTCAATCGAGTACGGGTATCGGGTCCCCTTTGGCGGAATTCACGTTTTCATCGGCAAGATCTGCGAACCGGGCCCTGAGCCGGACATCTCCACCGACCTCGTCGAGACGGCTCAGCGTGCAAGTCCTGCCCGGGTTCAGCTTGCCATGAAGCGTGCATTCGTAGGATTCATCCATCGAGCGGAATCTGAACCGGTGTCCGATGGTGAGACAACCATCTACTCAGATGGTGAATTGTCCACTGGCGAAACCGAGTCGCTATATCAACTGCACGATGGCCAGTTTGAGGGAGACTCCGATGGCGACAGTATTTCGTGTCCCCTTGAACCGCCAAACCGGGTTGCGATCTTCATGGCTGGTACACAGCCCATCGTGCAATCTTCATCTACAGCAGCAATGGTCTCCGGATCGGTAGCCGCGGCAGGTGGCCCAGCACACCGGCCGGCTCAAGTTCTGGCCGGTATACTGGATGCCTTGACGTCATTATTAACTACAGCGGTGACTCCGGAGACTCAACATCGCATAATGCGGATGTTAGAAAACTAAAGGATCAGATAGCTCAGGCCAAGGCGGACTTGACGGCTGAGGAGGCTAGGATGGATGAAGAGCGGGCCGCTTGAGATGCCCAATCACAACAGATCCATGCACAGAATTACCGGCTTATGTTGGATCAGAATGCATCAAACGACGTCATGAGAAGGAAGTACAGGTCTCGATTGCCACAAATTTACGAGGGTCTAAATCTCTTCAGTACACCAGGAGCTGGGCCTAGCAATCCGGCAGGAGCAAACCGGACCGAGACACCTGGGGTGGCGCCGGATCAGCCACAGACGATGGACCCGCCTTGACGGACGAGCAAACCGCCGTAGTATGTCGCAACACCACCGAGTCACTTTTCCAGTCCTTTGGATAACATGATTGCAGCAGCATCACGCTTGGCGGCTATTCCGATGGAGGGTGATTCCTTAGCGGCGACTGAGACTCGACGAGCCAGGGATCTTCTTCAAACCGCTGTTGTTCAGCAACAGGCTTATTCCTACAGCCGAGACAGAATCCCTGTTCAAGAATTCGTCCGATTAACCAGTGAACTTGCTGATTAATTCCTACTCCTAGGGTCACCGAGTAGCCGATAAGCCGATAAATCGTCCGATTAATTGATTAAATGGACAATTAACTTGCCGATTAGCCTATTAATCCCCTACTCATCAGCCAACCGAGCAGCTACAAGTTAACGATTTCCTCAACAATGGACAGAATACATTCAACCCATCATCCGAGCAAGAGTTATAGCAGGCACATGGACGAACCGGCCGTATCAAGCAGTGCGCAGCGTCGTGATGCCTCTCGAGGGCCTAATCCGGTGAACAGCGGTTTGAATGCTCAGGATGTGGTGGATAATGGCAGGGCGCGAAGGGAGGCCGCATTAGCGGCACAACACGCGGGACGTCATCAACCCGCCCCGGTTCAGCCAGCGGTGTCAGTTGAGCAAGGGACAGGGCTTGCCTTCAGCTCTTGGGGAGTGCCGTGTCTCATCCTGGCTCTCCGTAATGTGCGGTTGCCCAAGGATTTCAAGGGGCCACGCAAGGTGCCTAATTATACCGCTGATCAGCCCCCCGAGGTGTGGGTTGAGAGTTATGAGATGGCAATGGAGATGCTAGATGTGGATGAAGCGGCGTGTGCAAAGTACTTCACCATGATGCTAGAAGGAACGGCTCGCACCTGGTTGAAGATCCTGCCTGCCAACTCGATCAATTCATGAGATGAGCTGAAGGCCAAGTTCATAGCAAACTTCAAAGATACATGCAAACATCCTATGTCCATTGTAGATCTGGCGGCTTGTGTCCAAGGAGAGAATGAATCAACAACCCATTGGGTGCGCCGGGTTTCAGAAATTTTGCACTCGTCAGGCCGCATCAATCCGGATACAGCAATTGTGACGTTGGAGGGCAATTGCCGGTTTAAGTCACTTAAAATGAAGTTGGGACGGCTCAAGCGTCACTTCAATGATATGGGAACACTCATGGCGACTCTGGTTAAATATGCTGATTCTAATAATACCAAGGACCCTGATTTTGATGAAGAGAAACAGGAGAAGGGAAAGAAGAATGCCGGTTCAAAGGGACAGCATAACCAGGCGGGCCACGGAAATAATGGTAAGCGTAAGGCGGACAATTCTGATTTCGTGGCTAACACCAATATGCAGGGTAATATGCAGCGCCGTAAGGGTAAACCGCCCCAGCACGGTGGATGAATGAATCTGGAATGCCTATTAAACCAGCCTTGCCCAAAGCACGGGACAAAGGAGGCTCCGGCCACGCACCTTTGGAAGGATTGCCACATCATGAGGGAATTCAAAAACTCTGATCTTTTTCGGTATGACCAGGGTCCATCTGGTGGTTCCGGTCCAGGATTTCATGGGCCGGGTTACGGTGGTGGCAGTTCAAACTCAGGGTTTCAGAATAATCAGGGCAATCAGAATAACCAAGGTGGTAACCATCAACAGGGTAATCAGGGGAATCAGCAACAGTCGGGTTATCAGAGCAACCCAAAGCAGTTAAACGGTGGACAATATCATGTTTTCACTACTAGTTTGTGCAAGCGCGATCAGAAACTCCATAAAAGGGCAGTGAACTCCGTTGAACCGGCGGTGCCCCATTATCTACGTTGGTCTGAGCAGCCTATTGTCTGGAGCAGAGAGGATCATCCACCCCGGGTTGACAATCCGGGTCACCTAGCTTTGGTGGTTGCACCGCAGGTGGGAGGTTATAAGTTCACCAAGGTACTCATGGACGGAGGGAGAAGTATCAATATTTTGTACTATGAAACCTTCCGGCGTATGGGCTTGACAGATAAGAATCTTAGACCGTCAAACACCGTTTTTCACAGAGTGGTGCCTGGTAAATCGGCTTACCCAGTTGGTAAGATAGCCCTGGAGGCGGTTTTTGGAGATGATCATGATTCAAGGTCCGAGACGCTGACCTTTGAAGTATTCAAATCAGAAGTCCGTACCACGCTTTATTTGGACGGCCGGTTTATGCCAAATTCATGGCGAGGCCGTGTTATGTTTATCTGCAGCTCAAGATGCCGGGTCACAAAGGAACCATCATGGTTCATGGTAGCTGTAAGATTGCTCTGGAAGGCGAGGAAGGTGATGCAACCTACGCCGAATCAGTTTGTGCAACGGAAGAGTTGAAGTTTTATAAGGACAATGTTGATCCGGCAGACATGACTTCTTTAAAGAAGCCCACCACAGAGCATGATCCGGCTTTGAAGTTTAAATCGGTTGATGAAACCAAACTGGTTGATTTTGTTCCTGGCGATTCATCCAAGCAGTTCAGCAGCATCGTCAACTTGGATCCCAAATAGGAAGGCGCGCTCATCGAGTTCATCCGTGAGAACCGAGACATCTTTTCATGTAAACCATCTGACATGCCAGGTGTACCGAGGGAACTCGCTGAGCACACTCTTAATATTGATCCAAAATTCAAACCGGTCAAACAGTTTCTCTGCCGCTTTAATGAGGAACGGTGTAAGGCCATTGGGGAAGAGGTAGCCTGACTACCGGCAGCAGGGTTTATCGTGGAAGTATTTCACCCAGAGTGGTTGGCCAATCCGGTGCTGGTTCTTAAGAAAAACGTCACTTGGCGTATGTGTGTGGATTACACATATTTGAACAAGCTTGCCCAGCTGATACCTTTTCCCTCCCTCGTATTGATCAAATCATTGATGCTACGGCGGGTTGTGAGCGTTTGAGTTTTTTGGATGCTTATTCTGGTTATCATCAGATCAAGATGGCAGTTAAGGACCAGGAGAAGACAACTTTCATTACTCCCTTTGGAGCCTTCTGTTATGTATCTATGCCCTTTGGGCTCTAGAGTGCCCAGGCCACTTATCAACGTTCTGTGCAGAGTTGTCTTCATACTTAGGTTGGGCACAACGTTCATGCTTATGTGGACGATATTGTGGTCAAGTCCAGGAAGGCAGAGACACTCATATCTGATTTGCAAGAAACCTTTGATAATCTGAGAGTTTATAAAATGATGCTCAATCTGGCTATGTGTGTTTTTGGTGTATCGGCTGGCAAGCTCTTGGGTTTTCTGGTGTCCAACCGGGGTATTGAGGCTAATCCGGAAAAGATCAAGGCTATCACATCTCGGGCTAAACCGGCATGTATCAATGATGTTCAACGTCTGGCGGGTCGTATTGCGGCTTTGAGCCGGTTTATCAGCAGGTTGGGAGAAAAGGCGATCCCTCTATACCAGATGTTGAAGAAGACAGACAATTCGGCGTTTGAAGACTTGAAGAAGCAGTTGGCTGAACCGCCGGTTCTTGCCGCTCCAGTTGATAAAGAGCCACTGCTGTTATATGTGGCTGCTAATGCCCGGGCTGTCAGTGTCGCCATTGTGGTGGAGTGCAAGGAGGCTGGGAAGGAATACCCGGTTCAAAGGCCGGTTTACTATATCAGCGAAGTGCTCATTGAGTCAAAGCAAAGATATCCGCATTAGCAGAAGCTCGTGTATGGGGTTTTTATGGTAAGTCAGAAACTTAAACAGTACTTTCAAGGTCATCCCATCACAATGGTCAGTTCTACTCCTTTGGGGGATATAATCCAGAATAGGGAAGCAACTGGCCGGGTTGCCAAGTGGGCTATTGAACTTGGGCCACACGGTTTGAAGTATATGCCTCGAACAGCAATCAAATCCCAAGCTCTTGTGGATTTCATCAATGATTGGACAGAGTTGTAGATACCAGAGGACAAACCGGATAGTACATACTGGACTATTCACTTTGACGGGTCCAGGCAATTGGAGGGTCGGGGGCTGGAGTTGTCCTTACTTCCCCTCGAGGTGATAAAATTCATTATGTTCTTCACTTAATGTTCCCTTGTACTAAACATGCGGCTGAGTATGAAGCCTTACTCCATGGTCTGCGAGTGGCTAAGGAACTTGAGCCGAGTACAATGCCTTGGAGATTCTGATCTGGTGGCTCAACAAGTTTCTGGCACTTGGGACTCCAAAGATCCCCTCAAGGCGGCTTATAGGCGAGAAGTGGATGTTGTGGCTGGTCACTTCAAAGGTTATCAGGTTGAGCACATTGATCGGTGTAAAAACGAAGCAGCTGATGCTTTAAGCCAGCTGGGATCTCAGCGTAAACCAATGCCACCCAATACCTTTCTGGATGTCTTGCATAATCCGTCGGTTCAATTGCCCACAGAAGAGGACCTCGCTATTCCTGATCCGGAGGCACAGTTGGTGGCCGCTTTACATATCATTCCGGATTGGACGGTTCCATACTTGGCGTATATGAACCGGGGCGAGTTACCAGAAGATGAAGTTTTGGCCAGACAGATAGTCTGGCGATCCAAGTCCATGACAATCATCAATGGCGAGTTGCATCATTGCAGTGTTTCAGGGGCGTTTTAGCGTTGCATCTCTCCTGAAGAAGGTCGTGAGATTTTACGCGAGATCCATGAAGGAGACTGTGGTCATCACGCCGGTTCAAAATCCTTGCTGGCTAAAGCTTTTCGTCATGGTTTTTACTGGTTGACGGCTCATGCCGATGCTGAGGACCTGGTAAAGCGGTGTGATGCTTGTCAGAAGTTTGCACACCGAGCTCATGTTCCGGCTCAGGAGCTACGGATGATTCCTATCACCTGGCCATTTGCCACTTGGGGGCTTGACATGGTAGTGACTTTCAAGCGATCCAAAGATAAGAAGACCCACCTGTTGGTGGCGGTGGACAAGTTTACTAAATGGGTTGAAGCGGAGCCAGTAAGCAAGTGTGACACAGCCACGGTGGTTCAGTTAATCAAAAAGGTGATCTTCCGTTTCGGTTTTCCACATAGCATTATCACAGATAATGGCACGAACCTCTCTAAAGGCGAGATGGAGGACTTTTGTCAACGAGAGCACATCCGACTTGATGTGGCGTCCGTGGCTCACCCCCAATCTAATGGTCAAGCTGAGCGAGCTAATCAGGAAATTTTAAAGGGTATAAAGCCCTGGTTTATAGTCCCTTTGAAGCGGACGCCGGGTTGCTGGGTGGAAGAACTACCATCTGTGTTATGGAGCATAAACACCACCCCAAACCAGTCTACAGGTTATACGCCTTTCTTTATGGTTTACGGAGCAGAGGCGGTACTCCCCAGTGATATTCGTCATGACTCGCCTCGGGTTGCCAATTATGTTGAAGCGGACAACGAGCAAGCACGTCAAGAAGCACTGGACCTGTTAGATGAGAAGCGGGACATGGCTTTGGCTCATTCGGCGGTTTACCAACAAGACCCGCGGCGTTATCACAGCCGCCGGGTTAAAACAAGAACCTTTCAAGAAGGCAATTTAGTGCTCCGGCTCATCCAGGATCAGACCGATATGCACAAGTTATCCCCACCTTGGGAAGGACCCTTTGTGGTTAGCAAGAATCTGCACAACAGATCATACTACCTCATTGACGTTCGAGAAGACTCACGCAGTTCTGAGGAGGAGACCCGGCGGCCGTGGAACATAGCTCTCCTTCGGCCCTACTACACCTGAGCTATAGGCTTTTCTTATGTACATATTTCGACAATGTATATATTATGCTCAATATAATAAACCGGCATCCTTGCTACAAGCAGGTCCTCTACCGTTTTCTCCAATATTTCTTGGTTACAAGGGGGTTTCTGCTTCCAAAGCGATGACCCGTTTTGTCCATTAAACTGGCTATCATGCCATCATACAGCTTGGGAGCTTCACACCCAAGGGGCCAAAGAGAGTTCTGTTGCTAAGAGCACGACTCAAACATAGGCACCCATTGAGCACAGCTCACAAAGTTACTTGGGGGCTCTTTGTGTAAAGTAACAAAGAGTTTGAAAGGACCCTTGTAAATGGGTATCGACCCACGGCTTGGAAGCCTGGTGTATTCACCTAAAACCCCGGGTTAACCTGCCTTCATCAAGTAAGCCACTCCTATCTAGGTAATCCTGGCACGACCCGCCGAACGTTTGACAAGTTACTCTCATTGAGACCCTGAACTTGTCAAAGTTAAAACGACGATTGGTTAGTTGGAGGCCCATCTTAAAAGGCTTTGTCAAATGGTTTAACTCAGCGGGCTGGCAGCCCACGAAAAGCCTCGAATTTGGGACTGGCAGCCCTCGAAAAGCCTCGACTACAAGTTTTTATTCGCTTTTGTTTTTTGCAAGTTTTTGATCAACTTTTAAAGTAAGCCGGCGTCTGTCGATCCGGCCAGACTATATGTCTTCATCTCAACCTAGTGTTTCTTAACCCGGGGTGGCTTATAGTTATCATCTGTTAAAGCATATAATCAATGGTGAACCGGCATCTTTCAATCCGGTATGGCTTTGACCACATGTCGCCAGTATGATCACCTGGCGTTCATTGTAAGCCGGTATGACTTATAACACACCAGCACAACATGGTGAGAGCTATCAAATGCTCAAAGTATTGGGTTTTCACCCTTACTACAATCAAGTTGGTACACCAACAGCCTTATATCATAGGTATGATCTATTTTTTAATATAAAGCTTGGCGATCTACCAGGTTTTCTTTTGGGTGTTATGACCCGTCCGGCGGTAAACCACCCGGACAGATCTTTTGTTATGCAGATATAAGGATAGCATAATATTATGTAGGTATACAAGCCAGCACTGCAATTATCATGGCGGATCAAACAAAGTCATATCTCAGTGCACGATGGCAGCAGATCAAAGTATGCCAACTAGCCTATTACAAGGCGCTTTAAGGCCCAAACTGAGTGATTGTTCTTTACACAGCACACAATCTGTGAACATCAACCTGGTTGCCCGATTAAGACTCATCGCCGGGTTGACGAGAGGTTGATGGATCTTATGGTATCGGTTCAGCATCCTCCTCCCCATCCAATGGCTGGAAGTCAACGGTGGTCCAGTTAATCCAGGTAGCTTGAAAGACAGCCTCTTCACTTATAAGTTCGGACGGTTCAACGTCAGGGGCATAAGTGTGCTTACGGATTGGCGGGATAAGATTTTGCACTTCCTTCACAGCAGTGTCGATCCGTTGGTTGTTGGCATCATAGAAGGACCAATGAATAGTCAAATTAGCCTCTTCCGCCAATTGACTTGCCAGAGGACGCATCTCCTTTGTAAGGGCTTTGAGGGCTTCATTGTCAAATTCTGCCCCGTTTTCTTGTTCACCGGGATAGCCCTTGGCACTATCAACTGGATCCAGGTCAGCTATCCATGCTTTTTCCCGGGTCAGTGCCAACAATGCGCCAGCCCTGGCAGCAGATCGCTTCATCTCCTCTATCTGCGCCGGCGTCATTGATAACCTTGCTAGAGTGTCCTTGATCAATGTTGGTGCCGGTTTGTTGTATGAGACTGCACAGATAACCCGTTGGGCACCGGTGTATGGTTGCTCTATCAACGTATATGCTGCCTTCAGCTTCATCCGCATGTCACAGCCCAGATGAGCAACACGGCCACCTATAACGGTTTAAGACTTTGATGTTAAACCGAGAATTTCAAAGATGGTTATTCAAGAAATCTTGACAAGAGTATTTACCAAATATTGCAGAGGTCATGGCATTTACTTGGTGCTTCAACCCAGTTAGCTCTTCCACCACCGGTTTAAGAGCTGACTTGGTGTCTTTAGCCCGCTTCAACAATGCAGTCTTTTCAGTCTCCCAGCTAGCACGTTCATTCTTGAACCCTTCCTTAAGCTGTTCCATGGCTATAAAAGTGGTTTTAAGCTCATCCTTGGCCTTGGAAGTCTCTGATTGCTGGGACTTGATATTCTCTTGAAGATCATCAATTTTGGAGTCTTTGTTGTTTATATTGGCCTGCAATGATCAGATGATGATGATATTTTTCTCAAAGTCCCAAGCATATAACCAGTTATACACTTGGCACTTGGGGGCTAATGCGGAATGCTTTTTTCCTACTGCTTAGTTAAAAGTCCCAAGGCTCAATACAAGTATGAATCTTGGCACTTGGGGGCTAATGCATATTTGATCAAAAAGTACAAAGGCAAAAGGAGTTGGCAAAATGAATATTGGATCATGAAGTCCCGGTTCACCTTGATAAGGTTAAACCGACCCTTGGGGGCTAGAATGGAGATATACAGAACAAGCAAGATTAAAGTGCTTTTGAAAGATACCTCATAGAGCTCCTTCATCATATTCACCAAACCGGCCTCATAATCTCGGCTTGTGTAGAGGCGATGTAAGAAGCCGGAATGAAGCTCTTCGGCAGTAAAGTTGACATAGCTGGATAAATCTGTCTTCTCTTTCCCCTTGCCCATAGCAACAAATTCTTCCTTGGCGGTATGCTTTGACAAGGCAACCGGATTTCCTGGGACGGTGTGAGCAGTACCGGTGATAATAACATCATCATCACCACCTTTTGACGGGCTCGGCGGATTGACAATATCCCTGGCTGGGCTCGGCGGATTAGCAGCTGGGCTCGACGGATCAGCAGCTGGACTTGGAGGCGTAGCGTGCGGGCTTGATGGATCAACATGCGTAGCCGGGTCAACTTCCGGCGTGCTAGCATTGGTGGCTGGATCTTGTGGGGCAGAGTCATCCATGACAACATCAGTGTCTCTACTAGCATCTTTTGGAGTCTTCTCCGGTTCAGCTTCATCGGTGGGGCCACTGGTCTTGGATTTCTTGCTCAGTCGGGCCTTGGCACTACAATATCAAAACAAAGATTAGTATGGTAAACCGACGCATGAAGAAAAAACCTGAAGGGCAGTATACTTACCCAGCGACGGTCTTGAGGGGAGGCAATTGCGTGGTTGATGAGTCGCCAGATGAAGAATTAGAAGTTACCTGATAATTTGAATCAGACGGATTAAGTGGGTATCGGAAGCAACCCGCCAAGGGACAAGGTTTATTAAAAGAGGAAGAGACCTCTGGACGACGTTTTCGCGGTGGAGTGTCTGGTAAACCGGAGGAAGTGACTTGTTGGCCACTGTGCCGGGTTGTGCGACGACCTTCATGTTGTTGGATCTTCAAAGAAAATTGTGGATCCAAATGAGCAAGAGGGTGAGAGCGTTTTACTTTCCTAACTGCACGGCGAATTTTTTGAACCGGCACATGATCTGAATCGGAGGAAAGGGAGATTACGTCTACATGGTTGGCACGACTGGCTTCCGCATCATCCTGGTAATAATTATTGTCAATAAGGTGTACGAAAAATAAGCCAAGAGAGTCAAGTTCTACCTCTTGATCCGATTCTTCGATATCTTCGGGCGGATCAGCGGACTCTGCGGTTTTCCTCTTGGCTGGTTTCTTTCTGACTTCGCTTTTGGCACGAGGAGCCCTCGCCGGTTTATCTTGAGTTTTCCTCTTCCAGAAGGAATCTTTGGCCTGTAAAAATTAAACAAAGGATTATTCTAGCAGTGTTAAAGTGGAGACGGATCAAAAAAGCACAAGGTTAAAGTTTTTACCGCTGGCGGTTTGTTGGAGGCATAAAAAGGGGGCAGCCCAGTTATACTTCAGTGACTTCATCATCAGTCATCTCTATTTCATTAAACCGTTCAGGATCCTTTGCGTCACCAGTATACTCATGCATCAATCCGGAGCGGCGGCTTAAAGGTAGGATATGCCACGAAACCCAGCAGCGAACGAGGTCAACACCAGTCAAACCGTTGGCTAGGAGAGCCTGGAGCTTGGCAAGTTGAGGCGCATAAGCTTGTCGTTCTTTGGCAGTTATTCGTTGAGGTAAGGGCGGCCGTTGCTAAGCCGGTGAGCGCGGTAACCCGGCAAAGGATTTTCTCCAGCAGGGGGAGTGTTCTGACAATAAAACCATGTTTGGTTCCAGTCTTTGGGATGGCTGTGGTGTTTCGCATGAGGGAAATCAACTTCTTTCCTCTTCTAGATTGACACCCCACAAAGTTCAGTGTTGGGACCATCAGAGAACTCAGTTCAGCGGTTTAGATGGAAAAAGTCCCAGAAGAGCTCAACAGATGGTTCTTCTTGAAGGTAAACTTCACAGAATACTTGAAAATTGCATATGTTGGACACGGAATTCGGTCCAATATCCTGTGGATGGAGTTGAAAGCTAGCAAGGACATCCCGGAAAAAACTTTGATCCAGGAGGGCTGAATCCCCGGTCTAGGTGCTGCATGAACACAATCACTTCTCCATCTTGAGGCTCAGGAGGGCACTCAGGGCCAGGGACTCACCAATGAAGGACATTTTTTGAGGCTAAAGCGCCAGTCAGAACATATCCATTGATTTGCGTTTCCGTGATCCGGGAAGGAACCCAGTTGCAAGTGGAGAATTGGAAAACAAACTATAAAAGAAAAATGAAGGCCGGTTTACGATTGAAGGTTGATGTGCACTAATCGGTGTTAAACCGGGGAATTTGATCAAGGCGTATATGTGAGTTAAACCAAAAATTACTACTCAAGTCAAGATGGTGGTTTAAGTGAGGGCTAATGGCATATGGCGGATTATCAACTACTAAAGGTTAAACCGCCCTTAAACAAAAAAGGCAGAGCTAAAATCTACTAAGTGTTTACAGAAACAGGTTTCACAATACGGCAGTATAATTTTGGATCTACCGTGGTTCAATAAAGAAAAAATTTCTGAGCCCTACAATGGCGCTAAGAGGAACGGAGAAGGTTCAGATGGAGTTTTTTCAGGAACAACAAGACGCTGTGGTGCGGCAGACTAAAGTTATGGATCTTGCCGCAAAAGAAAACTATCAGGCATAGCTAGATTCAGTAAAAGAGGCTAAGGGAAAGGCGGAGAAGCACTGATGAATGTCGATGAACACGGATGAAGCCGAAGCCTTAATGGAGATCTAGGGTTACAGGAAGAAAGCTTACCAGGGCCACGCAGCGGTGGAGGAGTATCACAGGATCTCTGGTACGAACAGGGTGATGCAGCGGCCTAGTCGGTGTAGATTCAATGATTGACGGCGGCGGCAGCGGCGCTTGAGCTCTTCGGGTTGCGAGGAGGTAGACGATATGCAAGGGGGAAAATGGAAGGACCCCCCGGCCCTATTTATAAAGGCAAGAGAATAAAATGGCAGGCGCAAAAATCAAGGGGCCTGAAGCGGCAAAAGAGGGTGCAGTTGTCACCTCGATCTTCAGGAATTAATTAAGAGAAGGGAATGTTCATAAATATTTTTATGCAGAGATGACATCATGATGATTTACTGCAGTGACAGAAGGTGACGTTACGGCGGTTGACCAAAGTTTACAGGGAGAACACAACGTGGCGGTTTACAAAAATCATTAGAAGATGCTCACAGAATTTTTCTAAAGTATTGAAGATTGAAATGAACAGGTTCAAATCAATCTGGGGCCTAATGTTGAGGATGTAACTACTGAGTGTAAACCACCCAGGAGGGGCCGGTTCACGCTCAACTATACTGAAGCCCATGAAGATAAGAAGATGGCGCTTTAATAATAAAGCTTAGAGGCCCGAAGCCCAGAGGCGGATTAGGGCCCATGATGGTGAACCGTCATAGTTGTATAACTTGTGTTGTAAGATAGGGAAAGGAAGAGACCGAGCCGAACACTTGTATGAGTCGGTCTCGGGACTTTGTAAACCGGTCGGCCGTCCACCTGTGTATATAAAGGGATGACCCGGCGGCGGTTCGGGGACAACATACAACAACTAGAGATCCAGGCAAAGCGTATTTGCTCCCTGGTCATCGAAACCCCAATAATTCCATCACAACTAGACATAGGCTTTTACCTTCATCGAAGGGGCCGAACTAGTATAAAACTCTCGTGTCCCTTGTCCGGTTTAACCCCTTCAGGCTAATCTCATTGCGATGGCTCTATGACTAAGTCCTTCCGCTAGGACATCTGACGTGATATTTCCATGATAGGAATCATTTTCGCTTTTTCTAGCTATGTATGGCCCCAATGGCCCCGCATTCAATGAACATCTTCATTCCTCGAAGCTTGCATTCTTTGGGGTCATCCCTTATGAAGGAGAAAGGACTTCATTATCACCGAGGTTTGGGACTGAAGAACAAGTTGTCTACTATGCTTGGGTCTTGTTCGCAAGCACATAATTTTCAATCATAAGATATTGAACTTCGCTGAACTTGAGAAAATGCCCTGGTTCCATCATGCAATTGAGCATATTGAACATGCTCTCCTGAAGGGGTTCATGTGCTTCAATCACGGGTGGAACAAAGAGATTATTCTTCAGTTTTATGCTACACTGTATATCTCATGAGAGCTTGGAAATACCTCAACCTGGACGCTTAAATGGATGGCTGGCAGAGAAAGAACCAAATGTTCGGCAGACCATTTTCTAGCCTTGACAAATATTCCTAAATGTGAGTTTGAGAATGATAGAGAGCACAGACTGTATTTCTGGGAAGTGTTTGAAGCTCAACTCCACGTCCTGATGGATCCCACCATGGTAGGTGACGAATGCATTGATGTTGATCCGAAGAAGTTGGCTTATGACAACAAAGTATTATTTCACATTCTGTGCAATACGATCACGCCAACAAACAGGCCAAACTCCATCAAAGGCATCATGGGGAAAGCACTTGTGGCCATATCTCAAGGAATCAAGTTTGACATTCCAGATATTTTCATTCGAAACCTCGCATGCGTAGCAGATAGCCCTCAGTCATTGAAGCATTATACTCCATGGATCATGTTCGCAATCGAGCATCTCACAAATGAGAAATTCTTCTGGGCTTACATGCAAAAATTATTCATGCCACCTGTTCGTGACACTCTGTCCATTGTGAAGGATAGTGGCAAAGGAATGGAACCTGTTGATACTACTGCAAATGCTTCTGTGTCTGAAAATGCTCTGAAGGTCAAGGAAGCTAGGGTTGAAATCCCTTGTGAAGAAAATCCATCTCTCTATGAGATTTGTATTCGCATGCAGTAGATTCTAGAGAGATGCATTAAGATGTATAGAAAATAAAAGGTGGAATTAATGAATGAGATGAATCTGATTCATAATCACACTCATCAAATTCTTCTACATGAGAAGGATGCAAGGAAGTGCTCATGGACTTTGTTGAGAAAGCATTACTCTCGCAAGGATTTAGCTAAAAAGGGCCTCTTCAAGGAGTATGACTACCTGGACCTGCTTGCTATTCCGTGCATCCGAAGACAAACTCCAGTGCTCCCACAACGTTCTACTTCAACGAATCTGTTGTTTGGCATTCACGATGATGAAATTTCAGATACTGCAAGTACTCTTTCTACAAGCCAGATGTTCATCGCTCCAAGTCTTCCAAAGCCCAGGCTGCTACTCCTGCTTCCGCCTCGACCATTCATCACTCTTCTGACACTGATTCAGCAAGTGGTTTTAATTTGGGTTTTGTCGGGAAATTGTCACGGCAGATGCCCTAGCATGAGGACTTAGGTGTCGAGCCATCGCTACGAGATCAGCTTGAAGGGGTTAAAACGGGACAAGGGACACGTAGAGTTTACCCAAGTTCGGCCCCTCGCAACGAGGTAAAGGCCTACTCCTGCTTTAGGTTGTATTGCTTGGCTTTCAATTACCAGGGAACAAATACGCTTGACCTAGTTCTCGACTTGTTGTTTATTCCCTTAACCCGCCGCCGGGTCACCCCTTTATATACACAGGCTGATGCCCGACGGCTTACAGAGTCCCGGCCGGCTCATACACAACGTGTCTGGCTCGGTGATAGACCTACACTTTCCTTAACATACAAGTTAACATATGGCGGTTTACGCCCGTGGGCCTCAAGTATCTCCAGGTCTTGGGCCTTCAGTAACGTTGCTTCATGAACTGCCATCTTCAATATCTTCACGGGCCTTCTTGTTATGAACCGCCAGTGGCATGACCCGGCCCCTCCTGGGCAGGTCATACCCAATAGTTATATCCCCAATAGATTCGGAAGACACTCCCTCAGAGTAATTCCTTGTTTCTCTTTCCTTTTTGACACCTGTTGACAAAAGGGGGAGAATTACATCGAGTGATAGTTTATCGGGGTATGCAGGGTGTTTTAATTCGCTCTTTGGTTTTGTCTTGAACAATTTGCTTCATGAATTTATCGCACCACATGTGGTGTTGAAACCTCGAACGCCATGTAACATTAATAACCCCCGCCTGCAATAGTATTTGCTTCACACTTTATGCCTGCAGGTACCACCGGATGTGTTTTTCTTATGAATGATTATCTTCGATTATTATTTATCTCACAGGGAAACATAGTCAATCCTCGAAGAAGAACAGAAAATCATCATGTGATGATACAAAATTTGGAGAAGTACTCCGAGTACTTGATAGGTCAACTGATGTGGTTGGATATGTGTTGATTGTTATCTCTTTTTATCTAACTTTGCATGAAGAAAATTTCAATCTAAACTCTTATGCCTTACGTAAAGACCATATGACTCGCTAACAAAGTATCTTTCCCTCGCTGTTATGCCTCGTATTATCTTCTCTGTTGTAGGGAAACCACATCTCAAGCATATCCTCTCCGAGCAATATATTCTTAATATTTTCTTGCTCTGCATGTATCGTATATCAATCATGCAGGAAAATTATATCTCATGTGGATTCAAATTGTGTTCTCAGAAAACCATCATGATATATCCTTGTCATAAATCACTCAACGCCTATCTTACTGTTCACACACGAACTCATCACCATGTACCCTCGACGCCCGGGGTGATGCACCACAGCTCACGTCGAAGGAGACCCGTCCGGAAGCGCAGTACGCAGGCAATCCGGCGGGCACCTTTGAGGACCCGAAACCCCACACGCCCGGGAGGGACCATGTCAGGGCACGCGGCGGCAATGGGATGCCCTAGGTTGACCTGATCTTCCCTAGGGCCTCAAGGTTCGCCACCCTGCAACATGAAGAACAGACGAAGAACGAGGAAGAAGAAGAACTAGGGTTAAGGAGAAAAGATAAATGATGAAAAGTGATAGATGATTTGATCGATTGTGTGTTGTTCAATCGATCGTCACCCCTAGGTATATAAGAGGCAGCTGGACTTCCCGTGCAAGGAAAAGGCTTGGATTTACGTCCAAACCCCTAGTCAAATTCAGATTGGTTTTGTCTGAACTTTCCAAAACTGTTCAGTTTAAACTGGCTTCACCTTGCGGGTAATTTTTGAGGTGGTAAACGGTCTCGGATGGAAACGAGCCCAAAAGAAATCTTGAGCATTTCGACGAGACGAACAAATTTCATGTTGAATGTTTTTTGATCAAAGGTCATCTTGGGTCAAATCGGTCACGCAAAACAGTCTATTATTCGCGTACCCATCACACAAGGTGTCAGGTGGGGCACGCCAGTTTTTGCCTCCTAACAGGGCTGTATTTCGATGGCTCTAACTTTTGCATACGAACTCAGATTGGAACTATTTTTATATCAAAATCGATCGCTTCAACGAGACGAAGACAGTCCTTGTAGATCAGTTTTCCATTTGAGGTCGTGTTAGGGGCTTAATCGTCCAAACTGTACTCTGTATATAAGATCTTAGTACTTTGAGCATAGTTTCGGCCTTCGAGATGAAATCGGATGGCGATAACCCAAACTTCAAAGATGTTCATATCAACAATACATAACTCTTTCATGTAGAACACTTATCCATTTGATTCCATCTTAAATAAGTTCTTGACTGTGCCAAAATCTGGTGTCAACACTTACATCTAACCTTCTTCGAAGATTTTGTGACAGGAACCACCTCAGACACCGTCGAGTGCATTAAAAGAACTCAAGTATAAGATCGCTTGTCAATGACACTCATACGAAGAAGAATATTGTTCCTCGGGTTCGTCATGATCTGAAGCATAACTTAAGGGGGGGGGGTGAATATTTTATCTTCGTAATTATCTCTTGTCCTTCATTAATCTTCGCATTACATTCCATTCATTATGTATCATTCGATGTGATCTGTTTTGTCAATAGTCGTCCAAAAAGGGGGGATTCTTGGTGCAATATCTGCTTACCTTGTGTATTCGAGATTGCTAATAGAAATAGGTATAGACTGATTTGTTTGCTAGTGCATACAGAGAGAAAAAAGTCCATACACAACTGAAGATAATGATTTCTCCATTGCTGAGTTCGAGGAACTTCACCAAAGCATATCTGTGTTGCAGAAAAGAACAAGCTATAATTGTTGAAGCAGTAGAGTCGAGAAGATGGATGTGAAGAAATCAACCCCTCGAAAGTTTTCTGCTGAAGAAAAGCTTTTGATACAGTACTGTCGCCCGAAGAAATTGACTGCAGTGATGGAAGTCGAAGGCAAAGTGAATACGTAGTATTCATTTCGTTGGTCTTCTTTCATTCTTTCGAGTCATAGGACCTTCGTACTATTAAGATGGGTATAGGTTCTCGATGCTTAGATCTATTGTGATGCTTAGCCATAACCTATGAAAGATGCGAGAGAAATCTCTTTGTGCTCCGAGCAAATACTTGCCAGCAAGGGACTGTGATCCCCAAGTAATGCGAGAGAAATCGTTGCGAGAGATTTGTCTCAGACCAAGGAGTTAGCATTACTTGCTCCCCAAGTAATGTTACTATTGTGCTCAAATCTGACTGTTGGACTTGTGTCATTTAACCATTGGCTGATCCTGATGTCTAATTTGGTCATTTCCCATCAGGGAAGGCTGCAGCTATATATAGTCACCCTGCTCCAATTTTGTCTGTTGGCTGCTCCGCTTGAGATTTCTGAGAAGATTGATTCGAGCAACCCCTCTCCGAGTGATTTGAGTTTAAGATCCACCGAGAGAAAAACCAAGAGCCCAAACTTAGAAAGTCGTTTAGCCTCACAGTAGTTCTGAGTGAGAGTTTTAATCACGCAATACTAATGGTTATGGAGTTTTAATCGGACACTAAGAAAGATAGGGGCTTATAGTATTGCCTCCCAACGTATTCACCTTCGGGTGATGTCAACAATAATAGTTCATGCTAACTTACATCCAATTGGATATATATACCAGGATCTTTCCAACACGAGGTGCTTGCCAAAGGATAAAATGAAAAAAGGGAAAGGTGAAGATCACCTTAACTCTTGCATAAAGTAAAAGACATGAAGTAAAAGATAGGCCCTTCGTAGAGGGAAGAAGAGGTTGTCATGTGCTTTTAGGGTTGGATGCACAAAATCTTAATGCAAAAGAACGTCACTTTATATTGCCACTTGTATATGGACCTTTATTATGCAGTCTGTCGCTTTTATTGCTTCCATAACAAGATCGTATAAAGCTTATTTTCTTCACACTAATAGATCATACATATTTAGAGAGCAATTTTTATTGCTTGCACCGATAACAACTTACTTGAAGGATCTTACTCAATCCATACGTAGATATGATGGACTCTCATGGTAAAACTGGGTTTAAGGATATTTGGAAGCACAAGTAGTATCTCTACTTGGTGCAAGGAATTTTGGCTAGCATGAGGGGGAAAGGCAAGCTCAACATGTTTGAATGATCCATGACAATATACTTTAACTGAGATGTGAGAAAACATAACCCATTACGTTGTCTTCCTTGTCCAACATCAACTCTTTAACATGTCATACTTAATGAGTACTCACAATTATAAAAGATGTCTAGGATAGTATATTTATATGTGAAATCTATCTTCCTTCAATATTCTTTCATGAATTGTTCAAATGACCAATACTATGCTTGATAACCTTCAATAAATTTACAACCTCTACTTCTTAGATGTGAAGTCATTACTCCCCATGGGATAAGAAAATGAGACATATATAATTTCAGATTTATGACATTCAACTCATTCAACCATTTACTCATAGAATATAAGTGAAGCACACGAGTAAATGACAAACTACTCCAAAAAGATAAAAGTGAAGATTAATGAGTAGCTAAATAATTGTGTAACTATGTGAAGACTCTCTCTCTTTTAAGAATTTCAGATCTTGGTATTGTATTCAAACAGCAAGCAAAACAAAATAAAATGACATTGCAAGGATAGCACAACTCATGTGAAGAAGCAAAAACTTAGGTCAACCGATACTAACCGATAGTTGTTGAAGACGAAAGGTGGGATGCCTACCGGGGCATCCCCAAGCTTAGATGCTTGAGAATTCTTGAAATATTATCTTGGGGTGCCTTGGGCATCCCCAAGCTTGAACTTTTGTGTCTCCTTAATTCCTCTCATATCATGGTTTCTCTTTTTATCAAAAGCTTCATCCACAACAAACTCAACAAGGACTCATGAGATAGGTTAGTATAAACCAATGCAAAACCTTATCATTTTCTAATGTAACAAATCACTAAAATTATTATTAAAAATTGCATACTAAATGCCTATGCATATTTAATACTCTTATTCTCAAATAGAATCATTAAACAAGCAAACATATGCAAACAATGCAAACATAACAGCAATCTGCCAAAACAGTATAGTCTGTAAAGAATGCAAGATTCATCATACTTCCCTAACTCCAAAAATTATGAGAAAAATACTACGCTGTAGAAGATTTATCACATCTCAATATGCAAAAAGTTTCAACATTATACCATTCTCTGAATTTTCTAGGGAGTTTTTGCAACAGCGGTAAACTTTCTGTTTTCAAACAGCAACATGTATACTAGCAAAATAAGCATGGTAAAGGTTATCCTTGACATTTTTATTAAAAATATAGATGCAAAACATTATTATAAATAACAGAAAGCAAAAGTAACAAAATAAAATGATGCTCCAAGCAAAAAACATATCATGTGGTGAATAAAAATATAGCTCCAAGTAAAGTTACCGATGAACAAAGACGAAAGAGGGGATGCCTTCCGGGGCATCCCCGAGCTTAGGCTCTTGGTTGTGCTTGAATATTACCTTGGGGTGCCTTGGGAATCCCCAAGCTTAGGCTCTTGCCACTCCTTATTCCATATTCCATCGAATCCTTACCCAAAACTTGAAAACTTCACAATGCAAAACTCAACAGAAAACTCGTAAGCCCCGTTAGTATAAGAAAATAAAACCCACTTAGGTACTGTGATGAACTCATTCTAAATTCATATTGATGTAATATCTACTGTATACCAACTTATCTATTGTTCATACCCTTCGATACTACTCATAGATTCATCAAAATAAGCAAGTAACACATAGAAAACAGAATCTATCAAAAACAGAACAGTCTGTAGTAATATGTATCAAACGTATACTTCTGGAACTACAAAACTCCTACCAAATTAGGAAGTCCTAAGAAATTTGTGTACCAATCCAGAGCAAAACAAATCAGATCAAAATCACATTTCTATGAATTGGCAAAACTAATTTACTGGGTGCAAAAGTTTCTGATTTTCAGCAGGATCAACACAACTATCACCATAAGCTATCCTAAAGGTCTTACTTGGCACTTTATTGAAAAAAAGCTATAAAACATGATTACTACAGTAGCATAATCATGTGAACACACAAAAACAGTAAGGGTAAATATTGGGTTGTCTCCCAACAAGTGCTTTTCTTTAATGTCTTTCAAGCTAGGCATGATGATGACAATGATGCTCACATAAAAGATAAAAATTGAAACATAATGGGAGCATCATGAAGCATATGACTAGCACAATTAAGTCTAACCCACTTCGTATGCATAGGGATTTTGTGAGCAAAAAACTTATGGGAACAATAATCAACTAGCATAGGAAGGCAAACCAAGCATAGCTTCAAGATTTTTAACACATAGAGTGGAAACTTAATATTATTGCAATTCCTACAAGCATATGTTCCTCCCTCATAATAATATTCAGTAGAATAATGAATGAATTTAACAATATAAGCAGCACCTAAAGCATTCTTTCCATGATCTACAAGCATAGAAAATTTACTACTCTCCACATAAGCAAAATTATTCTTATTCGGAATAGTGGGAGTATCATAACAGACTTGAATACTATAAATTGTTTCCACATTAAAAGAGTAATGTTCAGAAAAAGGGTAATCATAATCATGACAATTTTTATAAATATAATCATCACTACCTTTTATAGCATAAGTTTCATCACAATAATCATCATAAGTAGCAACTTCGTTCTCATCATAATCGATTGAAACCTCTTCCAAGATAGTGGAATCATCACTAAATAAAGTTGACACTCTTCCAAATACACTTTTATATTCATCACAATAAGATTCAACATCCTCCAAAATAGTGGGATCACTACTTCCTAAAGTTGACACTCTTCGAAACCCACTTTCATCAATATAATCATCATAGGTAAGAGGCATGCTATCATCATAACAACTTTGCATATCAAAACTTGGGATGCTAAAAATATCATCTTCATTAAAAGTAGCATCCCCAAGCTTGGGACAAATAGTAGTTCCAGCAAATATATTCTCAAATATTTCATCCTCATCAAAGCTTCCCCAAGCTTGGGCCTTTTCATATCATAAGAATAATCACTCTCATCATTAATAGTATGGATAGCACCAATAGTACAACAATTATCATCATCACAATGAGTAGTAGGAGCAACATCATTTGGGAGGGATACCTTTTTACCTTTGTTGCTCCTTCTTTTTTTTTATTCTTCACATCATGTGTGGGTTCAAACTTCTTCTTTGAGCTCCTTATTGATAAGATTGGTTGAATAGAAAGCTCCTCCTCATTACCTGATTCATCATAAGAAATAATAGGAGGATATTGGGAAGTCTCTTCCCTTTCGTTAGTATTCTCATCATCTTCTATTTGCTTTCTTTTCTTTAGGTGATTGGCAATAGAAGGATTTTCAATGCAATTCACCGCACAAAACAAATAAATCTCCTCTAAATCAATATCAAGGAAATGCTCAAGATTAAATTTTGGAATAAGCTTAGTTGCACGTTTCAATTCTTCATAACCCAAAAGCAAACTAAGTTCATTATAATGAGCAAGGGAGATCAAATCATCAAAAAATTTGGACACGATTCGATCATGAAACAATTTGCATTCGAGATGTAAATGACCATGTTCATTGCAAAGTTCACAACGGTAAAGATATCTTAAATTTTCAGCACTAACATTAAGCCTTTCTTGCATCCCTTTAGTTTCTAAATACTTATGCCTCTTGCAATATCTATTTTCCCTATTAGGTGTGTACTTGCAAACCCAATCTACTCCACAAAGATCGACATGCTTATAAGAGATATTTTCATCATAACTAGTGCAATCATCATTAGTACTATGGATATTCAAAGAGTTCATACTAACAACATTGCAATCATGCTCATCATTCAAAGATTTAGTACCAAGCATTTTAACGCATTCTTCTTCTAGCAATTGAGCACAATTTTCCTTTCCATCATACTCACGAAATATATTAAAAAGATGAAGCGTACGAGACAAACTCAAATCCATTTTTTGTAGTTTTCTTTTATAAACTAAACTAGTGATAAAACACGAAACAAAAAGATTCGATTGCAAGATCTAAAGATATACCTTCAAGCACTCACCTCCCCGGCAACGGTGCCAGAAAAGAGCTTGATGTGTACTACACAACCTTCTTCTTCTAGACATTGTTGGGCCTCCAAGTGGAGAGGTTTGTGGGGCAGTAGCAAATTTCCCTCAAGTGGATGACCTAAGGTTTATCAATCCGTGGGAGGCGTAGGATGAAGATGGTCTCTCTCAAACAACCCTGCAACCAAATAACAAAGAGTCTCTTGTGTCCCCAACACACCCAATACAATGGCAAATTGTATAGGTGCACTAGTTCGGCGAAGAGATGGTGATACAAGTGAAATATGGGTGGTAGATAAAGGTTTTTGTAATCTGAAAAATATAAAAACAGCAAGGTAACTAATGATAAAAGTTAGCATAAACGGTATTGCAATGGTAGGAAACAAGGCATAGGGTTCATACTTTCACTAGTGCAAGTTCTCTCAACAATAATAACATAACTGGATCATATAATAATCCCTCACATGCAACAAAGAGTCACTCCAAAGCCACTAATAGCGGAGAACAAACAAAGAGATTATGGTAGGGTACGAAACCACCTCAAAGTTATCCTTTCTGTTCTATCTGTTCAAGAGTCTGTAGTAAAATAACATGAAGCTATTCTTTCCGTTCAATCTATCATAGAATTCATACTAGAATAACACCTTAAGACACAAATCAACCAAAACCCTAATGTCACCTAGATACTCCATTGTCACCTCAAGTATCTATGTGCATGATTATATGATATGCATCACACAATCTCAGATTCATCTATTCAACCAACACAAAGTACTTCAAAGAGTGCCCCGAAGTTTCTACCGGAGAGTCAAGACGAAAACGTGTGCCAACCCCTATGCAAAGGTTCATGAGCGGAACCCGCCAGTTGATCACAAAAACATATATCAAGTGGACCACATGATATCCCATTGTCACCACAGATAAGCACGGCAAGACATACATCAAGTGTTCTCAAATCCTTAAAGACTCAATCCGACAAGATAACTTCAAAGGGAAAACTCAATTCATCACAAGAGAGTAGAGGGGGAGAAAAATCATAAGATCCAACTATAATAGCAAAGCTCGCGATACATCAAGATTGTGCCATTGAGGAACACGAGAGAGAGAGAGAGAGAGAGAGATAAAACACATAGCTACTAGTACATACCCTCAGCCCCGAGGGTGAACTACTCCCTCCTCGTCATGGAGAGCGCTGGGATGATGAATATGGCCACCGGTGAGGGATTCCCCCTCCGGCAGGGTGCCGGAACGGGCTCTCGAGAGGTTTTTGGTGGCTACAGAGGCTTGCGGCGGCGGAACTCCCGATCTATCTTCGTATTCGATGGTTTTAGGGTATAAGGGAATATATTGGCGAAATAAGTCGGTCGGGGGAGTCTCGAGGGGCCCACGAGACAAGGGGCGCGCCCAGGGGGTGGGCGCGCCCTCCTATCTCCTGGCCTCCTTGAAGCTTCCCTGGCTTGTACTCCAAGTCTCCCGGATCATGTTCGTTCCAAAAATCACGCTCCGAAGGTTTCATTCCGTTTGGACTTCGTCTGATATTCCTTTTCTTCGAAATACTGAAACAGGCAATAAAACAGCAATATGGGCTGGGCCTCTGGTTAATAGGTTAGTCCCAAAAGTAATATAAAAGTGTATAATAAAGCCCATAAACATTCAAAACAAATAAATAAATAGCAAGAATGCTTCATAAATTATAGATACGCTGGAGACGTATCAACATGTATATATCCAATGGGATACTTAGTACTCACTCTCTACATGTCATCCCAGTCTTGGTACTCTTGTGGTTTCTTTTGTTTGCTCGGGCTAGTAGGTATATCTATGTTATCTAACCTTGTTTACGCAGGTTCATTCCTTCCTAAGCCAACTAAAGACCACAAGGTAAGTATATGCATCACAGTCATGTGTATGAGGATTTCTTGCTGATGTACATACTGTTTGCAAGAAGGACTCATGAGCATGAAGGTACATTTCCTATATTCACACCATTTGCTCCGATGCATATAGCCAAGATACATGAAACACATTGCTTACTCTGTCATGCTTATGCATTCACATGCTCCTATTCCATATTTACATGATTGCATATATGTATGGGGTGCCTATGCATGTTACATGTCTTTCCAAAGCTTTACTTGTTATTCTCTATATCTTTATCTAAAGCTTTCATGTATGTTGTCATCAATTACCAAAAAGGGGGAGACTGAAAGCACAAGTGCTACCTGGGTGCTTTTGGTAATTAATGTCAACATATCTCTTGTTGGACTAATACTTTTACCTAGTATGTTTCAGATAAGTTCAACAATGGAGTGGCATGGACTAGAGGATGTGGAACCCCTTCAACATGCTAAGGACAAAGGTTTGGCTCAAGCTCAAAGCACAAGACTCTACATTTTCCATTTTAGTGATCCAAGATCACATTGAGTCTATAGGAAAAGACAATACTATCAAGAGGGGATGAGGTGTTGCTTAATGAGTTTCTTGCTCAAAGTGCTTAGTGATATGCTCCAAAGCCCTCAACCACTTTCTCACATCCACATTTGTCCCAAACCATAAGTCAAACTCGGCCTTACCGAATCTTTCTGTCCGGCGCCACCGAGTTCTCATGACATAGCCACTGCCAGAAACCCTAGTCTTTGCGGTCTCACCGATAGGGATCTCGGTCTCACCGAGATGGGATGGTAATCTCTCTGTTGCCCTTCGTAACATTTCTCTCAAACCGAGATAAGCGATCGGTCCCACCGAGATTGCAATGCAAACTCTCTGTTCCCTTTTGTAATGTTTCGGTCCAACCGAGATGAGCGAATCGGTCCTACCGAGTTTGCTTGACCAACCCTCTGTGTGTCTATTACCAAAATCGGTCTCACCGAGTTTGTGTAATCGGTCTTACCGAGATTACGTTATGCCCTAAGCCTAACCATATCGGTCCCACTGAGTTGACATGTTGGTCCCACCGAAATTCCTAACGGTCACATTATTTACTAAATCGGTCTGACCGAGTTTCATGATTCGGTCCCACCGAGTTTGGTAAGTTGTGTGTAACGGTTAGATTTTGTCTCGAGGCTATATATACCCCTCCACCCACTCTTCATTCGTGGAGAGAGCCATCAGAACATGCCTACACTTCCAACATACATTTTCTGAGAGAGAACCACCTACACTTGTGTTGCGGTCAAGATATTCCATTCCTACCACATAAATCTTGATCTCTAGCCTTCCCCAAGTTGCTTTCCACTCAAATATTCTTTCCACCAAATCCAAATCCTGTGAGAGAGAGTTGAGTGTTGGGGAGACTATCATTTGAAGCACAAGAGCAAGGAGTTCATCATCAACACACCATTTGTTACTTCTTGGAGAGTGGTGTCTCCTAGATTGGCTAGGTGTCACTTGGGAGCCTCCGTCAAGATTGTGGAGTTGAACAAAGGAGTTTGTAAGGGCAAGGAGATTGCCTCCTTCGTGAAGATCTACCCTAGTGAGGCAAGTCCTTCGTGGGCGATGGCCATGGTGGGATAGACAAGGTTGCTTCTTCGTGGACCCTTCATGGGTGGAGCCCTCTATGGACTCGCGCAACCGTTACCCTTCGTGGGTTGAAGTCTCCATCAACGTGGATGTACGATAGCACCACCTATCAGAACCACGGCTCAAAAATCTCCGTGTCTCCAAATTGGCTTTGCACACTCCAATCCCATCCCTTTACATTCTTGCAATTTGCATGATTTACTTTCCGCTGCTCATATACTCTTTGCATGCTTGCTTGATATGTATTGTGAATGTTGAACTTGTGCCAAAACTCCACTTCAACTTAAAGAAATTAAAAACTGGAACTTTTCTTGCTTAGAGTCAATTCACCCCCCTCTAGACACCTCTTCTCGATCCTTTCAGATATCCCCCAAAGAGGGATTGTCAGATCCCTAGTTATGGTAATGTCTAGGGCTAGCCTTTGGTGATGCATCATGCTTACTTTTCACAGAAAATTGAAATGGGGATGACAGAACCCCCAGCACCCCCTTTAAACCAACTAGGGTTTACAAAATCTTTTTCAATGAACCTGAAATGCCCTTCTAAAATGTTCATCATCTTTGCCTAGGTCTAGAACCTTTGGAAAAAATGGTGCACACTTTTCTAGGACAATAGAAGGTCATTGAATTAAAGCATATTCTATTTGCATTTCGACATTTAAATGCTATAAAATATTTTAAATGTCCACATAATCATAAACCGAAATGTTTAATGTTGGATATATTCCAAACAGTGGCCTTGAGCAGTTTCATGATTTTTGAATGTGTTTTGGTATTTTATTTAAAGCCAAACAGTTACAGAAGAATTAGAGAACATAAATAAAAAAAAGGACAGAAAACCCACCTGACCTACCTGGCGCCACCAACCGGCCCAGCACTGTAGCTGATCGGCCCAACCCACCTGGGTTCTCTCTCGTCTTCTTCCCTAGGCCAGTAGGCCGAGCGCGTGGCCGCAGCGTGCCGGCACGCGCCCCAGCCACCTCCTGCTTGCCACTCCCCCTCAACGCCCTGGCCTTCTCTGGTGGAGCCACACACCCCCTGGATCCCTCTCGCTCACTCCCTCATCCCCATCTCCTCCCCTGGCTCTCTGCCTCCCACGCAACCGAGCACGTCGTTGCCGCCGTTCGCTGCCACCGCGCCCAGAGCCACTGTCTCGCCTCACCGACCCGCCCAGAATAACCGCAGGGTCATCTTCATCATCTACGAGGAGACACACGATGCTGGACGCCCCGCATCGTCGGCTACCTCGTTTTCTTCCTCCTCTGCCGTCTGAGATCATCGTCATCACTTTGTTGCCTCCAGACCTCCCCCGAGCCCACTGAGCATCTCACCGTGATCGCCGTGAGCCCCTCTACGGTTCCCTTCTTCTCTCCATGCCGTTTGCCCGCTCTAGCCACTGTTTCCGTCAGACCCGAGAACTCACCGCTGCCTGACTTCACGCCGCCGTGGCCAGAGCCCGCGTACGTCGCTCCTGAGCACGAGAGCATGCTCCTGGCGTCTCCAGGGAGCTAACCCGCAGCCCATCCTGCTCCCTAGCGCACCACAACCCCGAGCTCGCACTTGGCCGAGCTCCGGCCGCCGCCGCGATCTCGTTTCCGATGAGCTCCGGACACTCTAGCTCGTCCCGCTTCCCCCCACCAGTCGCGGAACACTCCCAGGAGCATGTAGGTGCAAACAGCATTGCAAACCGAGCCCTGTGGGCGATATCCGCTGCGCTCCGCCGCCTCTGGCCTCGCCGGCGACTCAACACCGGCGGGTTTGACCCCACTGACCCGGGGTTTGACCCTGTTTGACTTCCTAAGGGTCACCGACAAGTGGGCCCAGGCCCCCTGCTAATTTGGGTTAAGTGCTAACTAATTTATTTAGCCCTGTTAAACACTGACATGTGGGCCCAGGGCCTTAACTAGTCTAGTTTAGTATTAGTTTAGAATTAATTAACTTAGGTTAATTAGTTTAGTCACTGAACAGTGGGCCCCACTGGGCAGGTTTGACCTGTTCGGCGCCTGTTGACCCGCTGAGGTCAGCATGACCTAATCCTGACGCAATAAGTCATTTTCTCGATTAAACTTAATTCAAGAAATTTTAGAAAATGTCCAAAACTTCTAAAATTCATATAAATTCAACCATAACTCCAAATGAGAGAAGTTATATATGAAAAATGATCAGAAAAATCCAATCTATCCATCTGTACTGGTTTCATGCATGTTTAAATAACTTAACCTTGTTGTTTAGTTCAAAACATGTTAAGGGACTATTTAAATTTATAATTTGAATTTGGGGTTGAACCTTTGGTTCAAAATGACCCAAATCCATCTGGTTGTAGTTGCATTAGGCCAACACACTCATATTTCCATGTCATGAGCATGCATCATATTGTCGCATTGCATTGATTGTGTTCTTCCTTGTTTGTCGGTATTTGTCCCCTCTCGATAGATGTGGTTTCGACGATGAGTTCGATGACACCGATGAAGAGCTATTACTATCTTCAAAAGTGCCAGGCAAGCACAATCCCCTTGTTCATTCTGATACAATCCCACTCTCTCGCTCCTGCTCTCTTTTACTACATTAGTACACACAACGATTCAACTGTTACCTGTTGCGGTAGTTGAACCCCTTTCCTCTGCATGACCTGTCATTGTCATAGTAAATAGATGAAACCCACTAGCATGAGTAGGAGTTGTTTGAGCCCTAATGTGCCTACTCATTCATGCTTGTTTGTCATGCCCACTATTCTTCGAGTTGTGTCAGGTCTAATTCATCGGGGATGAATTGGAATGGTGATGAACATGTCCTACTGTGTGTGAGCTAAGTGTGTGAACACGATTTGGTAAGGGTATCGATGAGAGGCCATGTAGGAGTACATGGTGGGTTGTTTCATTGGAACCGTCCTTAAGCACTGCGATCTGTATGTGTGATTTAAGATTTAGCTACTACCATGGATTGGGCCCAAAACCAATGGACCCTCTCAGCTCTTAACCACCCTTGTCCTCTGTCCAGGAGTTGCCAGTAGTTTTTGGTGTTTGTAGTATGCTAAAGGCCGTGCGCAGCGCTGACCCGAGGGGTGGGCTGTGATGCGGTACGCACGTGGCCGGGTATGTTGAACTCTCGTTTGGTGTCGCGGAACCCTGTACACGTCGTTTGGGGCCGTATGTGGAAACCTCGGCCGGACTCCCTGTGGATGGAACATGAATAGGTGATACACCTGGACTAGAGACTTGAGTGTTTAGGTAGGCCGTGGCCGACGCCCTTGTTGGGCTTCCGCTTGAAGGTTGTCAAGTACATGTTGTGTAAACAACGGTAAGTGGTGAGAGCGTGTGTGAAGAAGTACACCCCTGCAGGGTTAACATCATCTATTCGAATAGCCGCGTCCACGGTAAAGGACCTCTGGGTTGCCTATACAGTTCATAGACAAGTGAAAGTGGATACTCTAGAATGCGCAAGATAAGCGTGAGTGTTATGGATGGCGTTCTCGTAGGGAGACGGGAGCGTATCCATAGTGGTGTATTGATATGGTGAATATGTGGACTCGTGTGCACCACCTCAAAAGAGTTACTTGCAGTCGTAGTTCAGTATAGCCACCGAGTCAAAGCTGGCTTGCTGCAGTTAAACTCCACCCCCCCCTTTGTTTATAAGGATGAATATGTAGATAGTTATGATGTAAGTCTTGCTGGGTACATTTGTACTCACATTTTCTTAATTTATGTTTTTGCAGAGAGACCTCAGTCTTGCTAGTAGTTCCGCGTGGACTTCGACGTTTAGCTTGTTACCTCAGCTACAATCTGGTGCCCTCGGTAGGATTTGGTAGATAGTCAGGCTTCATAGCCTTTTCCATTTGTAGACGTCTGTACTCAGACATGTTGTGCTTCCGTTGCTTGTATGCTCTGAATGTTGGGTTAGGAGACCCATGTTTGTAATATCTCACTCCTTGGAGCCTATTGAATAAAATACTTGAGTTGTAGAGTCATGCTGTGATGCCATGTTGTATTTGCACATATCGAGCATATTGTGTGTACGTTATTGAAATGCTTGGTATGTGTGGGATCTGACTATCTAGTTGTTTATCCTTGGTAGCCTCTCTTACCGGGAAATGTCTCCTAGTGCTTCCACTGAGCCATGGTAGCTTGCTACTGCTCCGGAGCACTTAGGCTGGCCGACATGTGTCCTTCTTCGTTCCTGTGTCTGTCCCTTCATGGAAATGTCACGCGATGATCCTTTAAGTCCTTGTAGCTTGCTACGACTTGGGATTCATTCGCTGCTGATCGACACGTTCGTTGTTGGGTCATGTATGCCTGTCCCTGTAAGTTAGCGCCACCTTGGGTTCACGACTAGCCATGTCATCCCGGGTTCTTTGTCATATGGATGCTAGCGACACTATCATATACGTGAGCCAAAAGGCACAAACGGCCCCGGGCCTAGTAAGGTGACACCCGTGGGAATACCGCACGTGAGGCCGCAAAGTGATATGAGGTGTTACATGCTTGATCGGTGTGGCATAGGATCGGGGTCTTGACAACTTTGGTATCAGAGCCTGACTGCTTGTAGGATTACCAAGCCAAACTGGTCAAAGTTGATTATAGAAATTCTTTAGTTATACAAGGGAATTGATTGTGGGATGGAACGTAAGGCTCTTTTTACTCCTTTACCTTATGCCCTTCTGATCCGAGTCAGCTTATCCTTCCTACGGAGTTAAGGAACTAGGCTTTCTCTTCTTTCTATTAGGATCACGTGTTACTAATCTGTAGACTTATAGGATTGATGGATTCAAGCCTCAGTTTAGTGCCTACTACCTCCGTGTGTTCATAGTTGGTCTCAGAACCTTCATATTGTGACGATCGAGTGGTTATGCCACCATTTGCAGGATGTTTTAAATCTCTTCGAGCATTTACAACCGTTATGCTGTCTGAGTCATCCCAAGTTTCTAAACAGTCTGATGCATTTGCAACTCCCTTCTTACCGTTCTGAAGTTCATTTGTGCCTGATCAACCACACTAACTAGTGTGTTGAGGTACTTCATTGACTCGGTATATAGGTTGGAGTTATTATTATGACCCTACGTGTCTTAGGGGATCACCTAGAAATCTAGCCATGTTTTATGTTTCCAGTGTGATGATTCTGGCCATTGTTCTCGAAAGCATCCCGTGATACCACTTAGTTAGTAGGTATTATACTCCCGGGCTTTGAACCCGAGACTCACCCTACTTACCTCATTTTTATAGTGTTTCCTAGTTCCTTTAGGTTATTACTAACCTTGTGATAGCCCTCGAGGTTCATGGTATATTCTTCTTTCAAGTACTATGAACTGCTTATGGTAGAAGTTCCTCGTTGAACCGGAAGTTCACAGTTAGAGTACACTCCAGGAGTTCTCCATTCATAATTGTGACTCTGCCAGTTCTACCTTTCTGCATGGGTTATCCGGAAGAAATATGTTGCACATGGTTCGACATACTAACCCATGCATCCACAACTCAGAAAGTCGTATGTTCCTCTGAGTTGTCCATCTTTAGTTGCCTTTTGACCTTCGTCTATCAATTGATAGTGAAGAGTATGCATGCATTTGCTCATCGATGCATTTTGCTTTTGTGGTCCATCAAGCCATCCTATCCGGAATGACTTGGAGAAAACAAACTCCAGGACCTCTTCCATATCTAGGATTGGGTCAAAGCAATTGTAATCCGCAAGTCAAAATGCCAATCCAGCTTTTGGTCTGTTCTACCCTGAAGTGTTACCGAGTTTATGCCAGGAATGTCATGAGAATTGCACCATCTCTTACTGATGTAGTGATAACTCTCGCCATCTCTAATCATCCATTGATTCCCGTGTTATTGTAACCGAAATGCTGACAAGTGAATCGTGATGTCCGAAATCAATACTCCTAGCAACTCTGTTGCTTGGTAGTTAAAGGACAATAACTTCATTCTTAGTGTGCTGGTTATTGAATCTTCATCCTAAGATTGATCGTGCTATCTAGTCCATATTTCTAGTACACTCCTCGATCAATGAGTTAGAACTATGTCAATTCCTTGATTATTTGATCACCTCATCTTTCCCTGAAAAGCAAGATTGTTCTTGAGCTTAATAACATATGGTGGTTTGTGATTTTCCAAATATCTTCTCGAAAGTATCACCAGGTTGTCACCTGACCGCTATGTTGAGTTCGTTATCAAGTTGGTTTTCTTGTAAACCACCCTTTCTCCAAGAACCTGTGTTGAATACCCCTGAGCCAGTTGGTTAAGCTAAACAACATCTTGGAGAGTTGGAAGATAAAAGCTTACTTGACTTAGTTCACCCCAAAGGGATATCTTGTGTGTGTGTATGTTGAAGAAAGATGATGTCTTCATCGATTGATCCTCGTGATCAATTGTCGGCACTATTGTCTTATCCAATCCTTGATTTGAGTATGGGCTATCATCAAATCAAATCAGGACCGACAATATTCATAAGGGATATTTAAATTAGTGCCCCTGGTTCCTTAGTTGTGCTCACTTTTCCCCACGCTCCAAACGTTTGCTCACTTTTCCCCTCTTCCTTAGCTGAAACTCTCACAAATGCTCATAGAGGGTGTTTGCCGTCTTGACCGTCCATTGACCGTTAATTGCTGACGAGTGGGGCCGAGTCTTTGTCTGACTGTTGCTTGCTGATGGGTGGAACCGCAAGGAGACACGTATTGGGTAGCTTGTCTGAATCTAAAAGAGATCTAGACAGGCCGCACTGCACCGCGCCGCCCCGCCCCCTCCGCCGGCGTCGTGTCGCATCCACCGCAGTTGTTTCCTCCACCCTATGCGCTTTTCCATTCGTCGGTGACGCCGCGTCTCCGCCAGATATAGCCCACCTCCCCATCTGGGATTACATAGCGATGTTGAGTGAGGACGCCCGGATTGCAGTCGACCGTGGAGAGGATTGGGTCGAATCCGCGGCAGATAGTTCATGGATTAAACCTGGGTAAGCATTGTTTCCTCTTGAATTGACGTTCTAAGTCGTATTGTAGGCCGTATTTGACTTCTGTTTGCTTGAATCGTTCGAATTTGTGATTGATTTTACCCGGCTAACTGAAGCCTTTGTTTCCTTCCCCCAACAAAATAGGATTGATCCTGCGCTGGCTTTCCGATTGGCGATTAGAATAGAAACTAGTGTGTTGCGTGGTACTAAACGGCATTTGATTTCATCATTTTTCTATCCCAAAGTGGTAGAAACCAGCATATCTTTCAAAGATTTGTGAGCTGAGCTCCGAAACACCTATCCCTCGAGTGATGCCGATGTTGTTGAACTGAGTTACTTCAGAAGTGACAAGCAAAGATTTCTCCCACTAACTTGCGACGATCATATGTCGTTGCTTTTTGCTGGGATTGCTGGCTGTCGATTCGGTAAACTCCAAATCGATGTGCTTCAGCCACGTGCAGAACGGGCGAAGGGGAAGGGAGTTCAGACATCATCTGTCTGTGCTAATAGCCAGCACCACGGCACTCCTTGTAGGTCAACACCAAGTAAAGCAAGTGGTTCATGGAGCCACAACATGCCTGCTGCCAATTCTGGTTCCGATTCAGCTGCTGCTTCTCGTGTACCTTCTGTAGTTGGTGTAGAAGAAGATGCAGAACCTGACGAGGCAATGCCTAGAAATGATGATGAAGACGAGATGATGTTTCCTGAACTGGTCGATGTAGCCAGTCAGCAAGCAGTGGATGACGAATATATGGAGGAGCCCATCAGCCAAGCTAGGTTTGATGACACTAATGATGAAGAGAAGGTGGAGAACATGGACATCTTAATCGAGGATGAATACGATGGTGATGACATGCCAACAATTGAGTGGAACAGGGAAAAAACTGAGCTTAGTGTAGGTACCATTTTCCAATCAATGGTGGACTGTCGGAATGCAGTGACAACATGGTGCATTATATCTGAAAACACCTATAAGATTAAAAGGAGTGAGCCAGCAAGGTTCACCGTTTTTTGTCCATATCCTAGGTGTAGGTGGAAGTTGCATGCATCTCGTATGAGAAAGAGCAAATATATTCAGGTAATCCAAGTTCAGTTAGTAATTTAGTTTCAGATCGTTGAGTAAGGTTTCTTAACTGTTCTTTACCCTTTTATTTTGTTTCAGATAAAGAAAAACCCACACAAGCACACCTGTCCACCTGGAGGGGGAGGGGGGAAGGCCAAAACCAAGCTAGCAAAAACTAGGTGGGTGGCAGATTCTATATTGGATTGGCTGAGAGAAGAACCTAGACTTGGTCCAACAGCACTCCATGGGAAGCTTTTTGAGAAGTACAAGATAGAAATTCCTTACATGAGAATTTTCAATGCTAGGGAAAAGGCGCTTGACAGAATTAATGGTCAATGGAATGACAGTTTTCAGCTGCTTTACACTTTCAAAGCTGAAGTGGAGATGGCAAGTCCAGGGAGTGTTGTAGAGACTGACAAGCATACCATTCCATTCAAAATAAAAGGGAAGTCATTTCAGAAGGAGTGCTTCAGAAGGGCTTTTGTTTGTTTCAAGGCTTGCTGGTAGGGGTTTCTAGATGGTTGCAGGCCCTATTTGGCTGTAGATGCTACACATTTGACTGGAAGATGGAGAGGACAGCTAGTAGCAGCTTCTGCAGTTGATGGACACAATTGGCTATTCCCAGTTGCATTTCGTGTGGTGGAGGCAGAGTCTGAGGAAAGTTGGGTCTGGTTTCTGCAGTAGTTGCGCAACATTATAGGCACACCCCCAGGTTTAGCTATACACATAGATGCTTGCAAGGGTTTAGAGAGTGCAGTGGAAATTGTATTCCCTGGAGTGGAGCATAGGGAACACATACGACACCTAGCGCATAATTTCAAAAACAAGGTCAAAGGTAAAGTTTATGATGAGAACTTATGGCCAGCATCATACACATGTAGCAAAAGGAAGCATGAACACCATTTGAGAGTGTTGTATGCTCAAAATCCTCTTGTGAAGGAGTACATGGATGCACATCATGGCAAGGTGTGGTCAAGAAGTAAATTCAACGAAATCTGCAAAGTAGATTATGTGACCAGTAACCTTGCAGAATGCTTAAATTCAAAGTTCAAGTCAGTGAAAGGGCTCTTGTTGTGGCAAGCATTTGACAAGATGAGGCAAATGATCATGATAAAGATGGCTCTTCGCAAAAGAATTGCAGAAACACAATATGTTGGTCATCAAATGCTCCCATCATTGATTAAGGCATTGCACTTGAAGGCAAGAGGACTGAAGATGAAATGTATTCGATCTGGTACATATGAGGGAGAGGTTACCTATATTGACACTAAAAATAGGGTATGGAGGTATCCTGTGAACCTAAGTACTAGAGAATGTACTTGTAGGCAATGGCAGATCCGTGGGAAGCCATGCATACATGCCCTACATCTGATGACCGTTATCGGGGGTGCAGATGGTGAAGTTGATCAATATTGCTCTGAGTATTTCTCTGTTGCCAAATTTATGGCTGCTTATGCTGACAATGTGCCTGCACTATTGGGGAAAGATCAATGGAACATAGTAGATCCAGGGTTCAAACTCCACGCTCCTGTCATTACTAGACCACGAGGAAGACCAAGGAACCAGAGGATTAGAGCACGTGAGGAGGGTCGTCTACCAAAGAAGTGTGCTTGCAAAAAATGTGGAGTTCTGGGGCATATTGCTAGGCTTTGTAGCAATGTATTGGATGCATCATTCGGAGAGGAGGAAAGATGGACAGTAGCCAATGCTGAGGAGAATGCAGCAGCAATTGAGACTGAAGATGCAGTGGAGAATGCACCAGCAAATGAAGCATCTTGGTATGTGTTTGCACCCTTTGTAGAATGCAGCTACCCTTTTGTTTGCATTTGTTCTCTTTTTTGCCTATGGCTTATAATTTTATTTACCAGCTCTAGGGAGAAAAGGCCAAGAGATGAAGAAGCAGAAGATTTTGAAACCATGGCCTTTGATGGTTTTGAATCTATAAGAGAGGAAGAGGTGGGCGTAATTTTTCCAATTGTGCCTTTAAAGATTACTGAACCCATAGATGACCGTCAAATGGTCGTCAAGTGCTCGGCGAGTGCAACTACTCCATCAGCACCTCCACGAGGAAAACCCCAAGTAAAGCCCAAGATCAAAAGGAACAAGAGTCTGAAAGAAAAGAGCACCTCAACTAGGGAAACCAGGAGCAAGACGGTGAAGCCAGCTGCAAACACAAGGAGCAAGTCGAAAATTTGAATTAAGTTGTTGGGAAATGTTTGTGTTGTCAATTTGAGGGCGAGTGGATCGCTTAAAACTTGGTAGATTTGTATTAAGATGTTGGCATCTTAAAACTTGGTAGATTTGAGCTACTATTAAAACTTATCAGTTGTAATAATGTTGGTTCTACTTTGGTTTCTTATTTGAGTCAGAATTCAAATTTCCATCAAAATTTGAATTTAAATCAATATTTGAATTTGGGCCAAAATTTGGATTCGAGTCAAAGTTGAAGTTGAACATTGGAGGTTCATTGCTCTGTGCGGTGTATTTGATCGAGCATTTGAAGTCCAATATTCGTAGGTGAACAGTCCGAATGAGAGATGTGCTAGAAACGAGCTCGAAAGCTAGGGTAAACAACCCTATTTGAAATCAAGTTTTTTTTTGACCTTGCCTAAATGAGGCATATATATTTTTATTAACACTTGTTCCATATATATAGGGTAAAAACAAAGTCTCACTATTTATTGATTAATATTCATATTACTACATTTTTTTTGGAAAATATGCTCTTATTTCAAAACCGTCAAATAACACGTTTTAGATATGAAAATGAAAATGTAAGTTCAGATCCTTCTTACTCACTCCAAAATGAAACTATGGAGATTTTTCTGATTTTTTAAATTATTTTGAATTTTTTTCAAACCCTAAACCCTCTCTCCCTATTCTATGAACTCTGAAAATGTTCATCGGTGATAGCTCATTTGTGTGAAGACTTTTTTCATGAAAATGACCTACACCAAGATTATATTTTTTTCTCATAACCTTGTCACATATGACGGCTATGTGCGCAAGAATTACAACATTTTGATTTTTTTTGAATTTTTTAAAAACATTTGAACTTGATTTCGACAGATCACTTCAAAAAATTATTTTTTGAAAAAACACCCCTATATCGAGTTTATATTTTTTTATGGTAACAAGGTCTCATAAACAGACGAACTACGTTTGTTTTATATTTTTGCGATTTTTTCTAATTTAGTTATTGCCATTTGAAATCTAGTCAAACCCTAATAACCCCGTTGACTCGCTCATAACCCCGCAGAAATGCTCCAAACCCTAGCGTCAAACGTGCGCCGTCGGATCCTACCAAGCGCCAAACACCACCTGTCAGATGTGGGGCAGATATGTGCGATCCGCGTGATGCATCCTGATTGGCTACTGCACTGTCCTTCTCGGGTTTTTACGATCTGCCCCACTTTACATATGAAATTGTATTTTTCGCACATGACCACCACATGTCAGTGTTAAGTGTTGGTTCAAATATTCAAACTGGAAAATAAAATGTGGCAAATTGTCAATATAGCTTCCCCTTCTCCTCTTCTCCATCTGACAGACAAAGGCATCGAGCAAATCGAGCAATTCCTCTGTTTCTTTCCACATCTTCTTGTTCTTCTTCCTCTTGAGCAATTCCTCTGTTTCTTCCTCTCGGGCGATATGTCGATCTCCTCGTCAGCCCCCCGTTCCACGTGGCCGGTGTATGGTCCAGTGCCGATGACTCGATGCACTGACTGCCCATGGACTGCGCCACTGAAGTGGTTAACTTCGGAGGAGAAGAATGGGAACTTTGGGCGCGAGCTCGTCAAATGCGAGAGCAAGCCGGAGGGGCAGGTTAGATCTGAGTTTTCCTCGCATCCTTTATCTCTAATTTCTCGAAAAATCTGTCAGATTTGGATTTAGGTTACATGATTTCGTTTTCAGATCGTGAAGAAATGCCACCATTTCGAGTGGATGGATGATTACATCCAGAGGCTTCAAGGGCCGGGCTTGCTGGATTCAAGGGGGAATGCAATCCGCGAGTCCAATATGCCCCATGACAGTGCCGCTCCGGCAGCAGCAGCGCGTCCGGAATACCCGACGGTGGTAGATGTCGAACTGAAGACAGAATTGAAGAAGATGAACGAGAACTTCAAGGAGCTTATTGATTTGAAGAAGCAATCCAATCTGATATCTTTAGGAATACATGCTCTAGGAATTTTTTACTTGATGGCCATCTCTCGTTAGAGATGTTTGTCTACTGTTGTTGCCACTATTTAGCAATCCAAGTCTGTTTATCTCAAATGCAACTCTGTTTAGTGCAACTGTCGATCTCTGAATGTATGCAGTTTACTGTTAAGTTTCGACACTTTCAGTTTCGGCAGAAAACAACTACCAATTCAGTGATAGGATTATTTTGTTAGCTAATAACCTCGAGTGTTGGATCATACCCTAGCTCGTCAGATGACAGTAAGTAGTACTTGAGCAGCACAAGGGACATACATCAAGTTCATCTCTTCTCTCTCACACTTGCCAAACTTTTGTCCTCGAGTTCGTCAGTTCTGTTAAAAAAAACCTAGTTTGCGGGCCCAAAGAGAGAGCCCAGAAACAAGCGATGTTTCTGTTTTTTGTTTAGGAAGGATTGCTTTGTTATTTTTTGTTTCTAATGGCTTTTTTCATTAATTTGATTCCCCAATCTCTTCTATCTCATTGAGGAATTTCTTTGGCTTTCCTTTATGGCTCCCTTCTTTTTTAGAATCAAAGTATTTGCAAACCGCAGTATTATTATGCCTAGTGAACCAATACTTCATGATTAGAAAAAGAGGTCTAACCCTCTTTTTTATATACTTCAAACATAGTGTAGTTAAAACTACACTTTTGACTAAATCCAAATATCTCAAAGTATTTGATACTTCAATATTTCTGAAAACCAAAGTATTCTTTGAAGGGAGCCCTTCTTTGAATACCTAAAAAATACAGAGCTCTCAAACCAAAGCCGTGTACAAATGTACAATATGTTCTTATTTTTAGAAGGCATCTAGAAACACATAATTTTTAGTTTGTTTGGTTAATTTTTCCCACGCCAATTAGCCGTGTCTAAACTTGGGACAAACAAAATACAAACATAACAAAGCATTAATATAACACACATAACTTAACTTAGATAGGGTTGCTAGGGCAACATAAGTTCTTACATAGACACCGATAGATAATCCCTAATAATTAACCTTACATACATAGGGTAGCTAGCTCAGGAAACACACACACCAAACTCACACTACATAGTAGATAGATAGGGTAGCTAGGGCAACACCGCCATGTCTTCACCGTCGTCTTCACCTTAACCACCGGCTTCACCGTCTTCTTCGCCGCCGGCTTCAGTACTCCTCCTCCTCAAGGCCGTTGTCACCGACGTAGTACGACAGGCTGTGCATGCGGTTGTGAGCGGGGAAGACGCTCTTGAAGTCGGTGAAGATGTTATAGGTCGTGAATGCGATGAACTCGCACCCACACCAATACACCTTGCCGAGCAGGTAGTAGGCATCGAACCTGTTGGTGAAGTGGACGACGAGCCCTACCACTGGAGCGTTGGCGTGGGGACGCTGCTCCACGAGGTTGAACATGGGCGGCGAGCCCGCCGGGAGGTGGTGGAAGCCCGCACGAAGGAACCCCCGTGCAAGCTCAGTGATTCCCCTCCAGCGAGAGAACACCCATACGCGGAGGGATTCCTCGACGACGACGTTGGCGGGGTACCGCCGTTCCGGCATGGTGGGCGGCGCTTGGAACATCGGCCCGTTGTACTGCATCTTGCTCGCTTCGCTGAGTGGAACGACTTTGGCTTTTGGGGGAAGAAGAGAAGTTGGAGGCGCAGATGGATCCGTAGAAGAAGAGGCAATGAAGGGCAGTTTAAATAGCCGGGGGAGACGAAGTGGGTACACGCGCAACAGGCGTAGATCATGACTTAGTGCGTGCGTGAACCGATGCGATCATCAATTTGTGAACGTGAATCGATGTGAGCGTGCTTTGCATGCTCTGCGTTGGCGGCTGCCTGCCTCCCCCTTCTGCGTGCTCTACATTGGCCGCTGCCTGCCTCCCATTCACGAGCGTGCGTGCAGCCTGCGGCGTGAACCGATGCCTCGACATATGGACACGACCATGCGTGCAGCCTGCCCCTTCTGCCACCGGCACGTATGCTTGCGATGCGTGAAACGACGCTGCGGAGCGACTGAATCCAACGGCAACCGTGTGACACGGATCGATGCGTGCGTGTCGGCGTGCATGCATGCGATTAGGTCTAGGTCACTAGATGCATGCGTGGTGGTGTTCGCATGCATAGCAGGCTACATCGATGCCAAAGCCGGGCATGCATAGCAGGCTGCATCCATCCATAGCAGCCTTTTTTAATTGGGCTCCCTTTTTAATTTATTACCAACAAACTAACGGGCCCGTCCTATGAACACAAACACAGCCCAACCAGCGAAGCCACAACCACAGTCAACAGAGTCCAACATGGCCCCACAAGTCAGTTAACAGCCAAGACAGCAAACGTCTGTTATGAACATTTGTGAGAGTTTCAGCTAAGGGAATGGGGAAAAGTGAGCAAAAGTTTGAAGCGTGGGGAAAACTGAGCACAACTAAGGAATTGGGGGCACAGATGGAATAAGCCCTATTCATAATGTTGTCTTACTCGTGGATGTTTACTCAAGCATACACCATTATGTCCTTTGGTCTGACCAATGCTATCACTTATTCTCATAATTATGGAATTCCATTTTTATGGAAACCTGGATGAATTATTGTTGAGCCCATCGACAACATCCTTGTCTTATCCATAATTTTGTTGAACATTAAGCTAGTGTTGGAAACTTTTGAAAGCATTTCTTCATGCTAGCTCATGAAGCATATGTCTGAATGATAGATGTGACTTCCCCTAGTTCATGTGCATTTGATGCAAGCTGCAACCGTGAATTCGAGAAAGTCAATGTTGCTTCCTCTGGAATCACCCCAAATCAGTCTTGCATACATGCGAAGTATTCTGTGGTTTGGAGACTTGCAACCTTCATTCTATATGTGTCCCTAGCACACCAAGCCACTGATTGATTTGTTCAAGGAAAATAAGTCTCTTCTTAAGAGCAAGACTATGCAAGAACTTAGATATCCTTGTCGTTGGTTCCTAACAAGAACTCAGTATTGTTTTGTTATAAGACTACCAGGTGGTCATGCTTGTCAGGGACAGCGTGTTCACATGTGTGTATCAGAACCAGCTCATGTCTTGGAGCTTACTATCGTAGTTCGTTTCCCGAGAATCTTGCAATGTTATCTCATGAATTTGTGTTGCAACCTTTAACTTTCAGACCTGCTGAGTCTGGAGTATCATGTGATCAACCAGATCTGAATCTTAGGCAGATATAATGGTCGGGACGTTTTCCAAAAATTATAATATCGGTCCTATAAATGGTAAAGTGGATGTTGTGGCTACCACACCTAACCACAAGGCCAATTATTGTAGTATCTTGATTCAGTAATTTAGCCACCTCCCCATGAGGATGTCATATGACTTAATTTAAAAGTTACTTCTTATGGATTTTGTGCTTCCGAAGTCCGACCTTTTACTTGATGTTCTAGATACCAAATCATATCAATAAATGGGTTACACTAGCACATCAAGGAGAACACTAGAAGCAGAGTGCTAAATGTCTCTTGCTCGATCATCCAGATTTTGATTCCATGGCCTCGCTAAGGTGAAATTTGAGAAGGCGTTATCTTCCTTTGCATCTGCATCGTCCACATTGTTTATCATGACAGTATGTTGTGTTGCCAGGATCCTTGACATGGATATTGGTAAAACCTTGCTGAATATGGAAATGATCAAGTTCTGGAGAGAAAGCGTAAGCATTTTGTTTATTCGTCAGCATTAAATTGCATAGTGCTCTCAGTTTCCTCGGTTATGCTGTAACTTTTCAACAGTGGACTCACCCTCTACTATTGGGTTTCTCCCCAATTACTAGAATCATTCCCAACATTTGCATCTTGTTCCCAGCTTGCACCGCCATTGTGCCATCCTACTATGGACTACCCTTCTTAGTAATTACTGATCGGATCATCCTCAAAGTGGTCCTACCATGGGTCCCATCCATTTCCGATGATAATCAAAAATCATCCATTGCGTTGTCTTCAACAAGGTAATCCACAACGTCCATTCTAGTCTGGGTATGCCATTCCTTCGTACTCCATCAAACGATCATATGGGAATTACCTCAGGCTAGTATAGAGAATTTTATTGATCTCTAAATCAAAAGTAATTATTTTTGCCACTTAAGGGATAATTCTACGAGTCACCCTCCTCTAAGGTGTCTCCTTGCAGTATCATGGCAACTCAACTCCTCTCTACATTGACAACTATTCACCGCCTTATTAAGCGTGAAATTATTGCCTACCTAGTGAACCTTCGTTATCTGTTCCACTCCATTCCTTTGGATGTGTGCCTCGTGTCTCAGCTCGAGAGATGTTGCCATGTCTCACTCCATGAGTTGATCCAGAGTTGTTGGATGTGCAAGGAGATCGATCCTTCTAGAATTTTCCTTTTCCTCTCGTTGCCATGTTGGTTGGAGCTCACAGAGAAAGACATTGAGACAAAGATGGTAATCGAATCGACGTTCTTATGAAGTGCAACCTGGTTCGTGAAGTTGTGTTAGTTTGCGTTCCCCCTTCCATCTTGCCCTACTCTTGAATCTCAGGATGAGATTCTTGTTTAGTAGGGGTGAGTTGTCACATCCCTAGTTCTTGTAATGTCTAGTGCTAGCCTTTGGTGATGCATCATGTTTACTTTTCACAGAAAATTGAAATGGGGATGACAGAACACCCAACACCCCCTTTAAACCAACTAGGGTTTACAAAATCTTTTTCAATGAACCTGAAATGCCCTTCTAAAATGTTCATCATCTTTGCCTTGGTCTAGAACCTCTGAAAAAATGGTGAACACTTTTCTAGGACAACAGAAGGTCATTGAATTAAATCATATTCTATTTGCATTTGGACATTTAAATGCTATAAAATATTTTAAATGTCCAAATAATCATAAACCGAAATGTTTACTTTTGGATATATTCCAAATAGTGGCCTTGAGCAGTTTCATGATTTTTGAATGTGTTTTGGTATTTTATTTAAAGCCAAATGTCAGATTTCGGGTTCCGACAGACCCTTGAGGTTCGAACACTGGGGTGGACGCGAAGATCACACCTCCTACCTACCCATGTCTCACCGCCTCGCCAGGATCTAAAACTACAGGAAGAACAACACAAGGGACATGAGATTTATACTGGTTCAGGCCACCATTGTGGTGTAACACCCTACTCCAGTTTGTGGTGTGGTGGATTGCCTCTGGGGCTGATGAGGAACAGTACAAGGGGAGAACAGCCTCGCGAGGGTCTGTTCTTGGTTGGTGCGATGAACTGCTAGGGGGAGTTCAGTCGCCTCTCTCTCTCTCTATGACTCAGATGCGGATCCGATCTCCCTACCCTGTGGGTGGCTAGTCCTATTTATAGGCGAAGGCCCCGGGCCTCTTCCCAAATATTGAGCGGGAAGGGCGCCAACAATTGGCCATTTTGAAGGGGAACATCTAGTACACTTATCCTGACTAAAGTTGGCCCTCGCCTGCCAAAGACCCTGACGATGACGCTGGCTTGGGCTCCACGATGTCCTCCGCTCTGTCGTCCTGCTGGTCTTTGTCTTGTTGCACCGAAATGGTTGCCTTTGCTTGATACCCTTGCCTGCGCTTGCCCCCATTGCACCAAAGAGAAAACAAGGACTCTGCGCAGGCTGGCGCCCGCCTGGCGCCCGCCTGGCCTTGGTCGTCATGGCTTGCGTCACGGGCACCTCATGAGGTACCCAGCCTTGATCTCTCCGCCTCCTCGCGAGCCAGCCTGACGAGGCCGTGCCTCAGGAAGCCTCCTGTGGTCCGCCCTACAAGGCCTGGCCCCTCGCGAGGGTCTTGGGCATGTACTGATGAAGATGGGCCGTACTGGGCCACTCCTTGAGCCACGCCGCAGGCTGCAGGTAGGCAAGTCTGGGTACCCCCGTTCCCAGAATGCCAAAAATAGCCCCCGGGCCCAAGGCGCGCTTGGACTTGGCTTAGCAGAGAAGCGAAGAGGCAAGTGCGAAGTGCCGCGGGCCCCAATAGCCTACGACCTTGGGCGCCGCGTGGTGGTTGATTGGACGTGGGCGTCCTGGCTCCCCCATGACGCCTCGGTAACTGCATGAATTGACAAGTCCCTGCATGCAAAACAGGTCATGATTACCTGTGATCATGGAGGCCGACAGTTGGCCTCCCTCGGCTATATGTACGGAACGGCGCGAGCCCCTCCAGTTCATCCCTCCTTGCTACTCTCCGTCTTCTTCTCGGCCGCTTGACATCCCCATGGCCCCGCCGAAGAGGTTCTCGGCCGCGGAGAAAGGGAAGGCTCGCCAGGAAGGGCCCGGCTCTCCTCCGACCAAGCATGGCCGGGGCCGCCCTCGCAAGCACCCTACGGCCCCTGCCGCGGCCTCCCGTGGCCGTGGAAACAGCCCTCTGCGCAGCGGTGGGCGTGCGGCTGCCATAGAGAGGTACACTAGGGCTGCGCGTCCCCCAAGGCCGCGCTTCCGCTCGGTGGAGGTGCTGCCGGAGTTCGTCGTGTGGTCAGCGGACCCGACCGGCACCTGGCTCCAGCTCCCCCGCTTTTTCATAGGTGAGCTTCCGGCTGGTGCCCCAGGCGGCCTTTGGCTTCAGGCAGATGGTTGCTGCAGCAGGGCCTCTTGGGCTACCCTAGAGGTCTCCACTACCGGGGAGGCGGCCTTGACCCGCGGCTGGCAAACATTTGCCCGCGCGCGCGGCCTGTGCCGACGATGCACTCCGCACTTCAAGTTCGACGGCGACGCCACCCTCTACGTGAGGGTGTTCAGGGAAGATGGCCGCCGCGCCGGATGCTGCCCTGAAGACGATGACCGCGGCCACGCGCCCAGCCCCGGCGTTGGCCGGGGTGAAGGTGGCGGAGGGCACGCGGGCAGCAGGGCCCGAGGCCCGCCAAGCTCTGGTGACTCCCCTTCTCATGGCAGCTCCTCCAGTGGCGGTCGCGACTAGCCCCCTCGTCGCCGCGCTCACCTGGGAGAGGGCAGTGGGTCGGTCCGACGCCACACCTCGGTGAAGCGGGAGGCGGAATCCAGCTGAGCTCCAGAGGCAGTTCGAGCCTTCGCTGAGAGTTGGCGCCGGGAAGGTCGTGCCCCCTTTTGCTTTCCTTTCTTTCCTGCACAAAAAGAATGTAGTCTGGTCCCCCACGGGGGTGTGTTGAACTGTCGTTGTTTAATTGGTACGCTATTTCTACCATTTCTGTGCTATATTTTGTTCCGCGTGCTTATGCGTGGAAATCACTTATCTTGGGGGGAAGCTTGTTGCGATCCTCGTCTCTTGAGGCTAGGGACTTGTCGTGCGCCTTGTGTCCTGCAGGGTTTTAGTCAGTGGGGATAATCTCCAGCCTTGGTAGCAAGGACAACTAACCCAAGTCCCGTGACTGCGTCACGATGCCCGTGGGGCACGAAATGGGAGGGGTGCTCCCATAGCGGACCCAGATGAGGAAGTTCCAAACACCGGGGCAGAAAACACTCGCGAGGGTGCCCGTGTTCCTCCCTCGTGAGACTTCGCGCGAGAGAAAACGAAAACCAGCAAGTGAAACGGACGAGGGGTCGCGAGTTCGAAACGGTTACAGCTTCGGAAAAACTTCAAATAGGAACAAACAAGCCAACTGCGAAAAGCAAATGAAAGAAGCCGCGTCCGGCACCTAGTCTAGTCTTCGACGTCTTCTCACCAGCGAGGAGCTAAGTGCTGCCACTGGGCGTGGGCGGGAGCCCCCAAGGACCGAGGGCGGCACTCCGGAGACTCCAGAGCGTGTACAGCCCCACTCATTATTACGTGAGAGTGTCTTGGGCGGCGAGCTTCACAGGCGTTTGCCTTCTTCAGAGGCACCGGGCCTTTTCCAAAACTCAGCCACTTCACTGGCATTCTCCTTCTTCACATGCACCGGGCCTTTTCCAAAACTCAGCCGCTTCACAGGCATTCGCCTTCTTCACAGGCACCGGGCCTTTTCCCAAAACACAGCTTCTTCACAGGCATTCGCTTTCTTCACAGGCACCGGGCCTTTTCCCAAAACACAGCTTCTTCACAGGCATTCCCCTTCTTCACAGGCACCAGGCCTTTTCCCAAAACACAGCTTCTTCACAGGCATTCGCTATCTTCACAGGCACCGGGCCTTTTCCCAAAACACAGCTTCTTCACAGGCACCGGGCCTTTTTCAGGGGTAAAACCTTCGGAGGTGTTGGATGTTCCACGCGTTCTAGACGGGCACCCCCTCCTGGGTCTCCAAGCGTGCGGAGTCGGGCCTGGAAACATGAACATTCTTAAACGGACCCTCCCACATGGGAGAGAGCTTATGCAGCCCCTCCCTGGAGAGAACCCGTCTGAGCACAAGGTCCCCTACCTCGAGAGTCCTGGGGCGGATGTTGCGGCAGTGGTATCGCCATAGTGCTTGTTGGTACCTTGCTGCCCGCAGTGCGGCTTCTCGGCGATGCTCCCCCCCAACAAGAGATCCGTCCCCCGCATGGCGTCCTGCTGCGCTTCATCGAACGCCAGGACCCGCGCGGAACAACGTCTGACCTCGTGAGGGAGAACGGCTTCAGCTCCATAAACCAGAAAGAACGGGGTCTCGCCAGTCGGCTTGGTTGCGGTCGTGCCGATTGACCACAACACGGACTGGAGCTCGTCGTACCAGCCCCTGCCATAGGTTTCCAGCTTCTTCTTGAAGGTCCTGGTCTTGAGGCCCCTCAGGACCTCTGCATTGGCTCGCTCGGCCTGACCGTTGCTTCACGGGTGCGCCACCGAAGCATAGCATATCTGTGTTCCAAGGTTAGCACAGTATGTTTTGAAGAGGTTACTGGTGAACTGCGAACCATTGTCGGTGATGATGCGGTTCGACACCCCGAATCGGCTCACGAGGCCCTTGATGAACTTGACCACGGAGCCTGCGGGGATGGTGCGGACAGCTTCCACCTCAGCCCACTTGGTGAATTTGTCCACAACGACGTAGAGGTAGCGGTAGCCCCCTGGCGCCCGAGGGAACGGGCCTAGGATATCCAGTCCCCAGACTGCGAAGGGCCATGAGAGGGGTATAGTCTGCAGACCTCCCGCCGGCTGATGGATCTGCTTGGCATGGAACTGACAGGCCTTGCAAGCTTTCACCAGTTCCACAGCGTCATTGAGTGACGTGGGACAATAGAACCCGTTGCGGAACGCCTTGCCAACGAGAGTTCGTGATGACGAGTGATGCCCACAGTCGCCACCGTGTATGTCTGCCAGTAGCTCCTTCCCTTGCTCCCTGGAAATGCAACATAGGGACACATCATTCGGTCGTCTTCAGTAGAGCTCCCCATCCTTAAGGCAGTATGTTGTGGCCTGCCGTGCCACACGCTCCGCTTCCTCCTCCTTTTCCGGCAACATGCCTCGCGTCAGGTAACTCCTAAGCTCCGTGATCCAGCACCCCTCCTGAGGTTCCAGCGCGAGGAGCAGGCGCGCTCCTGACGTCGGGCCACAGACCGGGGCTCTCGAGGCAGGCGGCTGGGGGAGCTCCCCCCGATGCTTCGCCGTGCTTGACAGTGATGGCATCGCCGAGGGCTTGAAGAGCCGCTCCTCGAAGACGCCGGGCTCCTGAGGTAGCCGCCTGGATGCCCTTTTTGCGATGTCATCAGCGTCTTGATTGGTGCCGCGAGGCACATGCAGCAACTCCAGCCCCCAAAACTGCTTCTCCATCCTGCGGACCTCCGCGAGGTAGGCTTCCATGTGCTCGTCCTTTGGTTTGTATACTTTGTTGGAGAAGTTGACGAGGAGCTTTGAATCACCCTTGATGGTGAGGCGCTTCACCCCCAGGGCGACTGCGGCCTTCAGGCCTGCTATCAGGCCTTCATATTCTGCTATGTTGTTGGAGACCTTTTCCCCGTGCTGAAAACAGAGTTGCACGGTGTAATAGAGCTTGTCTTGAGGGGGGATACGAGTACCAGACCAGCCCCCGCGCCGTGTCGGGAGAACGCCCCGTCGAAGTACATGACCCATCCGTCCGGTGCCTCGCTCCCTGGGGAGAGCGATCGATCCTTGCCAGCCTCGAGGCCTGGCGCCTCTGCCCATTCCGCCACGAAGTCCGCAAGCGCGGCCCCCTTGATGACTCTGGTTGTGCTGAATTCTATCTGAAATGCTTGCAACTCGATGTTCCACTCAGCGACTCTTCCAGCTGAGTTGGGGCTCCTGAGCACCCTTTCCAAGGGGTATACTGAGACAACCTTGATGGGATGGCCTTGGAAATAGTGCCACAGCTTGCACGAGGCCACCAATAGCGCGAGGAGGAGTTTCTAAGGCATGGGGTACCGTGCCCTTGCGTCCCGCAATATCGTGCTGACGAAGTACATAGGGTGCTTGACTAGGTTGGGAGTGCTGGTGCCGCTAGTGTCCTCCGGAGGCCAGGGCGCCTCCTGAGACAACGACGCCCCCAGCGACTGGTCGCCTGGAGGAGGGGCCTCCTCTGTTTCGGGTGTGCTTCCCTTCTTTGGCTGGTCCTTCTCGGTTGCAGCCGCGGTCTCTGTGAGGCCCTCTCGGCCCTGCTTTGCTTTAACCCGGACGGTTGCTGTGGCCTTGGTCCTATGCTCCTCCCTAACAGCCACCAGGGCTGTGCTGGCAGAGTAGGGGGTGGCCGCAAGGTAAAGCACCAGGGGCTCCTGAGGGAGCGGAGCCACCATCACCGGGGGGCTGGTCAAGTACCTCTTGAGATTCTGAAACGCCTTGTTGGCCTCTTTAGTCCATTCAAAGGGGCCCTTCTTCTTCATCAGCTTGAAGAAGGGCAGCGCTCGTTCCCCCAGCTTGGAGATGAAACGCCCTAGTGCGGTCACGCGCCCGGTGAGCTTCTACATCTCTCTGAGGGTCTTCGGCGGGCTCATGTCCTTGACTGCTTTTACCTTTTCTTGGTTGGCCTCGATGCCCCGGTGGGATACTAGGAAACCCAGGAGCTTGCCCGAGGGGACTCCAAACACACACTTCTCCGGGTTGAGCCGCAGGTCCATTTCGTTAAGGCTCGCGAAGGTTTCCTCCAAGTCCGGTATCAGGGTTTTTGCCTCCCGAGACTTCACCACAATGTCATCAACATAGGCCTCAGCATTCTTCCCGAGCTGCCGACCCAAGGTGATGTGCATCAGCCGCTGAAAGGTCGCACCGACATTGTGCAACCCAAACGGCATGCACGTATAGCAGTACACTCTGCACGGGGTCAGGAAGGCCGTCTTTTCCACATCTTCTACTGCCATCTTGATCTAGTGGTAGCCGGAGAAGGCATCCAGGAAACACAACAAGTCGCACTCGGCGGTGGAGTCGATGATCTGATCGATGCGAGGGAGCGGGAATGCATCCTGCGGGCAGGCCTTGTTGAGGTTGGTGAAGTCGACACACATGCGTTCCTTTCCCCCCTTCTTCGACACGACAACAGGGTTAGCCAGCCAGTCTGGGTAGCGGACCTCGCGAATGACCCCCGTCGCCTCCAACCTGCAGGTCTCTTGGACGATGAAAGCTTGCTTCTCAGTGGACTGCTGCCTCGCCTTCTGCTTCACTGGGCGCACGTTGGGGCACACATTGAAGTGATGCTCGATTACGCCCCTCAGGACCCTGCTAGCTGATCAGGTTCCCATGCGAATACCTTCTTGTTCGCGCGCAAGAATTTTACCAAGGCTTCCTCTTGTTCGGGCTCGAGGTTGGCGCCTATGGTGAAGGTGGCAATGGTAGATCCATCCTCGTCGACCAGTACCTGCTTGGTTTCCGCCTTGTCCTGAGTGAATAGCTGCTTCTTCTTGGCCGGTGCAGCCCCCTTGGGTTTAGACGCATCTGAGTCGGCGGGCTGCGCCACCGCCGTGGCCTTTAAAGCGAGCTTGAGCGCTTGCAACGCATCCCTGGTGTCTCCAGACATGGTGAGGACGCCGCTACTCCCGGGTATCTTCATGAGGTTGTATGCTGGGTGAGTTGCGGCCATGAACCGGGCTAGTGCCGGGTAGCCAAGGATGGCGTTGTATGGGAGGCCGATGGGGGCGATGTCGAAGTCGATTAGCTCCGTGCAGAAGTTGTCGTAGGTGCCGAAGGTCACCGGAAGGCGGATCTGCCCCAGGGAGCCGGTGGAGCCACCTCCGACGCCCAAGAAGGGCCTGCTGGGCTGCAGCCGCTCCAGCGGTACGTGGAGAAGGCTGAAGGCCTCCACTGAGAGCACGCTGAGGCCAGCGCCGCCATCGATGAGGGTCTTGGTGACTGCCACGTTGCAGATGGTGGGGGTGCATAGCATTGGGAGCACGCCCGAGCAGGACGAGTTGGAGGGGTGATCATCTGAGCTGAAGGCCAGATCGGCTTTAGGTGCCGCCAAACCCGGAGGCGCCCTGCGCGGCACGGAAGCGGCGCCGATCTGGCGGATAAATGACTTGATATGGTGGCCTGAAGGTGGTGCCTGCGAGCCGCCTAGGAGAGCTGCGACGACTGGGTGCACTGGTGCAGCATACTGGGCGAGGAAAAGGCCGCGCAGCTCCCCCCAGGAGGCCATGGAAGACGTTGGCAGGTGGAGCAGCCACATGCGCGGGACATCAGTGAGGGCCATGGGAAACCAGTTGGCCATGACCCTGTCGTCGCCCCCGGCCTCGAGGACGGCCTCCTCGTACGCCAGCAGGAAAGCCAACGGATCGGCCGCGCCGTTGTAGCACGGTGGCATCTTCGGCTTGAACTTTTTCGGCCATTGCACCTGCCGCAAGGTGGGGGCCAAGGCTCGGAGACCCCCGGCCCCCATGCTGGCGCTTGCGACCGGAGCGGGCGGCGCGTGGCCCACCATGAGGGCAAACCGCGGTGTTGACAAAGAGTGGGTTGGTGGAAGGGAAATCTCCGGCGCACCCCTACCTGGCGCGCCAAATATCGGATTTCTAGTTCCGACAGACCCTTGAGGTTCGAACAATGGGGTGCACGCGGAGATCACACCTCCTGTCTACCCATGTCTCACCGCCTCGCCAGGATCTAAAACTACAGGAAGAACAACACAAGGGACACGAGATTTATACTGGTTCAGGCCACCATTGTGGTGTAAATACCCTACTCCAGTTTGTGGTGTGGTGGATTGCCTCTGGGGCTGATGAGGAACAGTACAAGGGGAGAACAGCCTCGCGAGGGTCTATTCTTGGTTGGTGCGATGAACTGCTAGGGGGAGTTCAGTCGCCTCTCTATCTCTCTCTCTGTGACTCAGATGCGGATCCGATCGCCCTACCCTATGGGTGGCTAGTCCTATTTATAGGCGAAGGCCCCGGGCCTCTTCCCAAATATTGAGCGGGAAGGGCGACAACAATTGGCCATTTTGAAGGGGAACATCTAGTACACTTATCCTGACTAAAGTTGGTCCTCGCCTGCCAAAGACCCTAACGATGACGTTGGCTTGGGCTCCACGATGACCTCCGCTCTGCCGTCCTGCTGGTCTTGGTCTTGTTGCACCGAAATGGTTGCCTTTGCTTGATACCCTTGCCTGCGCTTGCCCCCTTTGCACCAAAGAGGAAACAAGGACTCTACGCAGGCCGGCGCCCGCCTGGCCTTGGTCGTCATGGCTTGCGTCATGGGCACCTCGTCAGGTACCCCGCCTTGATCTCTCCGCCTCCTCGCAAGCCAGCCTGACGAGGCCGTGCCTGAGGAAGCCTCCTGTCGTCCGCCCCGCGAGGCTTGGCCCCTCGTGAGGGTCTTGGGCATGTGCTGATGAAGATGGGCCGTACTGGGCCACTCCCTGAGCCACGCCGCAGGCTGCAGGCAAGCAAGTCTGGGTACCCCCGTTCCCAGAACACCGACACCAAAAAGTTTCAGAAGAATTAGAGAACAGAAATAAAAAGAAAGGACAGAAAACCCACCTAACCTACCTCGCGCCACCAACCAGCCCGGCACTGTAGCTGGTCGGCCTAGCCCACCTGGGTTCTCTGTCGTCTCCTTCCCCGGGCCAGTAGGCAGAGCGCGTGGCCGCAGCGCTCCAGCACGCGCCGCGGGCACCTCTTGCTTGCCGCTCCCCTCGACGCCTTGGCCTTCTCTGGTGGCGCCACGCACCCCCTGGAACCCTCTCGCTCACTCCCTCGTCCCCATCTCCTCCCCTGGCTCTCCCCTCCAACACAATCGAGCGCGTCGTCGCCGCCGTTCGCCGCCATTGCCCCCAGAGCCACTGTCTCGCCTCGCCGACCCGCCCAGAAGAAACACAGGGTCGTCTTCATCATCTACGAGGAGACACGCGACGCCGGACGCCCCGCATCGGCGGCTACCTCGCCTTCTTCCTCCTTTGCCGTCCGAGATCGCCGTCGTTGCTTCGTCGCCTCCATACCTCCCCCGAGCCCGCTCAACATCTCGTCGTGATCGCCGTGAGCCCCTCTACCATTCCCCTCTTCTCCCCATGTCGTTTGCCCGCTCTAGCCGTTGTTTCCGTCGGACCCGAGAACTCACCGCCGCCGGACTTCACACCTCCATGGCCAGAGCCCGTGTACGTCACTCCTGAGCATGAGAGTGTGCTCCTAGTGTCTCCAGGGAGCTAACCCGCAGCCCGTCCTGCTCCCTAGTGCACCGCAGCCCCGTGCCCACACTAGACCGAGCTCCGGCCGCCGCCGCGAGCTCGTTTCCAGCGAGCTTCGGCCACCCCAGCTAGTCCCGCTTCCCCCACCAGTCACGGCTCACTCCCAGGAGCATGTAGGCGCAAACGGCGTTGCAAACCGATCCCTGGGGGCGATTTCCGACGCGCTCCGCCACGTCTGGCCTTGCCGATGACTCAACGCCGGCGGGTTTGACCCCACTGACCCGGGGTTTGACCCTGTTTGACTTCCCCAGGGTCACCGACAAGTTGGCCCAGGCCCCTGCTAATTTGGGTTAAGCGCTAACTAATTTATTTATCCCTGTTAAACACTGACATGCGGGCCCAGGGCCTTAACTAGTCTAGTTTAGTATAAGTTTAGAGCTAATTAACTTAGATTAATTAGTTTAGTCATTGACTAGTGGGCCCAACTTGTCAGGTTTGTCCTGGACGGCGCCTGTTGACCTGCTGAGGTCAGCATGACCTAATGCTGACGCAATAAGTCATTTTCTGGATTAAACTTAATTCAGGAAATTCCAAAAAATGTGCAAAACTTCTAAAATTCATATAAATTCAACGATAACTCCAAATGAGATAAGTTATATATGAAAAATGATCAAAAAAATCCAATATATCCATCTGTACTTGTTTCATGCATGTTTAAACAACTTAACCTTGCTGTTTAGTTCAAAACATGTTAAGGCACTATTTAAATTCATAATTTGAATTTGGGGTTGAACCTTTGGTTCAAAATGACCCTAATCCATCTCATTGTAGTTGCATTAGGCCAACACACTCATATTGTCATGTCATGAGCATGCATCATATTGTCGCATTGCATTGATTGTGTTCTTCCTTGTTTGCCGGTATTTGTCCCCTTTCGATAGATGTGGTTTCGACGATGAGTTCAATGACACGGTTGAAGAGCTATTACTATCTTCAGAAGTGTTAGGCAAGCAAAACCCCCTTGTTCATTCTGATACAATCCCACTCTCTCGCTCCTGCTCTCTTTTACTGCATTAGGACAACAATGATTCAATTGTTACCTGCTACGGTAGTTGAACCCCTTTCCTCTGCATGACCTGTCATTGTCACAGTAAATAGATAAACCCACTAGCATGAGTAGGAGTTTTTTGAGCCCTGATGTGCCTATTCATTCATGCTTGTTTGTCATGCCTGCTATGCTTAGAGTTGTGTCGGGTCTGATTCATCGATGATGAATTGGAATGGTGATGAACATGTGCTACTGTGTTGGAGCTAAGTGTGTGAACATGATTTGGTAAAGGTATCGATGAGAGGCCATGTAGGAGTACATGGTGGGTTGTTTCATTGGAACCGTCCTTAAGCACTGCGATCAATATGTGTGATTTAAGATTTAGCTACTACCATGCCTTGGGCCCGAAACCAATGGACCCTCTCAGCTTCTTAATCACCCTTGTCCTCTGTCCAGGAGTTGCAAGTAGTTTTTGGTGTTTGTAGTATGCTGGAGGCCGTGCGCAGTGCTGACCCGAGGGGTGGGCTGTGATGCGGTAAGCATGTGGCCGGGTATGCCGAGCGCCCGTTTGGTGTCGCGGAACCTTGTACACATCGTTTGGGGCCGTACGTGGAAACCTCGGCCGGACTCCCTGCGGAGGGAACCTGAATAGGCGATAAACCTAGACTAGAGACTTTAGTGTTTAGGTAGGCCGTGGCCGACACCCTCGTTGGGCTTCCGCTTGAAGGTTGCCGAGTACATGTCATGTAAACGACTGTAAGTGGTGAGAGCCCGTGTGAAGTACACCCCTTCAGGGTTAACATCATCTATTTGAATAGCCGCGTCCACGGTAAAGGACCTCTGGGTTGCCTATACAGTTCATAGACAAGTGAAAGTGGATACTCTAAAATGCGTAAGATAAGCGTGAGTGCTATGGATGGCGTTCTCGTAGGGAGCTGGGAGCGGATCCATGGTGGTGTATTGATATGGTGAATATGTGGACTCGTGTGCGCCACCTCAAAAGAGTTACTTGTAGTCGTAGTTCAGGATAGCCACCAAGTCAAAGCTGGCTTGCTGCAGTTAAACTCCACCACCCCCTTTGTTTATAATGATGCATATGTAGATAGCATGATGTAAGTCTTGCTGGGTACATTTGTACTCACATTTTCTTAATTTATGTTTTTGCAGAGATACCTCAGTCTTCCTAGTAGTTTCGCGTGGACTTCGACGTTTATCTTGTTACCTCAGCTACGATCTGGTGCCCTCGGCAGGATCTGGTAGATAGTCAGGCTTCTCAGCCTTTTCCATTTGTAGACGTCTGTACTCAGACATGTTGTGCTTCTGTTGCTTGTATGCTCTAAATGTTGGGTCATGAGACCCATGTTTGTAATATCTCGCTCCTCGGAGCCTATTAAATAAAATACTTGAGTTGTAGAGTCATGTTGTGATGCCATGTTGTATTTGCACATATCGAGCATATTGTGTGTATGTTATTGAAATGCTTGGTATCTGAGGGATCTGACTATCTAGTTGTTTATCCTTGGTAGCCTCTCTTACCAGGAAATGTCTCCTAGTGCTTCCACTAAGCCATGGTAGCTTGCTACTGCTCTGGAACACTTAGGCTGGCCGGCATGTGTCCTTCTTCGTTCCTATGTGTGTCCCTTCGGGAAAATGTCACGCGGTGATCCTTCAAGTCCTTGTAGCTTTCTACGACTTGGGATTCATTCGCTGTTGATCGACACGTTCAGTGCTGGGTCATGTATGCCTGTCCCTGTAAGTTAGCGCCACCTTGGGTTCATGACTAGCCATGTCCGCCCGGGTTCTTTGTCATATGGATGCTAGCGACACTATCATATACGTGAGCCAAAAGGCGCAAATGGTCCCGGGCCTGGTATGGCGACACCCGTGGGAATACCGTGCGTGAGGCCGCAAAGTGATATGAGGTGTTACATGCTAGATCAGTGTGGCATAGGATCGGGTGAGTGAGTCCTAGACTAAGGGGTCCTCGGACAGCCGGACTATATACTTTGGCCGGACTGTTGGACTATGAAAGCTCATGTCCGGATGGGGCTCTCCTTTTGCGTGAAAGGCAAGCTTGGCGATTCGGATATGTAGATTCCTTTCTCTGTAACTGACTTTATACAACCCTAACCCCCTCTGGTGTCTATATAAAGCGGAGGGTTTAGGCTTCTAGGGTTTAGCCACAACAATCTTAACCTCATAGGCTAGACTTCTAGGGTTTATCCATTACGATCTCGTGGTAGATCAACTCTTGTAATACTCATATTCATCAAGATCAATCAAGTAGGAGGTAGGGTATTACCTCCATGGAGAGGGCCCGAACCTGGGTAAACATCGTGTCCCCTGTCTCCTGTTACCATTAGCCTTAGACACACAGCTCGGGACCCCCTACCCGAGATCCACCGGTTTTGACACCGACATTGGTGCTTTCATTGAGAGTTGAACTCAAGCAGGCCGGCAAACTCAACGCAGAACACAAAGTGAAGGGACCTGAGAGCGAAGACGAGGACGAACCTTGCCAGCCGAACACGGGGGGACAGAAGAAATTTCCACCAGAGATCGAAACAGTGAATATGATCTATGTCACTCATATCCCAAAGAGGGAGCACAAACGCACACTCTGAGATGTCTATGCCGTTGAGCCCGTCGCCCCAAATTCAACCCATGATCGGCCTGCCCGAGCACCTTTGATCGCAGGGATCATCCGACTAGTATCCGTCATGGGGGTTTGGCTGCCGTAGTGCTCGACCCAATAATCGATGGATACCACCTCACTCGAGTCCTCATGGACGGCGACAGTAGTCTCAATCTGATATATTAGGACACTGTCCGCAAGATGGGGATATACCTGCCAAGAATCAATCCAAGCAGCACTACCTTTAAAGGAGTCATACTGGGCGTGGAAGCCCGCTGCACGAGCTCTCTAACATTGGATGTTGTATTTGTCTCTGCAGACAACTTTCGAAGCGAAGAACTAATCTTCGACATTGCTCCGTTCTGAAGCGGCTATCATGCACTACTCGTAAGAATGACCTTCGCCCATTTTAATGCAGTCCCACATTACGCTTATCTAAAACTCAAAATGCCTAGACCACGTGGCGTTATCATGGTCAACGGAAATACAGAGCGCTCACTTCGTACAGAAGAATACACGGCGGCTCTTGCAGTCGAAGCACAAAACGGCCTATTCAAGCCGAGCAGCTCATCGGTCTTTAAGACCGCGGAACCAGCTAAACGTATCCGGCGTACACCTCAGTGCGGCAGCTTAGATAAACCTGAACTCGATTAGCAGCTACGCCGCCATCTACCGCCCCATAAGGAGACCGCATATGTGCCATGTATACATAAATATACACTCAAAACTCCTTGGGTGGCGATGGGGGCACACTGCACACAAAAAGTCCATAGTTTGGCTCGACCCTATTCGGACTCCAGAAGCTATATTTCACGGTTCACTAAAACAAACCAGCTTTACATACGGCTACACCAGAATTATTTTACCTGGTTTTTTCCTTTCTACAAAGGACCATCATACTATACACTTCAAGGACACCTCACAACGGAGATAAAGGCGTAGACGTGCAGTAGGGCCCCGTATTAAGGTTTCTCTTTTCGAATACGACCCTATGTAAACCTTTTTTATCTCTTTTTTTATAGTTTCCTGGCATGTAAAATGTCCAAGAAAGATATCGGCATTATCTGTAAACATATGGCTCGCCGTACTAAAGTGGATGTTATAGAAGCAACTCGGTTCGTATTGGGTTTTGAGATATATGCTCTCACCACCTGTGCTCCTTCCGCACGTGGGATTGCCATACGTGCCTTGATACCAGGGTCTATCACCAGAGGCTGCATTCAGCCCAGTGTATATTGAAAAGTTTGGACACCTGTAGGGAGTGTTCGGCGTCGCGAGTTTGGCCTTATATCCATCAGCTCCGAATCATGTCTTTGGTCAACAGTTGGGTTGCCCGGCTCCTGTGCTTACTACCTTATGTTCCGCTATATTGGATAGGGTAGTAAAGGGAGAACTACTGCGGTTGTGTCCCGGCTCATCCGGATGAGTACCTCAGTAGAGAAAATCGAAAACTGACTGTCATGATGCGGTGAGAGCTGGTCAACCACTCGTTGACTCATTGGAATCTTTGCTATTCCCTCCGTGTTAAACAAAGGACCGTCCTTTGATGACCCACAACTATAGGGGATCTATCATAGTCCTTTCGATAAGAAAGAGTGTCGAACCCAACAAGGAGCAGAAGGAAATGACAAGCGGTTTTCAGTAAGGTATTCTCTGCAAGCACTGAAATTGTAGGTAACAGATAGTTTTGTGAAGGGATAATTTGTAACGGGTAACAAGAAATGAAAGTAATAAGGTGTAGCAAGGTGGCCCAATCCTTTTTGTAGCAAAGGACAAGCTTGGACAAGTTCTTATAATGAGAAAAGCGCTCCCGAGGACACATGGGAATTATCGTCAAGCTAGTTTTCATCACGCTCATATGATTCGCGTTCGTTACTTAGATAATTTGATATGTGGGTGTACTGGTGCTTGGGTACTGCCCTTTCTTGGACAAGCATCCCACTTATGATTAACCCCTATTGCAAGCATCCGCAACTACAAAAGAAGTATTAAGGTAAACCTAACCATATCATGAAACATATGGATCCAAATCAGCCCCTTATGAAGCAACTTATAAACTAGGGTTTAAGCTTGTGTAACTCTAGCAACCCATCATCTACTTATTACTTGCCAATGCCTTCCTCTAGGCCCAAATAATGGTCAAGTGTCATGTAGTCGACGTTCACATAACACCACTAGAGGAGAGACAACATACATCTCATCAAAATATCGAACGAATACCAAATTCACATGACTACTAATAGCAAGACTTCTCCCATGTCCTCAGGAACAAACGTAAGTACTCGCAAAGCATATTCATGTTCATAATCAGAGGGGTATTAATATGCATTAAGGATCTGAAAAAATGATCTTCCACCGAATAAACCGACTAGCATCAACTACAAGGAGTAATCAACACTACTAGCAACCCACAGGTACCAATGTGAGGTTTGGGTACAAAGATTGGATAAAAGAGATGAACTAGGGTTTGAGAGGAGATGGTGCTTGTGAAGATGTTGATGGAGATTGACCCCTCCCGATGAGAGGATCGTTGGTGATGACGATGGTGATGATTTCCCCCTCCCGGAGGGAAGTTTCCCCGGTAGAACGGCTCCGTCAGAGCCCTAGATTGGTTCCGCCAAGGTTTCGCCTCGTGGCGGCGGAGTTCCGTCCTGTAAGCTTGCTTACGATTTTTTTTTCAGGGTAAAAGACTTCATATAGCAGAAGATGGGCACCGGAGGGCCACCAGGGGGCCCACGAGGCAGGGGGCGTGCCCTGTAAGGGTGGGCGCACCCCCACCCTCGTGGCCAGGGTGTGGGCCCCCTCTGGTACTTCTTTCCCTCAATAATTATCATTAATTCCAAAAATGACTTTCGTGGAGTTTCAGGACTTTTGGAGCTGTGCAGAATAGGTCTCCAATATTTGCTCCTTTTCCAGCCCAGAATCCCAGCTGCCGACATTCTCCCTCTTCATGTTAAACCTTGTAAAATAAGAGAGAATAGCCATAAGTATTGTGACATAACGTGTAATAACATCCCATAATGCAATAAATATCGATATAAAAGCATGATGCAAAATGGACGTATCAACTCCCCCAAGCTTAGACCTCGCTTGTCCTCAAGCGGAAGCCGATATTGAAAAATATGTCCACATGTTTAGAGATAGAGGTGTCGATAAAAATAAAATACGGACATGAGCGCATCATGATTATTCTTATAACAGCAACATAAATATATTTTGTCATGTGATTTCTTATGCTCAAGTAATAATCTATTCACAATGTCAAGTGTGGTTCAGAAACTTCATTGAGAAACTAACAAACTATAATATCAGTCACGGAAGCAATTGCAATTTATCATAACATTGGAAAGAGTCAAGAATAGAGCTTTTCAGCAAGTCTACATACTCATCTATCATTTAGTCTTCTACAATTGCTGACACTCACGCAATACTTATGGTTCTAGAGTTTTAATCAGACACAGAAAAAGATAGGGGCTTATAGTGTTGCCTCCCAACGTTTTACCTCAAGGGTAATGTCAACAATAATAGTTCATGCTAACTTACATCCAATTGGATATATATATCAGGATCTTTCCAACACAAGGTGCTTGCCAAAGGATAAAATAAAAAGGGAAATGTGAAGATCTCCTTGACTCTTGCATAATGTAAAAGACATAAAGTAAAAAGATAGGCCCTTCGCAGAGGGAAGCAGAGGTTTGTCATGTGCTTTTATGGTTGAATGCACAAAATCTTAATGCAAAAGAACGTCACTTTATATTGCCACTTGTGATATGAACATTTATTATGTAGTCTGTCGTTTTTATTACTTCCATATCACAGGATCGTATAAAGCTTATTTTCTCCGCACTAATAAGTCATACATATTTAGAGAGCATTTTTTATTGCTTGCAACATGACAACTTACTTGAAGGATCTTACTCAATCCATAGGTAGATATGGTGGACTCTCATGGCAAAACTGGGTTTAAGGATATTTGGAAGCACAAGTAGTATCTCTACTTGGTGCAAGGAATTTGGCTAGCATGAGGGGGAAAGGCAAGCTCAACATGTTTGAATAATCCATGACAATATACTTTAACTGAGATGTGAGAAAACATAACCCATTACGTTGTCTTCCTTGTCCAACATCAACTCTTTCGCATGTCATACTTTAATGAGTGCTCACAATCATAAAAGATGTCCAAGATAGTATATTTATATGTGAGAACCTCTCTTTCTTTATTACTTCCTATTAATTGCAAAAATGACCAAAACTATGTTTGCCAACTCTCAACAACTTTTATGCCTCATACTCTTTATGTGTGAAGTCATTACTACCCGTAAGATCAATATGAACTCTTTATTTGTTTTTACTCTTTTGTGCACTTAAGATCATAGCAAGATAGCAAAGCCATTGACTCAACACTAATCTTTAATATATATATAGCTCATAGACTCAATTACATAGAGGGATTACAAAGCAAAACTCAAAACTAATTCATACCAAAACTTTATTCTACTAGATCAAGATATTACCAAAAGGATCAAACTAAGTAAAACGGTAAAGATAGGAGTGTGATGGTGATACGATACCGGGGCACCTCCCCAAACTTGGCAGTTGCCAAGGGGAGTGCCCATACCCATGTGATTATGTCTCCTTTGCTAGTGAAGAAGGTGGTGATGATGATGGATAGTCGCAGAACGAGCGTAGAAGCTCTTCCAATTTGCGGATAATGCCCTTAAGTGCGACGATATGATCCTTCAACAAAAGATTTTCCTGTGTGAGATACTTGTTTTGTATGCGAGCTAACTCAATCATCTTGGAAGCTTCAATCTCAGTTGGGGTAAAGAGGTTAGTAAGAGGTTGAGGGATGTTTTCTTCTTCTGCCTCGGGAGCTTGATCCTCCATGGCCTTCTTGATCCCTTCATCCTTGTTTATCCCCTTAGGTTCTTCTCTCTTTAGCTCTATATTCAATAGCCAAGCATCCTTGTCTTCATTGTTGAAGGCAGGTGCCGTCATGATACTCTAGATCTTTTAGAAAAACAGCTCGAAACAAAGACAAAAGATTTTTGCATGATACGGTGGTCAAAACCTCCGGGAGATTATATAATGAATTCTTACCAACCAAAAGAAGTATCGTACAAGAAAACGGAGTCCGGAGAGCACACGAGGTGCCCACGAGGCAGGGGGGCGTGCCCAGTAGGGTAGGGCATGCTCTCCACCCTCGTGGACGCCTCGTGTCCTTCCCGGACTACTTCTTATTTTCCTATTTTCTTTAATATTCCAAAACGGAGAAAAATTGCTATTAGAATTGTTTTGGAGTCGGTTTACTTACCGTACCACATACCTATTACTTTTCGGAGACTGAAACGTTCTGGAAAGTGTCCCTTATGTATTTCTCCGGGGTTACGGTGTCAATAATATTGGTTTCAACATTTATAGGATTACCTGAGATATAATGTTTGGTTCTTTAACCGTTCACCACCCTCAGACTTGTGCCTTCGAAGTTGTTGGTTTTTATGGCACCGGAACGATAGACCTCCTCGATAACGTAAGGCCCTTCCCATTTAGAGATAAGTTATCCTGCAAAGAATCTTAAACGAGAATTGAAAAGCAACACATAATCACCTACGTTAAACTCACACTTTTGTATCCTTTTGTCATGCCATCTTTTAACTTTTTCTTGAAACAGCTTGGCATTCTCATAGGCTTGGGTTCTCCATTCATCAAGTGAGCTAATGTCAAATAGCCTCTTCTCACCAGCATGTTTGAAATCATAATTGAGCTCTTTAATAGCCCAATATGCCTTATGTTCAAGTTCGAGAGGTAAGTGACATGCTTTTCCACAAACCATTTTATATTGCGACATACCCATAGGGTTCTTATATGCAGTTCTATAAGCCCATAATGCATCATCAAGTTTCTTAGACCAATTCTTTCTAGATCTATTAACAGTCTTTTGCAAAATTAATTTGAGCTCTCTATTACTCAGCTCTACTTGACCACTAGACTGTGGGTGATATGGAGATGCAATTCTATGATTAACATCATACTTAGCAAGCATTTTACGAAAAGCACCATGAATAAAATGTGAACCACCATTAGTCATTAAGTATCTAGGGACACCAAACATCGAAAAAATAACTTCTTTAAGCATCTTAATAGAGGTGTTATGATCAGCACTACTAGTTGGAATAGCTTCTACCCACTTAGTAACGTAATCAACAGCAACTAAAATATGTGTATACCCATTAGAGGCAGGAAAAGGTCCCATATAATCAAAGCCCCAAACATCAAATGGTTCAATAACAAGAGAATAATTCAAAGGCATTTCTTGACGTCTACTAATATTACCAATTCTTTGAAATTCATCGCAAGACAAGACAAACTTACGGGCATCTTTGAAGAGAGTAGGCCAATAAAAACTGGATTGCAATACCTTATGTGCAGTTCTATCTCCAGCGTGGTGTCCTCCATATGCCTCAGAGTGACACTTGCATAGGATCTGTTCCTGTTCATCTCAGGTACACAACGTATATTAACACCATCTACTCCTTCTTTATAAAGGTGTGGGTGATCCTAGAAGTAATGTCTTAAATCATAAAAGAACTTTTTCTTTTGCTGGTATGTGAAACTAGGTGGTATCAAATTAGCAACAATATAATTAGCATAATCAGCATACCATGGAGCAGTATGAGAAGCATTTATGACAGCTAATTGTTCATTAGGAAAGCTATCATCAGTAGGTAGTGGGTCATCAAGAACATTCTCTAACCTAGACAAGTTGTCTGCAACAGGGTCCTCAGCTCCCTTTCTATCAATAATATGCAAATCAAATTCTTGGAGCAAGAGGACCCATCTAATAAGTCTAGGCTTAGCATATTTCTTTTCCATAAGATATTTAATAGCTGCATGATCAGTGTGAATAGTTACTTTAGAATCAACAACATAAGGTCTGAACTTATCAAAAGCAAATACAACTGCTAAGAATTCTTTTTCAGTAGTAGCATAATTTCTCTGAGCAATGTCTAGAGTTTTACTAGCATATTGAATAACATTCAGTTTCTTATCAATTCTTTGCCCTAGAACAGCACCTACAGCATAGTCGCTAGCATCACACATAATTTCAAAGGGTAAGTTCCAATCAGGTGGCTGAACAATAGATGCAGTAATCAAAGCTTTCTTAAGTATTTCAAATGCTTCTACACAATCATCATCAAAGACAAAAGGAATATCTTTTTGCAATAGATTGGTCAGGGACCTGGAGATTTTAGAAAAGTCCTTCATGAACCACCTATAAAAACCGGCATGACCAAGGAAACTTCTTATACCTTTAATGTCCTTGGGACACGACGTCTTTTCAATAGCATCGACTTTAGCTTTATCAACTTCAATACCTCTTTCAGAAATTTTATGCCCCAAGACAATGCCTTCATTAACCATAAAGTGGCACTTTCCCAATTCAAAACGAGACTAGTGTCTTCACATCTCTGCAAAACTCGATCAAGGTTGCTCAAGCAATCATCAAAAGAGGATCCATAAAACGGAGAAATCATCCATGAATAGCTCACAAATCTTTTCACAAAAGTCAGAGAATATAGCCATCATGCATCTTTGAAAGGTAGCAGGTGCATTACATAAACCAAAAGGCATACGTCTATAAGAAAAAGTACCGAAAGGGCAAGTAAAAATAGTCTTTGCTTGATCATCCCCCGACACAAGTATTTTAGAGAAACCAGAATAACCATCTAGAAAGCAGAAATGTGTATGTTTGGATAGTCTTTCTAGCATTTGATCAATAAAAGGTAAAGGGTAATGATCTTTTTAGTGGCCTTACTTAATTTACGGAAATCAATTACCATCCTATAACCTATAATAATTCTTTGCGGGATATATTCATCTTTATCATTAGGAACGACAGTAATACCTCCCTTTTTAGGGACACAATGGACATGACTTACCCACTCACTATCAGCAACAGGATAAATTATACCTGCCTCAAGGAGCTTTAGTATTTCCTTTCTTACCACTTCTTTCATCTTAGGATTTAACCGTCGTTGATGATCTCTAACTGGTTTGGCGTCTTCGTCCAATTTAATTTTGTGTTGGCATAGAGTGGGACTAATGCCCTTAAGATCATCAAGAGTATATCCAATAGCAGGACGGTGCTTCTTCAGAGTTTTCAATAATATTTCCTCCTCCTGCTCTCAAAGGTTAGCACTAATAATAACAGGATATATCTTCTTTTCATCAAGATAAGCATATTTAAGAGTATGAGGTAAAGATTTAAGCTCAAACACGGGATCACCCTTGGGTGGAGGGGGATCCCCTAGGATTTCAACAGGCAAGTTGTGTTTCAAAATAGGACCCTGTTTAAAGAATACTTCATCTATCTCCCTTCTTTCATTCATAAACATATCATTTTCATGGTCTAGCAAATATTGTTCTAACGGATCAGTAGGAGGCACGGCAATAGAGGCAAGACCAATAATTTCATCCTTACTAGGCAATTCTTTATCATGGGATTGTCTATGAAGCTTAGCAAAATTATACTCATGAGACATATCTCCCAAGCCAATTGTAACAATATCCTTTTCACAATCAATCCTAGCATTGACAATATTCAAGAAGGGTCTACCAAATATAATGGGACAAAAGCTATCTTCTGGGGAACCAAGAACAAGAAAATCAGCAGGATATTTAACTTTCCCACACAAGACTTCAACGTCTCTAACAATCCCCATTGGTGAAATAGTATCTCTATTTGCAAGCTTAATAGTGACATCAATATCTTCTATTTCAGCGGGTGCAATATCATGCATAATTTCTTTATATAAGGAAAAAGGTATTGCACTAGCACTAGCACCCATGTCACATAAGCCATGATAACAATGATCTCCTATTTTAACAGAAATAATAGGCATGCCAACAATGGATGTATGTATCTTAGCATCGGGTCAAGCGATATTAGCAGCTTCATCACAGAAGTAGATAACATGCCCATCAATATTATCAGCCAAGAGATCTTCAACCATAGCAATACTAGGTTCAACTTTAATTTGTTCAGGAGGTGTATATGTTCTAGTATTACTCTTACGAACCACAGTTGAAGCTCTAGCATGATCCTTTATCCTAATAGGGAAAGGTGGTTTCTCAACATAAGTAGTAGGAACAATAGGGTGATTATAAATGATAATCTTTTCTTAAACTATAATAGGTGCAACTACTTTTACTTCAGTTGGAGGATTATATTTAAACCACTTCTCCTTAGGGAGATCAATGTGGGTAGCAAATGATTCACAGAAAGAAGCTACTATCTCAGAGTCAAGTCCATATTTAGTGCTAAATCCACGAAAAGCATCGGTATCCATAAAAGATTTAACACAATCAAACTTAAGTGTCATACCTGACTCCTTACCATCATCGGAATCCCAATCTTAAGAGTTGCGTTTAATTCTTTCCAATAAGTCCCACTTGAATTCAATAGTCTTCATCCTATAAGAGCCAGCACAAGAAGTATCGAGCATGGTGCGATCATTGAGAGAAAGCCGAGCATAAATTTTTTGAATAATCATTTCTCTTGAGAGCTCATGATTGGGGTATGAATATAACATTGACTTAAGCCTCCGCCAAGCTTGAGCGATGCTTTCTCCTTCGCGAGGCCAAAAATTGTATATATAATTACGATCATGATGAACAAGATGCATAGGATAAAACTTCTGGTGAAATTCCAATTTCAATCGTTTATAGTCCCAAGATCCCATATCATCACATAGACTATACCATGTCAATGCGTCTCCCTTCAAAGATAAAGGAAAGACCTTCTTCTTAACAACATCATCGTGCATACCTGCAAGCTTAAATAATCCACAAACTTCATCCACATAGATAAGGTGTAAATCGGGATGCAATGTTCCATCTCCTGCAAACGTATTAGCTAGCAGTTTCTCTATCATATCCGAAGGAATTTCAAAGTAAAAAAAAAGTAGGTTCAGTAGGTTGAGGAGCAACTCTTTGATCTACTGTTCCGGGTGAAGATACCCCGAACAAGCCCCTCAAAGGATTAGTTTCCATAGTAACAAGTGACAATAAATTTCAGCACACTATATAAATGTTTTCTTACCAAGTTCCACTCACCGAAGGCGCTTCACTCCCCGGCAACGGCGCCAGAAAAGAGTCTTGATGACCCACAAGTATAGGGGATCTATCATAGTCATTTTGATAAGTAAGAGTGTAGAACCCAATGAGGAGCAGAAGGAAATGACAAGCGGTTTCCAGTAAGGTATTCTCTACAAGCATTGAAATTGTAGGTAACAGATAGTTTTGTGATAGGATAATTCATAATGGGTAACAAGCAATGAAAGTAAATAATGTGCAACAAGGTGGCCCAATCCTTTTTGTAGCAAAGGACAAGCCTGGACAAGTTCTTATAATGAGAAAAGCGCTCCCGAGGACACATGGGAATTATCGTCAAGCTAGTGTTCATCACGTCATATGATTCGCGTTCGTTACTTTGATAATTTGATATGTGGGTGGACTGGTGCTTGGGTACTGCCCTTTCTTGGACAAGCATACCACTTATGATTAACCCCTATTGCAAGCATCCGCAACTACAAAAGAAGTATTAAGGTAAACCTAACCATAGCATGAAACATATGGATCCAAATCAGCCCCTTACGAAGTAACTTATAAACTAGGGTTTAAGCTTCTCTCACTCTAGCAACCCATCATCTACTTATTACTTCCCAATGCCTTCCTATAGGCCCAAATAATGGTTTAGTGTCATGTAGTCGACGTTCGCATAACACCACTAGAGGAGAGACAACATACATCTCATCAAAATATCAAACAAATACCAAATTCACATGACTACCAATAGCAAGACTTCACCCATGTCCTCAGGAACAAACGTAACTACTCACAAAGCATATTCATGTTCATAATCAGAAGGGTATTAATATGCATTAAGGATCTGAACAAATGATCTTCCACCGAATAAACCAACTAGCATCAACTACAAGGAGTAATCAACACTACTAGCAACCCACAGGTACCAATCTGAGGTTTGGGTACAAAGATTGGATACAAGAGATGAACTAGGGTTTAAGAGGAGATGGTGCTGGTGAAGATGTTGATGCAGATTGACCCCCTCCCGATGAGAGGATCATTGGTGATGACGATGGTGATGATTTCCCCCTCCTGGAGGGAAGTTTCCCCGCCAGAACGGCTCCGCCGGAGCCCTAGATTGGTTCCGCCAAGGTTCCGCCTCGTGGCGGCGGAGCTTCGTCCCTTAAGCTTGCTTATGATTTTTTTCAGGGTAAAAGACTTCATATAGCAGAAGATGGGGACCGAAGGGCCACCAGGGGGCCCACAAGGCAGGGGGCGTGCCCTGTAAGGGTGGGCACGCCCCCCACCCTCATGGCCAGGGTGTGGGCCCCCTCTAGTACTTCCTTCGCTCAATAATTATAATTAATTCCAAAATTGACTTTCGTGGAGTTTCAGGACTTTTGGAGCTGTGCAGAATAGATCTCCAATATTTGCTCCTTTTACAGCCCAGAGTCCCAGCTGTCGGCATTCTCCATCTTCATGTTAAACCTTGTAACATAAGAGAGAATAGCCATAAGTATTGTGACATAACGTGTAATAACAGCCCATAATGCAATAAATATCGATATAAAAGCATGATGCAAAATGGACATATCATCTTTCTGGTCACGTATGTACATGCACCGTATTCAGATAACCAGAGGCTATATAGTAGCCCCACCGTCAAACTCCTATGGCTAAGTGGAAGGCTTAAAGCTCTATAGTCTGATTGCCTGGTTCGCCGCACTAACACCTCCTTAACGGACCAAGACGTTCGGTCAAGTGTGCTCAAGTGCTTTTTCGAACACCCCCACGTTATACGTGTGGGGGCTGAAGCTGACGACTGCAAACTTTCAGATTATATATAAAAAAGAGATGGCCGCACAGGAGGCACCAAAACTTCCCGGGCAAAAAGTATAAAAACATAACCTTAAATATATCATAATATTGTTATTACAATTTTGATACACTTTACTCAAACATAATATTTTTTTAGCACTGACCCTCTATTAAGTGGGCACCCTCTAGGACATCTTCAAAGTAATGTTCTGGCATGTTAAGGTCCTTGCCTTCGGGTGGACTTTGCGCTATAATATCGGTGGCCTTCATCTTCGCCCAGTATTTCTTGACATGGGCAAGGTCCATCCTTGCACCTTCTATGAACGTTGACCGCTTCACAACATCGATACGCGGCACCGCATTAACAAGCTGCCGCACCAAACCGAAATAACTATTCGGAATAGGTTCAGTTGGGCACAGCTGGGCTATGACGTCCTTCATGGCAGTGTCGGACATCTTGTGGAGCTCGGCCCACTGGGCCATCTGTTCGTTCAACAGTGGATGCTTCGGCGTGTCAAATTGCGACCAAAACAACTTTTCTGTCACATGTCCTTCTTGCGCGTGGAAAAACTGAATCGCATCACCAGCACTCTTCGGCAGGTCCATAAAGGTGTCTAGAGAACTCCACAGTTGATTAAGCGGCGCATACTTCGGATCGCCAAACTTAGTTTGCAATAAAAAGGGCTTACCAGCCGCAATCTCCCCAGCTTGTCGGATCTCCTCCCGAGCTGCTCTAGATTCAGACCGGGCTTCCTTCGCCTCTTGTAAGGCCTTGTCAAGATCGGCCACTTTGGCTTTGTTATCTTCCTCAAGAACTTGGCATCGGCTAGTGGCATTCTTCAGCTCAAGTGCCAGGATAGATATCCTCTCCTCGCACTGACGCCGAGCAGTTTGCTCGACTTTTAATTCGGCGGCTACCTTTTCGGTAGCCGCATTGCTCATCATGGCTTGATTCTTGGCCCGGACAAGTTCTGCCCAAAGGGTTTGCGGCGGCACTACCTACAGTTATGCATATACAAATAATTAGTATCACGCTCATTCTATAATACTAGCACGTATTGAATGCGCCAAAGACATACCCTGAGCCTCGTCGAGCCGCTTGTTAATAAGTGTGTTGTCATCATCCGCCACATCAACTTTCTGCTTCAAATGTGCTACCTTGGTAGCTGGGGTAGTCGCCGCGGATGTAACAACCTGTGTTTCAATTAGTCAGATCATTTCCTGAGCATATATTTTTGATCCTCTGATCGCATCCCTTTGGATGTCAACCAGAGTCTTAGGGGCTACTATCTATACACAGGTGCAATTTGCATTTACAATATAATTGAAATTACACTACGTACCTCGAAGCCTCTTAGTAGGCTAGAGAAGGCTTCATTCAATCCTCTTTTCGCGGACCGAACTCTTTCAAACACCGTACCCATCAAGGTATGATGTTCCTCTGAGACAGAGGCATGTTGCAAAACGTCCATCAATGTATCCGGCATTTCCGGATCTGGAACAGGTAGTGTCGTCCCTTGAACATTCGATAGTCTGGGACTTTTGTTGTTCCCGGTAGGGGCCACACACCCCGGACCCTGGGCGGCCGAAGTATTACCTTCGGCCCCGGTCTTCACTGCCCCTTGTGCCACTCGCAGACCGGGAAAGATCCTCCGGGACGACACCTCAGCGTCGTCTACCGTATTAGGAAGGGACATCTATGGAGGCGTCTCGCTCTCCATCATCTCCGGAAGTAGATCCCTCGAAGAGGAGGACTATTGAGGAGGGTTGCGTGCCGGACTGCAAACATGTGTTTAAAATATTACCCTTATAGCCAGGAAAGAACGGGACATATTTAAAAACACCCTATTTCACTTACGATTCGGCTAAGGGCCTCTCTTTACGGGGTGACTGCGTGTCAACAACATCCCCTGACTAGGATACCTTCGCCCGCTTAGAAGCTACTCTTTCCGAGTCTTCGGAGGCGGCCCTTTTCCTCCCACGGGGAGAAGGGATGTCGGTTCGCTCTTCCCTTCCACCCTTGGAAGTGCAAGTTCTAATCTCCCCGGACAAATTGCCTGGTGTGCCTCCAATACGGAATCCGCCTCGGGCTTCTTCGCCCTCCTCCTTACCTTCCCCCGCCGGCACTTGATATGGCGCAGGAGCCAGCATCCTTGTTAATACTGGATAGGCAGTGTCTTCAGGAAGTGGAGCCGAACACCTGATTCTCTCCGCCTTCTTTAGCCAGCCCTTGCCGGATAGAGTTTTATCAGTACATTGTCATGAATAATTTGACTAAATCGTGTTCGGGGGTCGAGTACTTACTGGAGTATCCGGATGGTTGTAGTCAAGACCGATGTCTTCTGTAGTATCCGCACTGTTTTCATGCGCTGAAGAACAATTTCCACATCTCTCTGAGCATCATGCCAGAGAGGTGCTGAAGGGTCCGTGGACCTTCCGGATTAAACTCCCACATGCAAAGAGGGCGTCGCTGACAGGGTAGGATCCGGTGGTCTAGCATTACTTGGATGACATCGATGAGACCGGTTGATGAGGACATCAATACCATTGTTACACCCACAGCCCCTGCTGCTATACATACTGGACCAATTACTAGAGCTCGCGCACGCCAACTAAATTACCTGGTACTTTCATTTCTTGGTAATGATTCTAATGTTCATGAGAATATGATGCTGCCTAAATTGGATACATTTGTTTTGCTTACAAATGAAGGGCCTAGCTTGGAGAAGGATGAACATTGGAGCAAGAGAAAGCATGGAGATGATGGCATGCGCAAGGGGAACAAGAACGGAGTTACGAGTGATGATTTCAGATCTTTGAAGCCACCATAACGAGTGCATGAAGCCTTGGACGAAATATACAAGATGCCACTTCTTAAATTTCGTCCAGAGGCTATTATAGGTGCTGCGTCACCTTTTTATTGGGCCAGGCCCATGTAATTTCGAAATACATTAGTATAGGCTATTTTTAGAGTCCGTATGTGTGGGGAAACAAGAGATAGGGTTGATTTTGGACCCCTCCACCAAGGGCCACGAAATTCCCCCACTCTTCCTCCATATATACAGCCCTTAGGGCACCGTTTAGACTTTGGGTTTTGTTTAGATTAAAGTTCGCCATAGCTGCAACTTCGCATACTTCGTTTGTGTTCAACGACCAGACAAAGGCGTCACAGAACCCCACCTTGATCAATAAAGCTTACATCTTATATTCGCAATATCCAGATTGCAATCTTAGTTTCTTGCTTGTTCTTCGTTTGATCGCAAGAAACAGACCCTTGTGGTCAGGTTGATCGTGCTCCGGCGTGGTCAATAACCTCTCAGAGTTGGTTTAGCGATTGCTAAGGTGCGATGTCCTCGCACGTTCGTAGTCGGATCGTCAAAGTCGACTTCCACCAAAGCGAAATCCATCATCTCATCGAAAGACGGGACACCTTTGCCTCTATCAAGTGGTATCAGATTTCCAGGTTGCTCGGTGAGATTTTACAGTTTTTCATTGTTTAGATCGAGTCTGTTCTTTTCATACCTACAGTCCATGAAAAAGCCACAAAAAAAAATTAGGGGTAGTCGGATCCATATACCACCACCAATCCGTGTCCTTATACCACCACCGATCCATATCCATATACTACCACCGCTACCACAACCGCTGCCATATACCACCACCAATCCGAGTTCCTTGCATATTAGGTTAGTTTTCAAGATTCATCTAGTTTCTGATTCGTGTTTCCTTGCCGGAGTAGGTTTTGAAAAAAAAAATGTGTTTCCTTGCCGGAGTCCGAAAACCACCCTCCGTTTAGGCTCAAAAATTTCCGAAATCGCACTTGTCAAAAAAATTTCTGGCTATCCTATTTTTAGGTGTTTCTAAGCGTATTGAGACAGTCGCCGTTATAGAAAGTTTTTTTTGACCCATTTCCAGTTTTTGGATCCGGGCAGTCGAAAAAAAAAATTTGGTCGAAAAAAATGTCGTGCTCATCTTGTCAGTTTGACCTGGGAAGAGTTTTGAGACACTCGCCATTATAGTGATTTTTCGAAAAAAAAGAAGCAGCGCAAAAAAAAGCAGCGCAAAAAGAAGAGCGAAAAAAAAACCAGAGTGTGCTTTTCCCTTGTTTACATGCAGCGCCGTGATTTTGTTAGTGTTCTAGGCTCACGTCTCTAGCACGGTCTAGCCTAGGACCAGCACAGTACCGTCATTGAGCGTTTATTCAACTTTGCATCTCTGAATTGATTATTGCTGACCCTTTTTGCTACCATATTATAAGGCTTCCCAGCTCCACATACATCTACGCCGTGCGTTTGACTCTCCCTGTTAATCGCTCTATCCAAGCTTTGAGAGTTTTGACTACAACGGTTCCCGGTCACCGCCTGCTGCTGGGTAAGAACTCGTAAGAATTTGAGATTTGCTTCATGGATTTGTGACACCCACCACCACCTCTTGTTAGTAGTCTGTAGGATCATATTCTGTGTGTTTCTATTGCTGCTAACCATGCCAGGATCACAAGCCGACGAGACTGACTGGGAGAACATGACGAATAAGGATTTGCATGATAAATTTCAGCAAATGATGAGTGGACAGGTGCAAGATGTGTTGAACAGATTTGAAGAGGCCATGGAGAAGATAGATGGCATGGAGAAGACGTTCGAAACAAAGCTCGATAACAAGTTTAATGAATTGCTCGCGCGTCTTCCACCACCACCACCCGCTGCACCTAACGCACCTCTCCAACAACAACAACGACTACCTCCACGTCGCGAAACAGACCTCCGCCGAGCGAGCTGTGTCCCTCTTGCGTTTGGCCAAACTGTTGGTGCTGCTGTTGATACTTCTATGGCTCCTGCTGCTGAAGCGGAGGAGGATGATTATGTGGGAGATTACGAGGATGAGGTTGATCAAAATCAGAACTACGTGCAACCACCTACACCACACCCACCAGGTCGTCCACATGCAAATATTCGCAATGGTAGGCCTGCACCACCACCTCAGGTACGAGATGATGTCCATATTCCTAAACTGAAATTGAATATTCCACCATTTGAGGGTAGATATGTTCCTGATATATATCTTACTTGGGAGTTAGAAACTGAACAACGATTTACATGTTTACAATATCCTGAGGAGAGACGGGTTGCTGCTGTGTTTGTGCTTTCACTAGTTTTGCATGTGTATGGTGGTCTGAACATTGTAGATTATATCCTATTCCAACTACTTGGGCTGCTTTGAAAACTGCTATGCATACGCGTTGGGTTCCACCATATTATCAACGTGAATTGCTTCAAAAATTGCAGCGTTTAAGACAAGGGAAAAATTCTGTAGAAGAATATTATCAGGAATTACAAACTGGCATGATTAGATGTGGTATTGTTGAGGAGAATGAAGCTATGCTTGCACGTTTTCTGGGTGGATTAAATAGAGAGATTCAGACCATTCTAGACTATAAGGAGTATACTAATATCACTCGTTTATTCCATCTTGCTTGTAAAGCTGAACGTGAAGTGCAGGATCGACAAGCATTGGCGCGAACTAACTTTTCTGCAGGCCGACCTTCATCTTGGACATCGCGTGCATCTTCTACTTCAACTGCACCAGCACCTCAATCAGGTGCCTCCTCCAGCCGTGATACAAGAAAACAGGCACAACCACCATTATCTGCCAAGAGCGCACCTGCCGGGCCTGCACAGAGTTCTTCTTCTTCCATGGCATCAACAAGGCACACAAGTGATATTATTTGTCGTCGTTGTAAGGGAGGAGGTCATTATGCAAGAGAATGCAAATCTCAGCGTGTGATGATTGCTACAGAGGATGGTGGATATGAGTCCGCTAGTGACTATGATGAGGAGACTTTGGCTCTTATTACACGTGAAGAACATGGTGGAGATGATTCTGATCATGAGACGCAATACATGGCTCCTGAAGATGTTGACAGGTATGAATGTTTAGTTGCTCAACGTGTTTTGAGTGTGCAGGTCACACAAGCTGAGCAAAATTAGAGGCACAATTTGTTCCATACCAAGGGAGTTATGAAGGAACGTTCTGTGCGTGTCATCATAGACGGAGGTAGCTGCAACAACTTGGCTAGCATGGAGATGGTGGAGAAGCTTTCTCTCAACACATGACCACATCCACATCCTTACTACATCCAATGGTTCAACAACAGCGGCAAGGTTAAGGTAACACGTACTGTTCGTGTGAATTTTAGTATCTCTACATATGCTGATTATGTTGATTGCGATGTGGTACCTATGCAAGCATGTTCCTTATTACTTGGTAGACCATGGCAATTTGATAAAAATTCTGTACACCATGGTAGAAACAATCAGTATACTCTTGTTCATAAGGATAAAAATATTACTTTGCTTCCTATGACTCCTGATTCTATTTTGAAAGATGATATTAATAGAGCTAATAAAGCAAAACAGGAGAAGAATAAGAGTGAAAATCAGATTGTGGCAAAAGAATTTGAGCAACAAATGAAGCCTAATAATAAACCATCTAGTGTTGCTTCTGAAATTAAATTGAAAAGTGCATGTTTATTTGCCACCAAATCTGATATTGATGAGCTAGATTTTAGCAAATCTGTTTGCTATGCTTTTGTGTGCAAAGAGGCATTATTTTCATTCGAGGACGTGCCTTCCTCTTTGCCTCCTGCTGTCACTAACATTTTGCAGGAGTTCGCTGACGTCTTTCCACAAGACGTGCCACCGGGATTAGCGCCTATTCGAGGGATTGAGCATCAGATTGACTTAATTCCCGGTGCTTCACTGCCAAACCGTGCGCCATACCGTACCAATCTAGAGGAGATGAAGGAGATTATGCGTCAAGTACAAGAGCTTCTCGACAAAGGTTATATACGCGAATCCCTTAGTCCTTGTGCTGTTCCTATTATTCTAGTGCCGAAAAAGGATGGTACATCACGTATGTGTGTTGATTGTAGAGGCATTAATAATATTACTATTCGTTATCGTCATCCTATTCCTAGGCTAGATGATATGCTTGATGAATTGAGTGGCTCTACAATATTCTCCAAAGTTGATTTGCGTAGTGGATACCATCAAGTTCGTATGAAATTGGGAGATGAATGGAAAACAACATTTAAAACTAAGTTTGGATTATATGAGTGGTTAGTCATGCCTTTTGGTTTAACTAATGCACCTAGTACTTTCATGAGATTAATGAACGAAGTTTTACGTGCTTTCTTTGGATGATTTGTGGTAGTTTACTTTGATGAGATATTGATTTATAGCAGATCTTTGGAAGAACATTTGGAACATTTACATGCTCTTTTTATTGCTCTACATGATGCACGTTTGTTTGGTAACCTTGGGAAGTGCACCTTTTGCACCGACCGAGTATCTTTTCTTGGCTATGTTGTTACTCCACAGGGAATTGAAGTTGATAAAGCCAAGATTGACGCTATTGAGAGTTGGCCGCAGCCCAAAACGGTCACACAAGTGAGGAGTTTTCCTGGCCTCGCTGGATTCTATAGGCGTTTCGTGAGAGATTTCAGCACCATTGCTGCACCTCTCAATGAGCTTACAAAGAAAGATGTGCCTTTTCTTTGGGGTACCGCACAGGAAGAAGCCTTCACGGTATTGAAAGATAAGTTGACACATGCTCCTTTACTCCAACTTCCTGATTTTAATAAGACTTTTGAACTTGAATGTGATGCTAGTGGAATTGGATTAGAAGGTGTGTTATTACAAGATGGCAAACCTGTTGCATATTTTTCTGAAAAATTGAGTGGGCCTAGCCTGAATTATTCTACTTATGATAAAGAATTATATGCTCTTGTTTGGACTTTAGAAACATGGCAACATTATTTATGGCCCAAAGAATTTGTTATACATTCTGATCATGAATCTTTGAAACATATTAAAAGTCAAGCTAAACTGAATCGTAGACATGCTAAATGGGTTGAATTCATTAAGACTTTCCCTTATGTCATTAAACACAAGAAGGGAAAAGAAAATGTTATTGCTGATGCATTGTCTCGTCGCTATACTATGCTTTCACAACTTGACTTCAAAATATTCTGGAGACCATCAAAGATCAATATGTGCATGATGCTGATTTTAAAGATGTAATGCAGAATTGTAAAGAAAGAAGAATGTGGAACAAGTTCATCGTTAACGGTGGATTTGTGTTTCGTGCTAACTAGCTATGCATTCCAGCTAGCTCTGTTCGTCTTTTGTTGTTGCAGGAGGCGCATGGAGGAGGATTAATGGGACACTTTGGCGTGAAGAAGATGGAGGACGTACTTGCTACACATTTCTTTTGGCCAAAGATGAGACAGGATGTTGAGCGTTTTATTGCTCGCTGCACTACATGTCAAAAAGCTAAGTCACGACTCAATCCTCATGGTTTATATATGCCTTTGCCTGTACCTAGTGTTCCTTGGGAGGATATATCTATGGACTTTGTTTTAGGTTTACCTCGAACAAAGAAGGGGAGGGATAGCATATTTGTTGTCGTGGATAGATTCCCGAAAATGGCACACTTTATACCATGTCATAAAAGCGATGATGCTGTTAATGTTGCTGATTTGTTCTTTCGTGAAATTATTCGCTTGCATGGTGTGCCAAATACTATTGTTTCAGATCGTGATACTAAAGTTCTTAGCCACTTTTGGAGATGTTTATGGGCTAAGTTGGGGACTAAACTGCTTTTTAGTACTACTTGTCACCCCCAAACTGATGGACAAACTGAAGTAGTCAATAGAACATTGTCTACTATGCTTAGGGCTGTTTTGAAGAATAATAAGAAAGTGTGGGAGGAATGCTTGCCTCATATTGAATTTGCTTATAATCGTTCATTGCATTCTACTACTAAGATGTGCCCTTTTGAAGTTGTGTATGGTTTCCTACCTCGTGCACCTATTGATTTGTTGCCTCTTCCATCTTCGGAGAAGGTTAATTTTGATGCTAAACAACCTGCTGAATTGGTTTTAAAAATGCATGAGTTAACTAAGGAAAACATTGAGCGTATGAATGCTAAATATAAACTTGCTGGAGATATGGGTAGACAACATGTTGTGTTTGCACCTGGAGATCTTGTTTGGTTACATTTGCGTAAAGATAGATTGCCTGATTTGCGCAAATCAAAGCTAATGCCACGTGCTGATGGTCCCTTTAAGGTGTTAGAGAAAATAAATGGTAATGCATACAAACTTGAGCTTCCTGCAGATTTTGGGGTTAGTCCCACTTTTAACATTGCAGATTTCAAGCCTTATTTGGGTGAGGAAGATGAACTTCCATCGAGGATGACTTCATTTCAGGAAGGGGAGGATGATGAGGACATCAATACCATTGTTACACCCACAACCCCTACTACTCTACATACTGGACCAATTACTAGAGCTCGCGCACGCCAACTAAATTAGCAGGTACTTTCGTTTCTTGGTAATGATTCTAATGTTCATGAGAATATGATGCTGCCTAAATTGGATACATTTGTTTTGCTTACAAATGAAGGGCCTAGCTTGGAGAAGGATGAACATTGGAGCAAGAGAAAGCATGGAGATGATGGCATGCGCAAGGGGAACAAGAACGGAGTTACGAGTGATGATTTCAGGTCTTTGAAGCCACCATAACGAGTGCATGAAGCCTTGGACGAAATATACAAGATGCCACTTCTTAAATTTCATCCAGAGGCTATTATAGGTGCCGCGTCACCTTTTTATTGGGCCAGGCCCATGTGTCGGGGAAACTGATCCACGAACACCTATGGGGCCGGCGGACCGGGCCCCTTTCGGTTCGGCGGGGGGCGGAGATCGCACGAAGAGCAGATCGAGGCGAAGCACACGAACAGTTTACCCAGCTTCGGAGCTCTCCGGAGAGATAACACTCCTACTGCTGCTTGTCTGGTTGTATTATCTGGTGTTCTTGCACTCCAAAGCGAGAGTGTGATGTTCTCTGGGCTACGGATGGATCGAAGCAAACTGTCTGAGGCCCCGAACCTATGAGCCGAACCCCCTCTACGTTGCGCATGGGCCTCCTTTTATACGCTAAAGGGGTCACCGACAGGTGGCAGCGCAGAGGAGGGTAAAAACATAAAAAGCGAGGTAGTTGATATAGTTGCTTATACAGTGCACCCTACCTAACCCTGACGGCAGGGGACAAGGGCATTAAATGCCTATCTGAGTCGCCCGAACAGTGCAGAAAAGGACCGTTAGGCGCGCCACTGTTCACCATGATGGCGATCCTGTCAGCTTCGCATGCCACTGCGCACCGCTGGCTGCACAGCCTCCCGCCACGCACGTCCGGAGAGGCCCCCAGAGCGACACGTTGGTGGATGCGCTGGAGCGTGGACGCAGAGTGGCCGCCTGCCGCGGCAAGCGCCTTGCCGCTGTTGTTATCTTGTCGGGTCCGGAAGCTTGTCGCTCACCGGGCTTCGAGGTACCTTGGTTTGTCTTCCCGGCAAGCTCCTCTTGCCGGGGCCTTGTTGCCTTGCCGGAGCGCGTGACGCGTCGCGGCAAGTTCATTGGAGCACCTTGGTTGGCCTTCCCGGCAAGCTCCCCTTGCCGGGGTCTTGTCTCCTTAGCTTAAATACTTTGTTCTTGGATGGCTCCAAGGGAACCTTGGGGGATCTTGGCGATCACCCAGCAAGCCTTTGCCGCGGGGTGCTGCAACTGCCCGTGCACAAGTTCGGGGTACTAGGGTACCCCTAATCTAGTACACCGACAGGAGCCCCCGGGCCTGGGCCAGACATGGTGCCGAGCGCTATTGGGCCAGGCCCAAGTCAGGGCACGGTCACACGCGGGCTGGGCCACGCCAAATCTTGTTCCGTATCCACCGCACTCTCCCATAACGGCACGCGTTGAATGCGGCATCGTGGGAGAGATCGTGGGTGGTTGTTTAAGTGGAAGGCCGAAACGTCCGCCCCATCCCTCTTTATAAGCAGAGGAAACAGGGGCAGTTCGTTCCCCCTCGCTGCTTGTTGCTACTCCTTCTTCACAAACTCCGTCGCTCCCCCCTTCTTCTCGAAGCCGAGACAGCAGCGTTCCCCCCCCCCATTGCCACCAGGATCACCACGCCGTCGACCTTCTCCACCACCTCCGCCATGGCCCCGAAAGCCGATAAGGGAAAGTGCGTGAAGTCGGCCGAGGCGCAGCGGCTCGCGGCGCTGCGGAAGGAGCGGGCGATCTTCACCCCCCAGCTCGGAGTGCAGGAGCTGAGGGAGTACTTCTACCTCTTTTGGGCGACGGAGACGCGTGCGCATCTGCGCACGAGGGTACTCCCGGCTACCGCTTTGAGGCCGGCTCGAAATGGGTACCCGTTCTTCCCGCTATTCTTCTATTGCGGGCTCTGCCCGCCCTTCTCGGAGTTCTTTTGTGACATTATGAACATATATGGCTTCCGCCTCCTTGACTTCACCCCCAATGCTGTCCTGACCATGGCAGTTTTCGCACACTTGTGCGAAAACTTTGTCGGAGTCCACCCTAGTGTAGCCCTTTTCCGCCATTACTTCATGCCTCGGGTAGAGAGAGGAGAGCCGCTTGCCGGAGGGATTGCTTGGATCTCGAGAGTCGGCAAGAAGGATGCGTACTTGGAGGAGCTCCGCAGCAAGTGGGAGGAGTGGAGAGCGGAGTGGTGTTGGATCGTCGAGGAGGATCCGCAGCCCTTCACCGCCGTGCGCCAAACTCCAATAGTGCGCGGCAATGACTGGAGCAACGTGGCCCCGGAAGACGACAGGCTGAAGATCGCCATCACTAGGATTCTTCGCCTTAGGCTTGCCGGGCTCACCGTAGGTGCTATCGGGGCAGATTTCCTCCGCCGCCGCATTGCCCCCTGCAGGAGAGGGGGAGGCCCGCCTGGGAATTCAAGAATTCGGCGGACATCATGAGGCTGCGGCCGGGCCTCAACTACAACTTCACCGTCTTGGAGTTGGATGCAATGCTCTTGGAATTATTCAAACGCGACCCCCAGCACCCATTCACACTGCCGAGGGGCGTAGTTCCTTTGTGCAATAACTCTTCGCTTGACCGGATCCGCGCCATGATGCCGTTGTGCGATTCACACGGCATCGTCCCAACTTGGCAAGAGCCTGCGGATGACGTTGTGCAAACGTTCTTCGACACCTTGGAGGAAGTGCCAGTCCGCGCCGACGAGCAGAAGAGCCTCACCCGTGACACCACCGACGAGGAGCTGCAACTCATCGCTACTAGGGCGGAAGAGGCTGCGGCCGCAGCTGCTGCAGGTGTGTTTGGGTTTACTGTGGAGGAGGCAGAGGAGGCGGCAAACCTTGCCGAACGCGCGGAGTTCATGGGCGAGGAGGAGCCTGCTGGTTCCAAAGCCGAGTCGAGCGAGGCCGGCGAGGAGGAGGCTGAGCCTTCAGAGAGCTTGCCGCAGGCGGAGCCCCCGGCCCCGCCAAGGAGGCGCCTTCACAGGGCCGGGGACGCAGCAGGGCAGCAGCCGGCTCCACAGCCACCGAGCCGCGCGACGCGCTCTACTGCGGCAAGCAATGTTGCCGCGGGAGCGCCTCACGCAGCAGCGGCAACTGGAGCGGGATCTTCCCGGGCCACTGCCACTGCCCCCGCCAAGCGGGCAAGGGATCCTACTCCTCCACCTTGCCGCACCGGAGGAGGGTCGGACTTCGATCTTTCCGCGCTCAGCTCCAACGAGGAGGAAGAAGAGTGAGTTCCTTTGGTGCTCTTATAATCCTTCAATCTTGTTGTTTATATCTTGTATCTGACTTGCTCCAATCTGGACTCTTTTCTTTTTAGAACACAGGCCCAGAGAGCGGCGAAGAGGGCCAAGGCCGCGGTGATCGTCATCGAGGATGACCCCATCGCGTCGGCAGGAGGTGGGTCCGAGACCACCTTGACGGACCCGGCAATCACTCCTCGGAGCAGCCCCCAGCGTAGCCCCCAGCGTAAGTTCATAGTTTATCCTTCTGCTGTCGGGCGCGCTTGAGTGCTTTTTCCTTTGTTGATATCTTGCTTGTCGACTTGTGCAGGAGCAGAGCAGCCTCATCAGGAGCGCCCGGAGGCCGGTCCCGAAGTGCCGCCTGCTTCGACTGTGCCGCCAAGGGAGGAGTCCCCGGCAAGAGAGCACTCTCCGGCAAGGGAGGACTCTCCAGCAAGGGATGGCACTGCTGATCCTGCGGCGAACGAGGCCGCAACTGAAGATCTTGGCGCATGTAATCCACTTGCACAAAAGCTTTCCCTTGGGTTCTGCTTCTTCTGTTTTTCTTTCCTTGAATTTTTGATTGATTTTCCTCCCTTCTTCGTTCTTCAGACCCATCTTCGGCTGAGCCAATGGAGACAGAGGGCACCGGCGAGGAAGGTGCCGGTGCTGATGAGACCGCCGGCGAGGAGGCCGTCGGGGCTGCTGCTGCGGAAGCCGGCGAGGGGTCGGGTGATCGCACTGACGACCCTGAGGCTGCAGGAGAGCCGGGCGCTGCACCGACCGCTGAACCCTCTGCCGCTTTTGCGGAGCCGGGCTCCGAGGAGCCCCAGCCCGACGCCTACTTGCAGGCCGGTGACAACATCTTCATCAAGCTACCCTGGGCGTCGAGCTCCAGGGCGCCGGTCGAGGGGGAGACTTTTGATGGGGAGGTGCTCGCCTCTGCCGGACTGTCATTGGTTGACGCGCCCGGCAGCAGCAGTGGCGAGCCTAAGGAGGAGCAGCTGCTGCGGAAGCTGCTGTCACTCTACCGCACCCGGCAAGCCAAGCTGGCTTCCGGGGAAGCGCTTGTCGTGAAGGCGGGAGTTGACATGGAGAAGCGCGCGGAGGAGCTCCGGGGACAAAATCAAGAAGCTCTTCGGTCCCTGGCGCAGGAGCGGGAGCGAGTAGACGAGGAGCGCACGGCCTTTCTCCTCGAGAAGGCCGAGGCTGAGGAGGAACAAAGGCTTGCTGCCGAGAAGCAGTCCGCGCGGGAAGGCGAGCTAGTGCAGCGGAAGGCCCACCTTGACAACTACGAGGAAGAGCTCTCCGAGCGCGAGCGAGCACTTGGAGGGGCGCTCAAGGAGGCGAAGGATGCCGCGGCAACTGCAGAGGCCGCCAATAAGGAGCTAGAGGAGAAGGTGGCGCGGCTGGAGGCCGATATTGGGAAGAGCGGCGAGGAGATTGCCGCGCTCAAGCGTGAGCGTGAGAAGGATGCTGCCGCCCATGGTGAACTGCAAGGCCTTCTCGCTGAGAGGGGCAAGGAGCTCAGCGCCGCCAAGGATTCCAAAGCATACCTAGAGCTGAAGCTGGCCACGCTGACGCAGACGCTGGAGGCCGCCAAGGAGCGGGAAAAGACCTTGGCGGAGAAGGTCAAGGCTGACGCGGTGCTGCTGGAGAGCATTGCCGCCGTCATCAACGAAGAGCTGGCGCAGCTGGGGATGGATGACTTTGGGTATCCTTCCGACGAGAGCCTTCAACCTAGTGCCTAGCTCAGCCTATTCTTCAAGGGCGTGGCGACGGCACTCCAGCGACTCCGGGAGAGGATCCCGAAGCAGCTGGCCGACGAGTCACGCAAAATCTGCGCCGGGGTCCTCCAGAAGGTGCTGATGAAGGTAGCCTTCCACAATCCAGGCCTCAGCTTCACCAACGTCCTCCGATCCTTGCCGCCTGACGCTGATCTGGATGCACTCAAGGCCCTTGTCGCACCCATTGTGGACAAGGTGAGCGAGATCAAGCGAGTCGAGGGCGGACGCGTAGATTAGGCCGCCCATTTCTTCTTTTCCCTTGTCGCTGCTAGTCATGTTATGATAACAGTCTGTTAGAGCTGCGACAAGTTATCTTTGTAATATAACTTTATTTCTGTCTATCAATTGCAATGTTATTTCCTCTACTAGATTCCTCCCTTTGTATGTTTTCACCCTACGCTTCTAGGGAACTTGTCGGCGCAGGCGCCCGAGCCGCGAGCGCTGAGTGCGGAACTTCAGCAGCCTGCTGGCGGCGCTGCTTCTGACAAGAAACCTTGTCGTGACTAGATGCAGCACGCTTAAGCTATTGAGCGGACTCGAAACAAAGTAAGGGCGCAACTAGCCTTGAGTTGGTTCCTCCGCGCACAGGTTTTCCATACAAAGCAGGGTCGTTCGAGGAAGATAACTCAAAAATTTTAAAAAGTGATTGCTCAAACTTTGGCAACTTAGCTTTTCTGTTATTTGCTTCCCGGTAAGGCAAGTCTTTGCTTGAACGATGCCTGGTCCACACCACAATCTTCTCCTTCCCCCCGGCAAACTTGTGTGCGAGAGAACCTTCTTTACCTTTAAAAGAAAAAGAAAGAAGAGAAAATAATAGTATGGAGCACTTCGGCTCGTTACTACTTACCGGATGTAAGTGCTGCACAAAGTGTCAGATAATCACATGCAAGAAAGGAACTAACACATGAAATGGACAAGCTGTGCGGAGCACATGGGTTTTTACTTATGCACGGGATCTGCGCCCGGCTTTGTACAAAGGATTACATGCAACAGCGGCAAGACTTGTACAAAAGGTGGTTGCCGGAACGGGTTCTGGCAACCACGCCTTATGGGAAAAACTTACGAAGATGTTCTATGTTCCAGGAGTTGCTCACTGGAATGCCATCTTCGGTCTCAAGGCGGACAGCGCCAGGCCTTGTGACTTGTCTCACCCGATAAGGGCCTTCCCACTTCGGCGTCAACTTGTTGGAATTCTTGGCGGATTGAACGCGCCGAAGAACAAGGTCGCCTTCCTCGAAGCTTCTGGCTTTAACTTTGCGGCTATGATAGCGGCACAAAGCTTGCTGATATCGAGCAGCTTGTACAACAGCCTGAAGACGATCTTCCTCAAGGAGTAGCACGTCGTCTTGCCGCAGCTGTTCTTGCTCAAGCTCATCATAAGCGAGCACTCGAGGTGATCCGTATACGAGTTCCGTGGGGAGAACTGCCTCTGCTCCATAGACTAGAGCGAAAGGTGTCTGGCCAGTGGCTCGATTTGGCGTCGTTCTGATCGACCAAAGAACCACCGGCAGCTCCTCGATCCAGTTCCTTCCGCATTTGTGCAGCCTGTCGAAAGTTCTGGTCTTGAGCCCGCGCAGCACTTCAGCATTTACCCTCTCTGCTTGACCGTTGCTTCTCGGATGAGCAACAGAAGTGAAGCAGACCTTGGCGCCAAGGTCTTGGACGTACTGCATGAAGGTGCGGCTCGTGAATTGCATGCCGTTGTCGGTGATGATCCTGTTAGGGATCCCGAAACGGCAAACAATTGACCTGAAGAACTTGACTGCTGACTGTGCTGTCACCTTCCTCACTGGCTGCACTTCCGGCCACTTTGTGAACTTGTCGATTGCGACGTACAAGTACTCAAAGCCCCCGACAGCTCGGGGGAAGGGGCCGAGAATATCGAGCCCCCAGACCGAAAATGGCCAGGATAAAGGGATCGTTTGGAGAGCTTGAGCTGGCTGGCGTATCTGTTTGGAGTGGAACTCGCAGGCTTCACACTTGGTTACTTGTGCAGTTGCATCCTGGAGGGCTGTCGGCCAAAAGAAACCTTGTCGGAAAGCTTTGCCGGCAAGTGCTCTTGCGCCTATGTGGTGGCCACATATGCCTCCATGTATCTCTGCCAACAGCTTTTGTCCATCTTCCCGGCGAATACACTTCAATTTCACACCATCGAGTCTTCTTCTGTACAGTATGCTATCGACAAACTGGTACATACTTGACTGTCGGGCTACTCTTTCCGCTTCTTCTTCTTCTTCGGGAAGTTCTCCTGTCTGAAGGAAGTGGACAATCTGTTGTGCCCATGCTGGAGCTTCTGGCTCGACAACAAGGACTAAAGGCACATCTTCTGCTGTGGGAACATCCACTTCCACGGCAAGGACTTGTGGTCCTGCCGGAGCTTGATGTTCCCCGGCAAGCTTGCCGGAGCAAAACTTGTCAGGAGCGTCTGCTTCAACGGAACAAACCATAAGGTTTGCCGGAGTAGACTGCCCCTCAGCATCCTTGGTGTTGATCTTGGGGACTTTCTTGGCGGCGGCTTCGGGGAGCTCTGCCGGAAAGTAGTCGCCAGAAACCAACTTCCTCTTCTTGCTTTGTCCAGTTGATGGTGCTACGGATGGTTGAGTCAACTTAAGCACAAAGATCCCCGGTTCCACAGGTAACTTTAGTGCGGCGCACTTTGACAGGCCGTCAGCAATATCATTCTGAGCTCTTGGGATATGCTCCATTTGTAGGTCGTCAAAGTGCTCTTCTAGCTTCCTCACTTCATCAACATATGCTTCCATCAACGGACTCTGGTAGTTCTTGTTTACTTGTCGGACGACAAGCTGTGAGTCACCCCTGACAATGAGCTTCTTGATCCCAAGGTCTGCTGCGATTCTGAGACCGGCAAGCAATCCTTCATACTCTGCAGTATTGTTGGTTGCTTGCTCTTTGGGAAAATGCATCTGGACTACGTACTTGAGGTGCTCTCCGGTGGGTGGGACAAGCAGCACGCCTGCACCGGCGCCTTGCAGTGAGAAGGCACCATCAAAGTACATCAGCCACTCTTTGCTTGCTTCTTTGACGGGGATGCTCGTTTCTGAAATTTCTTCATCTGGGGTTGGCGTCCACTCTGCTACGAACTCTGCCAATGCTCTGCTTTGGATAGTTGAGGTGCTCTCAAACTTGAGGCCAAAGCTTGACAGTTCCAGCGCCCACTCGACAATCCTGCTTGTTGCTTCTGGATTTTGCAGTATCCTCTTCAGTGGAAAACGAGTGACGACTGTGATCTCATGTGCTTGGAAGTAATGGCGCAGCTTTCTCGAGGCCATAAGGAGGCCGAAAAGCAACTTCTGCACACCAGAGTACCTTGATCTAGCTCCTTGCAGAAGAGAACTGACAAAGTAAACTGGGCGCTGCACCATTCTCCTTGGCATCTCATCATGTTCCTGCGCAAACCAATGTTTGTCGGGACCAGAGCTTGTCAATGAAGCCCCCTGCTTGTCGCTGGATGGATCTGCCGTGGTTGCTGGCTCATCATCTGCCTCCCTCTCCGCCACTAACGCAGCACTAACCACTTGATTGGTTGCTGCTATATATAGCAGCAACTTCTCTTGCGGCTTAGGTGCGATAAGCGTTGGAGTGGAGGACAGGTATCTCTTCAAGTCCTGCAGCGCAGCCTCCGCTTCCGGAGTCCATTTCATTGGACCTGCCCTTTTCAAAATTTTGAAAAATGGCAGGGCGCGCTCAGCAGATCTAGAGATAAATCTGCTGAGAGCAGCCACGCAACCGGCAAGCCTTCGTACATCCTTGACGCGCTTCGGTGCTTCGATCTGCTCGATGGCTTTGATCTTGTCGGGATTGGCTTCAATTCCCCGCTGAGACACGAAGAACCCGAGAAGCTTGCCGGAAGGGACTCCAAACACGCACTTCTCGGGCTTAAGCTTGAGGTTGATCTTGCGCAGGTTTGCAAATGTTTCGTCTAAATCTTGAATCAAGGTCGCCTTGCTTTTGCTCTTGACCACTATGTCATCCATGTAAGCTTCCACATTTCTGTGTATTTGTGGCTCAAAAGCATGGTGAACTACCCTTGCAAATGTTGAAACAGCATTCTTCAAACCGAAAGGCATCCGTACGAAGCAGTATGTGCCACACGGGGTGATAAATGCGGTTTTCTCTTCATCCTCTTCGGCCATGAAGATCTGATGATATCCTGAGTATGCATCAAGAAACGAAAGCAAATCACATCCGGCTGTGGAGTCAACAATCTGGTCAATACGCGGCAAGGGAAATGGGTCTTTGGGACAAGCTTTATTAACATCAGTGAAGTCAATACAAAGTCTCCATTTCCCGTTAGCTTTGCGCACAACAACAGGATTGGCCAACCACGTGGGATGGAGTACTCCTCTGACAAGGCCTGCTGCTTCCAACTTCTTGATTTCTTCTGCGATGAATTCTTGGCGCTCAACTGCCTGCTTCCTGACTCTCTGCTTGATGGGCCGTGCATGAGGACAGACGACAAGGTGGTGCTCAATCACTTTCCTGGGAACACCGGGGATATCAGACGGTTGCCACGCAAACACGTTGACATTCGCCCGCAGGAAAGCAACGAGCGCGCTTTCCTATTTGGGGTCAAGAGTGGCGCTGATGGTGAAGGTACCACCAGTGCCATCCTCTTTGGCGGACACCTTCTTAGTCTCAGGCGGAGCTGCCATTGTCTTCTTGCACTTGCCGGTGGAGCTCGATGGTGCGTCCTCGACGGTAGCGCAGCACTCCGAAGAGGTGCGCTTGCCGGAGTGGGCATCAGAGCTCTTGCCGGACTTGGTCTTCTTCTTCCCCCCAGGAGCTTCAGCGGCAAGTGTCCTTCGTTCTGCTGCGGCTGCTGCTTCCCGGTAGATCTTGTCGGCACAGATAAGAGCATCCTTCTTGTCGCCAGGGACAGAGATGACACTTATTGGGCCTGGCATTTTCAGTACGTTGTACGCATAGTGAGAGGCTGCCATGAACTTGGCGAGTGCCGGATGGCCAAGGATTCCATTGTAAGGTAATGGAAAGTCGGCAACGTCAAACGTGACCCTCTCAGTCCTGAAGTTCAGCTCACTGCCAAATGTTACCGGCAACGTGTTCTTTCCCTTTGGCTTGCTTCTTCCCGGGTTGATTCCTTGAAATGTGCCGGTCTCTTCGAGCTCGCTGTTAGGGATCTGGAGCTTCTAGAGCACCATGGAGGAGATCAAGTTCAAACCGGCCCCGCCGTCAACTAGCATCTTAGTGACCTTGAGGTTGCGGATTGTTGGTGAAACCAACATCGGCAAGCACCCGAACGCAGTTATGTGATCCGGGTGGTCCTGAATATCAAAGATGATAGGCGTGTTGGACCATTTCAGAGGCCTGCGTGACTCGACGGGTGGTTCTGCTGCATTAACCTCCCGCATCCACTGCTTGAGCGGCGGTGCGAGGCATGCAGAGAAGCACCACCATCAACGCACAGGACCTCTGTAGCTTTCTGGAACTCCTGCTCATCGGTCTCCTCATCATCCATATCTTCATCGTCGCCGTCATCTTCATCCTTGTCGCGGCCGCGAGGAGGTCTGTCTCCTTGCCGCTGATTGGCCTTGCCGCGGCGTCCTCCTCGGCCGGGACGTTTCTTGCCGGATCCACCAGCTCCTTCCTGGGCCTTCTCCTTGTCGTGCCGCTCGTATTCAGCTCTCTGTTGCTCAACAAGCTGCTCGACCCTCTTGCAGTTGTGAAGATCATGGCCCTTGGTGCGGTGAATTTTGCAATACTGCTTGTTGGTGCCGTCCTGCTTGTCGGCGACCGCCACCTCCGCGGCAACCTCCTTGCCGGAGTCACCAGCTTTGGCTTCCTTGGCGCCGCCACCGTTGCCGGACTGCTCAACAACTAGCACTTCTTTGCCTTTCCTCCTTCTGTTGTTCCGCCGCCGGTTTTTCCTTGTCGGGGCGGCATCTTCGCTGTCAGATCCTCCCGCTCCTATATTTTCTCCGGGGAGTCTCCTCCCTTCCTCAGCACGCGCGCACTTGTCGGCCAGTGCATATAACTCATTAACGTCCCTGATCTTGCACATTCCCATTTCCTCCCGCATCCTGCGGTTCCGCACGTTTTGATGGAACGCGCTGATCACCGCGGCAGGGTGGACGTCTGGGATGTTGTGCTGCGCGCTACTGAATCTCTCAATGTACTTGCGCAGGGGCTCTCCTTCCTTCTAGGCGAGCAAATGAAGATCACTCTCCTGGCCATGAGGCTTGTGTCCGCCGGTAAAGGCGCCGACAAACTAATGGCACAGATCAGCCCAAGTGGATATGGAGTTGTCCGGCAAGTGCATGAGCCAGGATCTGACATTGGGCTTGAGCACCAGCGGGAAGTAGTTGGCAAGGATCTTGTCATCTCGTCCCCCGGCAGCTTGCACCGCAATGGTGTAGATGCTGAGGAACTCTGACGGATGCGTCTTGCCGTCGTACTTCTCCGGTACGTCTGGCTTGAAGTTCTTTGTACAGGGCCACTGGACTTGCCGCAGCTCACGAGTGAACGCAGGACAACCTACCGCGTACGGTAGATCGCCTGGTTCCCCTGGCGCATGCATGTCAATAGAGGGCCCAGCGCGCTTGTCGGATTGACGTCGCGCTTCTCTTCGGCGCTCGATGCGGGTTCGAGCGTCTTCTTGTTGTCAATCATGAAGAACTTGGCGCTGATCGCGACGAGCTCGTGGATCCGACGATGCAGTGGAGTCTATGTCGAGGTGGATCCGGCGAGTCGGTGATCTTGGCCTTCGGGGCGGTGATTGCATGGTAGTTGCACCTCCGCCTGTTTCGTCGCCACCGGCTCGCGTCCGGCGGTCCTACGGTGGCGGCGACGCGCTCGGCCGTCGTGGAGTGTCGCCGTTGGCGTAGCCGATGAGACTCTGAATGGTGGCCCTCCATTCGTCGATCTTGTCTGACGTTGGAGGGTAATCTAAGAGAAGTTGAGCTCGCACCAAAGCTTCTGCTGGAGTGGTGGGTGGCAGTGGCGGACGGCGCGAGGAGCGGGACGTGCTCGAACTTCTAACTATGTTAGAAGGAGCAGTATCCCGTCCAGGCGACCGTGCCCCGCTCGTGCCAGCATGCTGGCGTGCATGCTGGTCTTGAGCGCCCCGAGATCCACCAGCTTGGCCTTGGTCTAACATGCGCATGGTGCTGCGAGCGCCATGGTGCTGTTGATCTTGCGCCTCCTGAGAGTGGCGCGGAACATGTACAGTCGCCGAGGTTTGTGCAGCCTTGTCCTTGGACTTGGCAGCACTGTGAGCACCCTCATCGACGGCTATTCTTCCGCCGGCGTCCACTCCACCACCCGTTTGCTCCAACGGTGGCGGAAATGACGTGGACGGAGCGGCTGCCGCCGAAGTATTCTTCTTCGGTGGCATGTTGATGAAGGGAATGAAGATCTAGCTCGTGTGAACACCGGATCAGGTTCACACAATCTCGACGCCCCCTACCTGGCGCGCCAAAGATGTCGGGGAAACTGATCCACGAACACCTATGGGGCCGGCGGACCGGGCCCCTTTCGGTTCGGCGGGGGGCGAAGATCGCACGAAGAGCAGATCGAGGCGAAGCACACGAACAGTTTACCCAGCTTCGGAGCTCTCCGGAGAGATAACACTCCTACTGCTGCTTGTCTGGTTGTATTATCTAGTGTTCTTGCACTGCAAAGCGAGAGTGTGATGTTCTCTGGGCTACGGATGGATCGAAGCAAACTGTCTGAGGCCCCGAACCTATGAGCCGAACCCCCTCTACGTTGCGTATGGGCCTCCTTTTATACGCTAAAGGGGTCACCGACAGGTGGCAACGCACAGGAGGGTATAAACGTAAAAAGCGAGGTAGTTGATACAGTTGCTTATACAGTGCACCCTACCTAACCCTGACGGAAGGGGACAAGGGCATTAAATGCCCGTCTGAGTCGCCCGAATAGTGCAGAAAAGGACCGTTAGGGGCGCCACCATTCGCCACGATGGCGATCCTGTCAGCTTCACATGCCACTGCGCACCGCTGGCTGCACAGCCTCCCGCCACGCACGTCCGGAGAGGCCCCCAGAGCGACACGTTGGTGGATGCGCTGGAGCGTGGACGCAGAGTGGCCGCCTTCCGCGGCAAGCGCCTTGCCGCTGTTGTTATCTTATCGGGTCCGGAAGCTTGTCTCTCACCGGGCTTCGAGGTACCTTGGTTTGTCTTCCCAGCAAGCTCCTCTTGCCGGGGCCTTGTTGCCTTGCCGGAGCGCGTGACGCGTCGCGGCAAGTTCATTGGAGCGCCTTGGTTGGCCTTCCCGGCAAGCTCCCCTTGCCGGGGTCTTGTCTCCTTAGCTTAAATTCTTTGTTCTTGGATGGCTCCAAGGGAACCTTGGGGGATCTTGGCGATCACCCGGCAAGCCTTTGCCGCGGGGTGCTGCAACTGCCCGTGCACAAGTTCGGGGTACTAGGGTACCCCTAATCTAGTACACTGACACCATGTAATTTCGAAATACATTAGTATAGGCTATTTTTAGAGTCCGTATGTGTGGGGAAACAAGAGATAGGGTTGATTTCGGACCCCTCCACCAAGGGCCACGAAATTCCCCCACTCTTCCTCCATATATACAGCCCTTAGGGCACCGTTTATACTTTGGGTTTTGTTTAGATTAAAGTTCTCCATAGCTGCAACTTCGCGTACTTCGTTTGTGTTCAACGACCAGACAAAGGCGTCACAGAACCCCACCTTGATCAATAAAGCTTACATCTTATATTCGCAATATCCAGATTGCAATCTCAGTTTCTTGCTTGTTCTTCATTTGCTCGCAGGAAACAGACCCTCGTGGTCAGGTTGATCGTGCTCTGGCGTGGTCAATAACCTCTCAGAGTTGGTTTAGCGATTGCTAAGGCGCGACGTCCTCGCACGTTCATAGTCGTATCGTCAAAGACGACTTCCACCAAAGCAAAATCCATCATCTCATCGAAAGATGGGACACCTTTGCTTCTATCACCAGTGTCCTTCTCAATGAGGCTTCGAATGCGGCTTTGCAGCGTCCGCACTTCATCAGTAGATCCCCAGTCCAACCCATTGTTGATCCACGATGCGAGCTGTGGCAGAGGGCCGGACCGAAACACAGGTGTGGCTGCCCGCTTTTTATCGCGGGGTTCGGTGATGTAAAACCACTCCCGTTGATATGAGCCCTTTGGCCAAGTGGAGTTGATAAGCTTGCTTCTTGAAGCGCCTCCGCACTCCGCTTGTTTCCCATCGATTACCTTCGGTTTCACGTTAAAGGTCTTAAGCCATAAGCCAAAGTGTGGAGAAATACGGAGGAAGGCCTCGCATGTGGTGATGAACGCCGAGATGTGGAGGAAGGAGTCCAGGGCTAGATCATGGAAATCTAACCTGTAGTAAAACATGACCCCTCGAACGAAGGGATGGAGAGCAAACCCAAGCCCTCGAAGGAAGTGAGAGATAAACACTACCCTATCATTGGATCTGGGAATAGGAATAACATGCCGTTGAGAAGGAAGCCTGTGGTAGATTTCCGCAGTCAAGTATCTTGCCTCCCTGAGCTTTGAGATATCTTCCTCTGTTACAAAAGAGGCCATCCACCGACCTTGAAGGCCGGGTCCGGACATGGCTGGAAGCTTGAAGCGACTGGATTGACCCTTGGGTGTTGGAACTTGAGGTGGCGGGTGAAGGAAAGAACTAGCGCGCAAGAAAAAGGATAGGCATTAACCCCTTTATAAAGGCAACGAATATCAAGCGTCCCCTTCGTGGCCTTAAAACATGCCTATTCCCGAGGAATCATACCAACAGAATGATTGGGTTACCCACACTCGTGTTGATGAAAATCCTTCAATAAGGGGACACGATCTCTGCTTTGACAAGACGTGCCAATAAAAACCGCCTCCCAAAACATGGAGTAGTAGGCTAGAAAACAATTCGAAATAATGGCCGGGTAACGAAAAAATGTCGTGCTACCAAAATTGTCAGCGGATTGGACTCGTAAATATTATACTCTCTATGGCGCTTTGTAGAACTTGTTTTGCAGAGCTGGACACGATTCTTGTGTTCGAGATCTACTTTGAAGTATTCGGAGAAGGAACCCGCCTTGCAATGCCGAAGACAATCTACGCGCCGGACTCATCGTCATTGAAGCCTGGTTTAGGGGCTACTGAGGGAGTCTTGGACTAAGGGGTCCTCGGACAGCCGGACATACTTTGGCCGGACTATTGGACTATGAAGATACAAGATAGAAGACTCCGTCCCGTGTCCGGATGGGGCTCTCCTTTGCATGGAAGGCAATCTTGGAGATTCAGATATGTAGATTCCTTTCTCTATAAACTAGAGGGTTTAGGCTTCTAGGGTTTAGCCACAACAATCTTAACCTCATAGGCTACACTTCTAGGGTTTAGCCATTACGATCTCGGGGTAGATCAACCCTTGTAATAATCATATTCATCAAGATCAATCAAGCAGGAAGTAGGGTATTACCTCCATGGAGAGGGCCCGAACCTGGGTAAACATCGTGTCCCCTGTCTCCTATTACCATTAGCCTTAGGCACACAGCTCGGGACCCCCTACTCGAAATCCGCCGGTTTTGACACCGACATCGGGGTCCTGACAGGGATGAACTAACCTTGGGTTTTGTCGATGATGACTTCATGTAGATAATGAAGATGTGATGCTCAATGTTGATGTAGATCATTTGGAGCAATCCTTTGGAGTGTTGCACTTTCAACACCTACATGGGTTAGTCCCACACGAAACATACAAGGATATCCATAGACATAGAGTGAATTACACATATGATGATGTCCATGAAAGCATTGGGTTACCTTGTCCCTTGTGTTACCAACAAGAGGGTTTGTGACTCCATGAACTAGTGCAAGATATGAAAGTTGATTACACAAGTCCTTGCCAAAGTGAATATGAGTGAAATATGTTGGCAGAGTCACCCTCAAGAACGCTCTAGTTCTTCTTCTTTGGGAGCCACATCAACTTGATGGGAATCCTTGGAGTTGTAGTTGTACTTGATGAAGTAGAGCTTGACATTGTCTTGGGAACCCACTTGACCATGACCTTGGGAGCTTCTTCAAATGAGTCAGTCTCGTCTTGAAGCTTGTCCTTGCCTTTTAGCTTGTGGTCTTGTGGTGGAACATAATCTTGATCTTGTGTTCCCTCAAAATAAGTGGGGTCATACTTCTCTTGTTGAGGAACAAACTTCATCTTGGGGTATTGATCTTCTTCCCATTCAACTCCATTGGCATTGAAGTTTTGTTCAAAACAAACACCTTGATTCTTCCACTGCCTTCCTTGCTTGCGAACAATTTCCTCAAATTTCTTACTCCCGGCAAGGCTCTCACCTTTCTCTATAATTCCCTTCAATAAGCTATTTTCTTGCTCAAGTGTAACTTGGTTAAGAGAATCATTAGTGGAATCAAGAGAAGTACTAGAAGCAACAATATTGGATTTAGCATGGTTATTGTTACTACTAGAAGAATAATCTTTCTTGCCCTTGTTACTAGATTTTACTTGTGGCATATAAGTAGACAAGAGGAGACATTTGGCAATGTAGGAAGAACTCTTATTTTCAAGACCATCATAGATAGCTTTAGAAGCTCATGTTCTTGCTATAAATTTAGCTTCTTGAAGCATAGTTTCTTGTGAGTCCTTAGGAGCTCTCTATGATCCTCTTGAGTATAGTCGGAGTCAGAGTGATAGCTTATCTCGGAGTAGTTGTCAGAGTCGGAACCGGATACCCATTCACCAACGTGAGCTAGATGTCTTCGTCTTGTGTAGCTCTTTGATGACGTGTCCTTTCTTTCTGAATCATTGCTTCTTTGAGAGGGTCTTCATTGATAACGATCATCTCTACTCCTTCTCTCTCTTGGAGGCGATTCATCTCATCTACTTCTCCGTTTTGGTGAGTCTTCTCTTTTCTTGTAGGGAGCCATGCACTCATTGGAGTAGCATCAGGGTCTTCCACAATTGTAGCAATTACGATCACGACTATAAGATCTTTTGTCATTGTAGGACCTTGACTTGGAGCTTCTCTCTTTGCTTTTACTCTTGTAGAACTTGTTGAAGTTCTTCGCCATTAAGCTCAATTCTTCATCGGAGACTTGCTTTTCACATGATGTTGTAGGAGCATCATTTTAAGCTTTGTAAGAACCACTTGACTTGTTGTGAAGCTCTTCCTTATCCTTGAGTGACATCTCATGAGCAACAATTCTACCAATGACTTCTATGGGTTTGAGATCTTTGTAATTGGGCATCATTTGGACCAGTGTGCACACGGTATCATATTTTCGATCCAACACTCTAAGGATCTTCATGATGATGAATTTGTCGGTCACCTCTTTACTTCCTAAGCCGGCAATCTCATTTGTGATGAGAGCAAGCATAGAGGCGACTCCTTCACCATCCTTCATCTTCAACTTGTCAAGTTGACTTCGAAGCACATCCAACTTGGATTCCTTTGCATTCATGCATATCAACCAAAGTATCCCAAATTTCCTTTGCATTCTGAAGGCAGCTGATTTTGTTGAGTTATTCGGGGCACAATCCATTGAAGGTATTATCGCAAGCTTGAGCATTATATTGCAACATCTTCAATTCTTCCGCGGTTGCTTCACGATCCGATTCTTTACCATCCTTGAAGAAGTCACCTTGCAAGCCAACACGCACAACAACCCAAACGATCTGGTTATGACCAAGAATATGCATTTTCATCTGATGCTTCCACCTAGCAAAATTTCTACCATCAAAATAAGGACCTCTACGATGATAGTTACCCTCGCTAGATGCCATACTCTCCTAGGTTGTGAAACCAAGGCTATGATCACCAGAACTATGGAAATCAAGGCTAATGGAGACCAAAGCTCTGATACACTTGTAGGATCGAAAGTATGTCTAGAGGGGGGTGACTAGACTACTTGACCAAATAAAAATCTTTCCTTTTCCCAATTTTAGTTGTGGGCAGATTTTAGCAATTATGACAAGTCAACAAATCGACCTACATGTGCAATTCTAAGAGTATAGCAGTAGAAAGTAAAACATTGCATATGAAGGTAAAGGGAAGGGTTTGGAGAAAGCAAACACAATGGGAACATGGAGATTTTTGGCGTGGTTCCGATAGGTGATGCTATCATACGTCCACATTGATTGAGACTTCAACCCACGAAGGGTGACGGCTGCGCGAGTCCACGGAGGGCTCCACCCATGAAGGTTCCACAAAGAAGCAACCTTGTCTATCCCACCATGGCCATAACCCATGAATGACTTGCCTCACTCGGGTAGATATTAATGAAGTAGGTGATCTCCTTGCCCTTACAAACTTCTTGGTTCAACTCCACATCCCAACAGAGGCTCCCAAGCGACACCTAACCAATCTAGGAGACACCACTCTCCAAAAAGTAATAGATGGTGTGTTGATGATGAACTCCTTGCTCTTGTGATTCAAATGATAGTCTCCCCAACACTCAACTCTCTCACACGGATTTGGCTATGGTGGAAGAGGTATTTGAGTGGAAAGCAACTTGGGAAGGCAAGAAATCAAGGTTCAAATGGTAGGAATGGAATATCTTGATCTCAACACATGAGTAGGTGGTTCTCTCTCAGAAGTTGAATGGTAAAAGTGTAGGCACATTCTGATGGCTCTCTCTTCTAAGAAGAAGGGGGTGGAGGGGTATATATAGCCTCCACACAAATTCCAATGTTACACACTTTTGACTCATCTCGGTGGCACCGATTAGTTAAACTTGGTGGCACCGATCTGTTCAAAACTGTGAACATTGGGAATCTTGGTGGGACCAACTGGAACAACTCGATGGGGCCGATGTGCTAGGGCTTAGGGCAAACCTCGTCTCGGTGGCATCAATTGCATCAACTCTGTGGTACTGAAGTGAAGCAATAAGGCAACAGAGAGTTGTCAAGCCATCTTGGTTAAACCAAAATAATTGCAACAAGTAACAGAGAGTTGACAAGGCCATCTCGGTGGGACCAAGATCTGTATCGTTGTGACCAAATCATTAGGGTTTATGGCTGTGGATATGTCAAATGAACTCGGTGGCTCCAGATAGAAAGAATCAGTGGGGCCTAGTTGGAGTTTTAGGGTTTGGACATATTTTGATGGAGGAAGTGGTTGAGGGTTTTCGAGTGATATCACTAAGCACTTTGAACAAGTAGAACATTAAGCAACACTGATGTCTACTACGCAATCTTCTTCTTGTAGACTCATGTTGGGCCTCCAAGTGCAGAGTTTTGTAGGACAGTAACAAATTTCCCTCAAGTGGATGACCTAAGGTTTATCAATCCGTGGAGGCGTAGGATGAAGATGGTCTCTCTCAAACAACCCTGCAACCAAATAACAAAGAGTCTCTTGTGTCCCGAACACACCCAATACAATGGTAAATTGTATAGGTGCACTAGTTCGGCGAAGGGATGGTGATACAAGCGTAATATGGATGGTAGATATGAGTTTTTGTAATCTGAAATTATAAAAACAGCAAGGTAAATAGTAACAAAAGTGAGCAAAAACAGTATAGCAATGCTTGGAAACAAGGCCTAGGGTTCATACTTTTACTAGTGCAAGTTCTCTCAACAATGATAACATAATTAGATCATATAGCAATCCCTAAACATGCAATGAAGAATCATTCCAAAGTTCCTATCACGGAGAACATAAGATGAAATGCTTGTAGGGTATGAAACCACCTCGAAGTTATTCTTTCCGATCAATCCATTGAGCTATTCCTATAAGTGTCACAAACAGCCCTAGAGTTCGTAGTAAAATAACACCATATGACACACATCAATCAACCCTAATGTCACCTAGATACTCCAATGTCACCACAATTATCTGTGGGTCAATTATATGATATGCATCAAACAATTCAGATTCATAATATTCAATCCAACACAAAGAACCTCAAAGAGTGCCCCAAGATTTATACCGGAGAAACAAGGACGAAAATGTGCATCAACCCCTATGCATAGATTACCCCAATGTCACCTTGGGAATCTGCGAGTTGAGTGCCAAAACATACATCAAGTGAATCAATAGAACACCCCATTGTCACCACGGGTACCCACGCAAGACATACATCAAGTGTTCTCAAATCCATAATAGTATTCAATCTGATAATAATGAAACGTCAAAGGTAAAACTCAATTCATCGCAAGAAGGTAGAGGGAGAGAAACACCATATGATCCAACTATAGTAACAAAGCTCATGGTACATCAAGATCGTGCCATATCAAGGACACGAGAGAGAGAGAGAGAGAGAGAGAGAGAGAGATCAAACACATAGCTACTGGTACATACCCTCAGCCCCGAGGGTGAACTACTCCCTCCTTGTCATGGAGAGTGCCGGGATGATGGTGATAGCCACCGGTGTGGTCTCCCCCTCCGGCAGGGTGTCAGAACGGGCTCTCGATTGGTTTTTCATGGCTACAGAGGTTTGCTGCAGTGGAACTCCCGATATAGGTTTCTTTCTGGGGGTTTCTGGATCTATAGGAAGTTTTGGCGTCGGTTTCACATCAGGGGGGTCACGAGTTAGCGACAAGGCAGGGGGTGCACCCTAGGGTGGTGGGCGCGCCCTCCACCCTTATCATTGACTCGGGACTCTTTTGGCCCAACTCTTGTGCTTCGGGGGATTCTTCTGGTCCATAAAAAATCACCATAAATGTTTAGCTTGTTTGGACTCCGTTTGATATTCCTTTTCTGCAAAACCCAAAAACAAGGAAAAAACAGAAAGTGGCACTGGGCTCTACGTTAATAGGTTAGTCCCAAAAATAATATAAAATAGCATATAAATGCATATAAAACATCCAAGATGGATAATATAATAGCATGGAACAATAAAAAATTGTAGATACGTTGGAGACGTATCAAGCATCCCCAAGCTTAATTTCTGCTCATCCTAGAGTAGGTACATCATAAAAACAGAATTTTTGACGCGAAATGCTACCTAGCATATTTATCAATGTAATCTTCTCTATTGTGGCAAGAATATTCAGATCCATAAGATCCAAAACAGAAGTTTAATATTGACATAAAAACAATAATACTTCAAGCATACCAATAAGGCAATCATGTCTTCTCAAAATAACATGGCCAAAAAAGTTATCCCTACAAAATCATATAGTCTGGCTATGCTCCATCTTCATCACACAAAATATTCAAATCATGCACAACCCCGATCACAAGCCAAGCAATTGTTTCATACATTTGATGTTCTCAAACTTTTTCAACTTTCACGAAATACATGAGCGTGAGCCATGGACATAACACTGTAGGTGGAATAGAATATGGTGGTTGTGGAGAAGACAAAAAGAATGAGATAGTCTCACATCAACTAGGTGTTCAACGGGCTATGGAGATGCCCATCAATAGATATCAATATGAGTGAGTAGGGATTGCCATGGAAAGGATGCACTATTTCGATAAAGGGTGCTTTTATTAACTCAAAATGTAGCATCGAGCGGATACAAAGCATAACAGCGACACCCAGCCTCTACATAGCTAAGATGTACACAACCATCAAACAAATAGTCTGACAAAAATATAAAAATGACAAAGTGGCAACTGTAAAGCTATATGGGGCCGAAACTATGCCTATGTCGATGGAGAAGGTGTACCGATTTAGAGATTATGGTGCCACCCATGTTGGGTAAAAACCTCCCTGGCCACCCGCTCCAGCCGCATACACACCACCTTGAACAACGATTGGTACTCCGTTCGGTGCAGAGTAGACCACATACAAAGCCAGTGCATACAACGGTAAATAATCTGCATAGGAGAAGAGATTTTGCCATTAAAAACACAACCCAACTAGACGTAGGCCTTACCTTCACCGTAAGGGGCCGAACTAGTATAAAAACCCCTCGTGTCCTTTGTCCCGATTAACCCCTTCAAGCTTCCTAGTTGCGATGGCTGCACAACTAAGTCCTTTCACAAGGACATCTGACATGACAATTCCACGACAGTTGGCGCCCACCATGGGGCCAGCGCACGGTGGATTTGAGTTCTTGAAGGGCAACTTCGAAGGGCTCAAGGGATACGTAGCGGGCCGGATGACCAAAAGTCGTCGCGGCAAGATCTACATCGACGATGAAGGCTGGGGCCCCGACACCGGCTCATTTGAGTACGGGTACCGGGTCCCCTTTGGAGGGATCCACGTCTTCATCGGCCGGATTGGTGAGCTGGGGCCTGAGCCGGACAACTGCACCGACCTCGTCGAGACGGCTCAGTGTGCGAAACCCGCCCGAGTTCAACCCAGCATGAAGCGTGTCTTTGTGGGCTGCGTCCACGGAGAAGATCTTTCTGAAGGTCCTGAAGATGGTGGTGAGACGGCCGTCCCCTCTGACGCTGATTCATCCGCCGGTTCAACAGATTCTTTGTATCAAGTTCAAGATGGTGCGCTCGGGGGCTGTTCCGATGGTCTTAGTATTCCGGACCTCTGTGAGTCGCCAAATTGGGCAGGAGTCTTTATGGCTGGGACTCAACCCGGACAAAACTCTACAGTCGCGGCCGCAATCACTTCCGGGTTAGGAGCAGCCAGGACAAGAGGCCCTGTGCACCCGCCAGCTCAAGTACTGATAGACCTCATGGACAAGCTTACGACCCTGTTAACCGCCACGGTTATTTCTGCAAACAAAGATGAGCATGACGTGGAGGTAGCACGGGTACGTGAGGAGATAGCTTAGGCCAAGGAGGCCTTGGCAGCTGAGGATACTAGGCTAGCCACGGAGCGGGCGGCTCTCGACGCCCAGGCACAGCGGTTGCAGTCAGAGGCTTACCAGCTTACGATGAGTTTAAACGCGTCCAATGAGGTAATGAGGAGGAGACACCAGAAGACCCATTCCCGGTTGCCTCCAAATTATGACCCTAGGGTTCTCTTTGCCACACCCGGAGCCGGCCCAAGTAACCCGCCCAATGCTAACCAGTTTACGACACCCGGAGCGGGAGGACCGGCTCAGCGTCAGGAGATGCCACCTACTCACATGAGCATGGCACCTCCGTGTTATGTGCCAATACCGGAGGGTCACTTTTCCAACCCCATGGAGAATTTAATCGCATCGTCAGCGTGTTTGGCGGCTCTTCCAATGGATGGTGATGATCCAATAGGGTGGAGACCCGGAGGATCAGGGAACTTGTTCAGACGGCTCTGGCTCAGCAAGAGACCTATTCTTACAGCCGGGATAGAATTCATTTAACCCCTCCACCTTGGTTAGCGCTGCCTCGTCAGAACCGGAGCTCGAGTTACAGCAGGCACATGGAGTCCGAAGCTTTATCAAGCAACGCACAACGCCAGCATGGTGGCTATAACCCGGTGCAGAACCGAGTACGTCAGGAGAACGAACGGGCGGCTCAACTAGCGGCTCAGCAGGCGGATCAGTGGGAGACTCACTAGGATATCCTAGAGTATCCAACGACTTCTTTTGAGATGGGAGTAGCCACCAGAACCGGTGGGGTTCCCTGTTTTATACCGGCTTTGCGTAATGTGCGCCTGCCTAAGGACTTCAAGGGACCTCGAAAGGTGCCGAATTACACGGCCGACTTACAACCCGGGGCATGGACTGAGAGCTATGAGATGGCCATGGAGCTATTGGAGGTTAGTGACGCGACAATGGCTAAATACTTCACCATGATGTTAGATGAGACGGCCCGGTCCTGGCTAAAAGGTTTACCACCCAATTCCATTGGTTCGTGGGAGGAGTTAAAGGCCCGGTTCATCTAGAACTTCAAAGACACCTGTAAGCAATCCATGTCAATCATGGACTGGACAAGTTGTAAGAAGGGGGAGGGTGAGTCCTCCACCCATTGGGTACGCCGGGTCAAGGAGATCATTGACTCATCTGATAAGATGGATGCCGGCTCTGCAGTCCTCATGTTGGAGAAGAATTGCAACTTCGAACCGCTGAGGCAGAAATTGGGCCGACTTAAGCGTGATTGCACCGATATGGGAACGTTGATGGCGGCTTTAGTCAAATATGCCGATTCTGATAATACCAAGGACCCCGCGTCTAACGATGAGAAGGCAGGGAAGGGTAAAAGGAACGGTAATGGAAAGGGTCAACAACCCAACCCGGGGAATCAAAGCAGTAACAAGCGTAAGGTGGATGGCAACCCGGAGCTGGTGGCTAAAGCTAGTATGCAGGGTAACAATCAGAGACATAAGGGTAAGTGGCCTCGAAATGGCGGGTCAGGCCCATCTCTTGAGCAGCTACTCAACGAGCCCTGTCTGAAACACGGCACCCGGGAGCACCCCGCTACGCACCTGTGAAAAGATTGTGCGATCATGAAGGCGTTTAAAGATTCCAATATCTTTGATGGTGGTCATGGATCTTGTGGTGGTTCAGGGGCCGGCGGCTTTCACGGCCCAGGCGGCGGCTCAAATTCTGGTTTTCAGGGACAGTCGGGTGGAAATAATCAGCAGCAATCTGGTCAGGGTGGACAGCAGCAGCAGCAGCAGTCGGGTTACCAGAGCCAACCAAAACAGTTGAGCGGTGGACAGTACCATGTATTTACTACCAGCTTATGCAAACGTGACCAGAAGGTTCATAAGAGGGTTGTAAATTCAGTTGAGCCGGCAGTTCCTCGTTATTTAAGATGGTCAGAGCAACCCATCATTTGGAGCAGAGAGGATCACCCCCCACGCGTCGATAATCTGGGTCAGTTAGCCTTGGTGGTAGCACCCCAGGTTGGTGGGTATAAGTTCACTAAGGTACTCATGGACGGAGGTAGTAGCATCAACATACTCTATTATGAGACCTTCCAGTGTATGGGGTTGACTGAGAAGAACCTGCGAACATCCAACACTGTTTTCCATGGGGTGGTTCCGGGCAAGTCGGCTTACCCGGTTGGTAAGATTGAGTTAGAGGTGGCCTTTGGAGATGAGTATGATTCCAGGGCTGAGAAGTTGACGTTTGAAGTGGTCAAAATCAGGAGACCATATCACGCTCTGTTTGGGCGACCGGCTTATGCTAAGTTCATGGCACGGCCATGTTACGTTTACTTACAGCTCAAGATGTCAGGTTACAAGGGCACCATCACTGTGCATGGGAGTCGAAAGATAGCCTTGGAATGTGAAGAAGGCGACGCGGCTTATGCTGAGACGGCCTGTGCGGCGGAGGAGCTCAAATTCTATCAAGACAATGTTGACCCGACGGATATGACCTCCCTGAAGAAACCAACTACAGAGCACGACCCGGCGTTGAAGTTTAAATCGGCCGCTGATACAAAGCTTGTTGACTTCACCCCGGGAGACGCCTCTAAGCAGTTCAGTATCAGTGCCAATTTGGATCCTAAATAGGAAAGTGCTCCCATCGAGTTCATCCGTGAGAACCGGGACATCTTCGCATAGAAACCTTCTGACATGCCGGGTGTACCGAGGGAACTCGCTGAGCACACTCTCAATATTGATCCAAAGTATAAGCCGGTCAGGCAGTTTCTCTGACGATTCAACGAAGAGAGACGAGCAGCCTTTGGGGAAGAGGTTGCCCGGCTCTTAGCGGCCGGGTTTATTGTCGAAGTCTTTCATCCAGAGTGGTTGGCTAACTCGGTGCTGGTGCTCAAGAAAAACGGCACTTTGCCGATGTGTGTGGATTACACGGACTTAAACAAGGCTTGCCCAGCTGATCCCTTTGCACTCCCTCATATTGATCAAATCATTGATGCTACGACAGGTTGTGAACGTTTGAGTTTTTTTTATGCTTACTCTGGCTATCATCAGATCAAGATGGCAGTTAAGGACCAGGAGAAAACAACTTTCATCACTCCGTTTGGGGCCTTCTATTATGTATCTATGCCGTTTGGGCTCAAGAGTGCCCAGGCGACTTATCAGCGATGTGTGCAGAACTGTTTGCACGATCAGATTGGGCGCAATGTTCATGCTTATGTGGATGACATCATGGTGAAATCCAGAGAAAAGGAAACTTTAATATCCGATTTGAGAGAGACCTTTGACAATCTCCGGGTTTACAAGATGATGCTTAACCCGGCAAAGTGTGTATTTGGTGTACCTGCAGGCAAGCTCTTGGGTTTTCTGGTGTCAAATAGAGGCATTGAAGCTAATCCAGAGAAGATCACGGCGATTACCTCTCTGGCTAAGCCGGCGTGTATCAATGACGTTCAACGCCTGGTGGGACGTGTTGCTGCTTTAAGACGGTTCATAAGCCGGTTGGGGGAAAAGGCCTTGCCACTATACTAGATGATGAAGAAAACAGACACTTTTGTCTGGAGTAATGCTTCTAACGCTGCCTTTGAGGATTTAAAGAGACAGTTGTCTGAGCCACCGGTTCTTGCATGTCCCATTGATAGAGAGCCGCTATTATTATATATGGCTGCTAACTCATGGGCTGTCAGTGTGGCCATCGTAGTGGAACGTAAGGAGGCATGCAAGGAGCATCCGGTTCAACAGCCGGTTTACTACATCAGTGAGGTACTTATTGAGTCTAAACAAAGGTATCCGCATTGGCAGAAGCTTGTTTATGGTGTATTCATGGCAAACCGGAAGCTGAAGCGGTACTTTCAAGGTCATCCTATGACGGTGGTAAGTTCAGCTCCTTTGGGAGACATCATCCAGAATAGGGAAGCCATAGGACGAATCTCCAAGTGGGCCATTGAGCTTGGGCCTTATGGCCTGAAGTATATGCCACGTACTGCCATCAAGTCTCAGGCCTTGGTGGATTTTATCAATGATTGGACAGAGTTGCAGGCACCTGAGGAGAAGCCGGACAATACATATTGGACTATTCACTTTGATGGGTCCAGGCAGTTAGAAGGATCAGGGGCTGGGGTTGTCTTAACTTCCCCTCGAGGTGACGAATTTTGTTATGTGCTCCGGCTCATGTTTCCTTGCACTAACAATGCAGCTGAATACGAGGCCTTGCTCCATGGTCTCCGGATGGCTAAGGAGATGAATCTAAGCCGGGTAAGGTGCTTGGGCGACTCAGATCTCATGGCTCAACAGGTCTCAGGCACATGGGATTCTAAGGATCCCCTTATGGCGGCTTATCGTCGTGAAGTTGATGCTGTATCTGGGTACTTCAAAGGGTATCAGGTGGAACACATTTACAGAAGGAAGAATGAGGCGGCGGATGCTTTAAGCCGATTGGGCTCTCAGCGTAAGCCGGTGCCGCCTAACACCTTTCTGGACGTTCTACATAATCCTTCTGTCAAAGTACCTACAGAGGAAGAGCTTGCAGTGCCGGACCCGGAGGCACAGTTAGTGGCTGCACTTCATGTCATCCTGGACTGGACATTGCCATATTTGGGGTCCTACCCTCCCATGGCAGTGGGGTCCTATTGGAAACTAAGGGATATTAAGGCCTCCGATTAATAGAGAGCTGGACCAAAGCATTAGCACTTAGTGAATACATGAACACCTAAACTACGTCATCACCGGGTAGTATCCCGACTATTGTCACTCCGGGGTTGCCAGATCATAACACATAGTAGGTGACTACAATAGGTTCAGATCTGAAATCATGGCACTCGGGCTCTAGTGACAAGCATTAAGCATAGCAAAGTCATAGCAACATCAATCTTAGAACATAGTGGATACTAGGGATAAAACCCTAACAAAACTAACTAGATTACATGGTAAATCTCATCCAACCCATCACCGTCCAGCAAGCCTATGATGGAATTACTCACACACAGCGGTGAGCATCATGAAATTGGTGATGGAGGATGGTTGATGATTATGACGGCGTCGATTTCCCCTCTTCGGAGCCCAAAATGGACTCCAGATCTGCCCTCCCGAGGAAGAACAGGAGGTGGCAGCGGCTCTGTATCGTAAAACACGATGAATCCTTCTCTCGGATTTTTCTTTCTCCCCGAACATGAATATATTGAGTTGGAGTTGAGGTCGATGGAGCTTCGGGGGACCCACAAGCCAGGGGGCGCACCCAGGGGGGTAGGGCGCACCCCCACCCTTGTGGATAGGTGGTGGGTCCCCTCTGGTTGATTCTTTCGTCAATATTTTTTATTAATTCCACAAATATTCTCCGTGAAGTTTCAGGTCATTCCGAGTACTTTTATTTCTGCACAAAAATAACACCATCGCAATTCTGCAGAAAACAGCGTTAGTCTGGGTTAGTTCCATTCAAATCATCCAAATTAGAGTCCGAAACAAGGGCAAAAGAGTTTGGACAAGTAGATACGATGGAGATGTATCAACTCCCCCAAGCTTAACCCAGTGCTTACCCTCAAGCAATTCAGTTGACAAACTAAAAGTGATAAAGAAAAACTTTTACAAACTCTATTTGATCTTGTAGTCACAAATATGTATAGCCAACATTCAGGTTTTCAGCAAAGATCATGAACTAACCATATTCACAATAACATTTACGTCTCACGTTTACTCATATCAATGGCACAATCAACTAGCGAGCAATAATAATAAATATCAAATGACATCACTTTTTCAAAACAATCATGATATGATATAACAAGATGGTATCTTGCTAGCCCTTTCTGGGACCGCAAAACATAAATGCAGAGCACCGCTGAAGATCAAGGACTGACTAGACATTGTAATTCATGGTAAAAGAGATCCAGTCACAGTCATACTCAATATCAATTAATAACAACACATACAAATGACAGTGGTGCTCTCTAACTGGTGCCTTTTATAAGAGGACGATGACTCAGCAATAAAAGTAAATAGATAGACCCTTCACAGAGGGAAGCAATGATTTGTAGAGGTGCCAGAGCTCGGGCTTTTAAAACAGAGATGAATAATATTTTGAGCGGTATGCTTTCATTGTCAACATAACAACCAAGAGATCTTGATATCTTCCATACTAGATACATTATAGGCGATTCCCAAATAGAATGGTAAAGTTTTTACTCCCCTCCACCAACAAGCACATTCCATGGCTGGTCCGAAACAACGGGTACCGTCCAACTAACAACAATCCTGGGGAGTTTTGTTTATTTTGATTTGATTTGAGCAAGGAATCGCCAGCTAGCTCTACACTTGATTCACCTTCTTTTTTGAGTAAGGTTGCGACACCTACACCTGCTATTGATTCTGATATGTCGCATGTTATTGATGATGCTACTTCTGATATGAATTGTGCTTATGATGCTACTACTTTTCTTGATAAAAGTGTGCCACTTGGTGAATTACTTGATGAACAACTTGCTAGGGTTAGACAGAATGAAATTACTGAAACTGATGATATTATAGAAACTGGAGATTATGAATCTCCCCCTAGATATGAATTGCTTCTTGTGCCTGATTCATAATCTCCAGTTAGCTAAGCTGAAAGAAAATATCATCAATTTCTATAATATCATCAGTTTCAGTTAGATAATATTATAGAAACCGTTAGCTAAGCTGAAAGAAAATCTTTGAATGCTAGAATGCAATATGACCCTAAGTTTGCTACTTCACCTATATGTGTTACTGATAAGGATTATGAATTCTTTATCGATCCTGAGTTAATTACTTTGGTTGAATCTGATCCTTTCCATGGTAATGAATCTAAAACTGTTGTGGCACATCTTACTAAATTGAATGATATAGCCACCCTATTTGCTCATGAGGAAAAAAATCACTATTACTATTATCCTTAAGTTGTTTCCTTTCTCATTAAAGGGTGATGCTAAGTTATGGTTTAATTCTCTTGATCCTGGTTGTGTGCGTTGTCCCGAAGATATGATTTACTACTTCTCTGCAAAATATTCTTCTGCTAATAAGAAACAAGCTTCCTTAAGGGAAATATTTAAATTTGTCCAAATTGAAGAAGAGAGTCTCCCACAAGATTGGGGGAGGCTTCTCCAATTACTTAATGCTTTGTCTGATGATCCTCTCAAGAAAAATGAAATACTTGATATATTTTATAATGGACTAACCGATGCTTCTAGGGACCACCAAGATAGTTGTGTTGGTTGTGTTTTCAGGGAAAGAACTGTTGAGTATGCTAAATTTCTACTGAATAATATATTGAGTAATTATAATGATTGGACACTTCCTGAGCCAACTCCTAAGCCAACTCCAAAGAAAAGAGGTATTCTATTTCTCAGTCCTGAAGATATGCAAGAGGCAAAGAAATCTATGAAAGAAAAAGGTATTAAAGCTGAGGATGTTAAGAATTTATCGCCTATTGAAGAAATACATGGTCTTGATAATCCAACACAGGTAGTAGAGGTAAACTCTCTCTATAGATTTGATGAAGGTGATATTCCTTATAATAAGTCTGCTAGTCAATGCTTGGATAAGTTTGATAATTTATTGTTAAACAAGAAAACTTCAATGCTTATGTTAGTAGACAATTGAAACGTAATGCTCACATGCTTGACTTCTTGGGTGATTATATGAGTATAACTGTTAATGGTCTTAAGCTTATTAGCAAGCATGCTTCCATGGTTAGAACTCAAGTAGAACAAGTACTTAAGGCACAAGATGATTTGCTCAATGAGTTGAATAGTAAGAAAAATGATAATGTTGTTAGGGTTATGACTAGAGGTGGTAAAATGACCGAGGAACCTTTGTATCCTAAGGGCCATCCTAAGAGAGTTGAGCAAGATTCTCATAGAATTAATATTGATGCACCTAGTCCTAGTAATGAGAAGAAACCAGATAGGACTTTGCATGTTTCTAGTGAACCTGTTATAGACACACCTGAGAATCCAAATGATATTTCTATTTCTGATGTCGAAACACAATCTGGTGATGAACATGAACCTAGTGATAATGTTAATCATGATGTTCATGTTGATGCTCAACCTAGTAATGATAATGATGTAGATATTGAACCAGTTGTTGATCTTGATGACCCATAATCAAAGAATCAACGTTATGATAAGAGAGACTTTGTTGCTAGGAAACATGGTAAGGCAAGAGAACCATGGGTTCAGAAACCCATGCCCTTTCCTCCTAAGCCGTCCAAGAAAAAGGATGACGAGGACTTTGAGCGCTTTGCTGAAATGGTTAGACCTATCTTTTTCTGTATGCGTTTGACTGATATGCTTAAAAAGCCTCCTTATGCTAAGTATATGAAATATGTTGTTACAAATAAAAGAAAGATACCGGAATCTGAAATTTCCACCATGCTTGCTAATTATACTTTTAAGGGTGGAATACCTAAGAAACTTGGAGATCCAAGAATACCAACTATACCATGCTTCATTAAAAAAACTATGTTAAAACTGCTTTATGTGATCTTGGAGACGGTGTTAGTGTTATACTTTCTCTTTATATCGTAGACTTGATTGGAATAAGTTGACACCTACTGAAATCTCTTTGCAAATGGCTGATAAATCAGCTGCTATACCCGTCGGTATTTGTGAGGATGTGCCTGTTGTGGTTGCAAACGTTACTATCTTAACGGACTTTGTTATTCTTGATATACGCGAGGACGACAGTATGTCGATCATACTTGATAGACCCTTTTTAAATACTGCAGGGGCTGTTATTGATTGCAACAAACGCAATGTCACTTTTCATGTTAATGGTAATGAGCATACGGTACACTTTCGGAAGAAAAAACCTCAAGTTCATAGTATCAATTCTATATGAAAATTTTCAACTATTACTATTGGAGGTTTTGAAGTCCCTCTTCCTACTGTCAAAAAGAAATATGATATTCTTATTGTTGAGGACATGCATATCCCCGTTGAGGTAACCTAGTGTTATTCGAAAATTCTCTGGTTTCATGTTATTCGAAAGAAGTTTGTTAATGAGACTTGATCAACCTTGTTAATGGATTCCTTCTGATGAGCATGAGATGGATGAATTGAGAAAGCAGAACCTTCTGTACCTACCTTTTACTTTATTTTATTTAGATTAAATAAATCAAAAATAGTATTATCTGTCTGTTTTCTGAATTATTCGTGCAATAAAAAATATCCCGAAAATAAAAGTTCTCCAAATGCCCTGAAAATTAAGTATGATTTTTTATAGAATATTTTAGAATTTCTGGCACTCAACATGTACTAGGGGGATGCACCAGTGGGCCATAAGGGTGGAGGGTGCGCCCTACCCCTAGGCATGCCCCCTGCCTTGTGGGTCCCATATGGGTCCCCTTCACTTATTCCAGCACCCATCTACTTTGTCTTCCTCTAGAAAAAATCATCCCATAGCTCAAACCTGTGTTCTTGCTCATTTTGCTGTCGTTTTCGATCTCCTTGTTCAAAGCTCAATTTGTGAAACTGTTTGGGGGGGTTGTTCTTCGGTATGTGACTACTCCAATGTTCTAATTAGTTTTTGTTCTAGTGCTTTATTTATTGCAAATTTTTGTTGTTGTGTTGACCCTGTTCTTGACCTTGCATGTCAAATTTATATGGTCCAAAGTAGTTTTGATGCATGATATAGCCTCTAGGCACTTGTAGGAGTAGTTGCTATCAATCTTGTTGAGTTTGGATCGTTTTTATTTTGAGTCACTAAAAATTTCAAAAGTATTTCAGAGAAAGAAAAATGTCTAGGAAAATGTACCAAGGTGGTTCTTCGAGGAAGCAAGCACCGAGGCTCGCGATACGTGAGCCGGACCTTGAACTACCAAGGGTAGCTCAAGTGCGGCCTTGTGAATGGCTGTCGGATGAATTCATCGTCCATGTAGGTTTCAAGGATGAGTTTGATGAATACGTACAAAATGCCGACCTTGAGGACTTCCTGTCAGATAAGTGCCAACAATACTATTTCCTCACTGGTTCCTCTGTGCGGAGGTTCGAAATTTCATCTAAGCGCAATGCCCATACTGTTTTATTTGATATTTATGATGAGTCATATACCATGGACCTTGAATATTTTAATACTGCATGCAAAATCCCACAGTGGGGCATTCATAGTGAGCCTCACAAAGCTGGATACAATAATTTCCTTGCTAGCATCACTGTGGGAGAAACTAGAAAGATCACACAAGCTACCATAGGGGGCATTCACTTTCCTACCATGCATTATTTTTATCTCTTTATAGGTAGATGCATTAATGGTAAGCATGAGCATTGCCACCTTTGCGTTCCAGATCTGAGTATCCTCAAGTGTGCGATGTTAGGTGACAAGCGATGTAACTTGGGGGCCATTATTGCGAGGAGATTACATCTTAATGCTAAAGGTGGAGATTTATTTGGTGGGATTTATGCAAATCGTTTAGCTAATTATCTTGGAGTACCCATACAGGGTAATGACATTGAATTACCACCTGCTTTTCTTTATTATAATGCTTTGGTACGCTACCAGTTTCTTTTGAGGAACGAGCAAAAAATGGTCTATACAAGTGTCACAAACAGCCCTAGAGTTCGTAGTAAAATAACACCATATGACACACATCAATCAAACCCTTAGGTCACCTAGATACTCCAATGTCACCACAAGTATCCATGGGTCAATTGTACGATATGCATCAAACAACTTCAGATTCATAATATTCAATCCAACACAAAGAACCTCAAAGAGTGCCCCAAGATTTCTACTGGAGAAACAAGGATGAAAACGTGCATCAACCCCTATGCATAGATTACCCCAATGTCACCTCGAGAATCCGCAAGTTGAGTGCCAAAACATAGATCAAGTGAATCAATAGAACACCCCATTGCCACCACGGGTATCCCAGGCAAGACATACATCAAGTGTTCTCAAATCCATAATAGTATTCAATCCGATAATAGTGAAACCTCAAAGGCAAAACTCAATTCATCACAAGAAGGTAGAGGGGGAGAAACACCATATGATCCAACTATAGTAATAAAGCTCGCGGTACATCAAGATCGTGCCATATCAATAACACGACAGAGAGAGATCAAACACATAGCTACTGGTACATACCCTTAGGCCCGAGGGTGAACTACTCCCCCCTCGTCATGGAGAGCGTCGAGATGATGAAGATGGCCATAGGTGATGGTTTCCCCATCCGGTATGGCGCCAGAATGGGATCCCAATTGGTTTTTCGTGGCTACAGAGGCTTGCGGCGGCGGAATGATGTCTGCTAGAACTACGTCGATATTTCCCCAAAGAGGAAGGGATGATGAACTATAGAGACGGTAGGTATTTCCCTTTGTGATGAGAGCAAGGTTATCGAACCAGTAGGAGAGCCTCCTAACACCACGTAAACAGCACCTACACACAAATAACAAATACTCGCAACCCACGTGTTAAAGGGGTTGTCAATCCCTTTCGGGTACGACGCCTCAAGTAGGCAAGATAACGTGAGATAACTATAGTAGATAGGATCAATAGATCACGGAATAAATAAATTAGAGCAATGTGTTTTTGGTTTAATAGATCTTAAAATAAAAGCAAAGGAAAATAGATTGCAAAGGCAAATATGATGAAAAGATACCCGGGGGCCGTAGGTTTCACTAGTGGCTTCTCTCAAGAAAAATAGCAAACGGTCAGAAAACAATTAATGTTGGGCAATTGATAGAACTTCAAATAATCATGACGATATCCAGGCAATGATCATTATATAGGCATAACGTCCATGATTAGTAGACAGACTCCTGCCTGCATGTACTACTATTACTCCACACATCGACTGCTATCCAGCATGCATCTAGTGTATTAAGTTCATGGAAAAACGGAGTAATGCGATAAGAATGATGACATGATTTAGACAAGATCTATTTATGTGGAAATAGACCCCATCTTGTTATCCTTAATAGCAACGATACATACATGTCATTTCCCCTTCTGTCACTGGGATCAAACACGGTAAGATCGAACCCATCACAAAGCACCTCTTCCCATTGCAAGATAAATAGATCAAGTTGGCCAAACAAAACCCAAATATCGGAGAAGAAATATGAGGCTATAATCAATCATTCATATAAGAGATCAAAGAAGGCTCAAATAACTTTCATGTATAAAAACATAGATCTAATCATAAACTCAAAGTTCATCAGATCCCAACAAACACACCGCAAAAAGACTTACATCATATGGATCTCCAAGAGACCATTGTATTGATAATCAAGAGAGAGGGGAAGCCATCTAGCTACTAACTACGAACCCCTAGGTCTACAAAGAACTACTCACGCATCATCGGAGAGGCACCAATGGACATGATGAACCTCTCTGTGATGGTGTCTAGATTGGATCTGGTGTTTCTGGAACTCGTGGCGGCTGGAATTGATTTTCGTCGAATCCCCTAGGGTTTCTAGAATATTGGGTTATTTATAGAGCACAGAGGCGGTGCGGGAGGCCAACGAGGAGGGCACAACCCACCGGGGCGCGCCTGGCCCCCCCAGGCGCGCCCTTGTAGGTTGTGCTCCCCTCGGAGCTCCCCTCAGGTGCGTTCCTGGCCCACTGGATGTGTACTGGTCCAAAAAATATCGACAAAAATTTCACTGCATTTGGACTCCGTTTTGTATTGATTTCCTGCGATGTAAAAAAACATGCAGAAAACAGCAACTAGCACTGGGCACTATGTCAATAGGTTAGTACAAAAAATAATATAAAATGACTATAAAATGATTGTAAAACATCCAAGAATGATAATATAACAACATGGAACAATCAAAAAATTTAGATACGTTGGAGATGTATCAGCATCCCCAAGCTTAATTCGTGCTCATCCTCGAGTATGTAAATGATAAAAACAGAATTTTTGATGTGGAATGCTGCCTAACATGTACATCACATTTTCTTTTCTTTGTAGCATGGACATTTGGACTTTTATATGGTTCAAAGCAATAGTCTAGTTTTGACATGAAGACTTTAATACTCAAGCATGCCAACAAGCAGCCATGTCTTTCAAAATATCAACACTAAATGCAAGTTATCCCTAGCCCATTATGCTCAACCATTGAGCCATTCATGAAACACACTCGAATATTAGCTACACCCAATGCTCAAATACGATCATAGTGCCCCTTAGTTGGTGCTTTATAAGAGAAGATGGAGACTCAAATTCAAAATAAAAATTGCATAAAGTAAAAGAAGGGCCCTTCCCAGAGGGAATTAGGGATTTGTAGAGGTGCCAAAGCTCAAAGCGAAAGTGGAGAGATAAAAACATTTTGGGAGGTATAATTTTCCCACCAACGAAATCGACTTAGAGCTCCCAACACTTTCCATGCTAGATACATCAAAGGCGGTTCCCAAACAGAAAATAAAGTTTATTCCTTTTTCCACCATTACTTTCACTTGCCATGGCTAACCGTATCCACTGGTGCCCTCTATACCAACACTTTCCAAGGACTTTATTATTTGATAACATAAAGTAAATTCATTTTTCATTTCGGGACTGGGCATCCCTAATACCTTTGTCGTACTCTCGTGCAATGACAAGTGAATAAACACTCATCGTGAGAATAACACATCTAGCATGGAAAATATTGGCCACCCCTCACCGCCTCGCAAGAGGTACGAGCACACAAAACAGAAATTTATTTCAACATTAGACATGGCACATGCAAATTTGCTTAGAACGGCATGGAAATACCGCATATAGGTAGATATAGTGGCAAAACTGGTTTAAAGGGTTTTGGGTGCACAAGTAGGATAACCTCCTAACACCACATAAACAACACCTGCACACAATTTGATGTCTGCTAGAACTACGTCGGTATTCCCCAAAGAGGAAGGGATGATGCAGTATAGCGACGGTAGGTATTTCCCTTAGTGATGAGACCAAGGTTATCGAATCAGTAGGAGAACCTCCTAACACCACGTAAACAGCACCTGCACACAAATAACAAACACTCGCAACCCGACGTGTTAAAGGGGTTGTCAATCCCTTTCGGGTACGACGCCTCAAGTAGGCAAGATAACGTTAGATAACCGTGGTAGATTGCCGGGGCAACGACACCTATGGGATCACGAGGATCCCTTCTACGGTTGGCAGGGAGAGGATTGCACAAAGAGCAGGTCTGGTGATCAGCACGAGGTATTTTTACCCAGGTTCCGGCCGCTGAGGAGCGTAAAACCCTAGTCCTTCTTTGAGTGTATATTTGGTGTGGTTCAACCTTGGCTAGCTGCTATGCGTGCCTGGTCCAAAAGTCTGAATCCTTCTCCAGTATGCCTCGAGCCTCCTTTCGTATGTCAAAGGGGTCGTCACAGTGGCACACAGGAGGTGCAGAGTAGCTACAGTATACAAGCTCATCACTAACATCATAGGACAAACGCATTAAATGCGCTGGTTACGTGCCCTCCAACTTTATTGGGGACGGTAATAGAACCCGTCCCGTCCATCGCCGCCTCAACCTGCCTTGACACGCATCCAGACTGATGAGGCATGCAACGCCAAGCTGACTAGCTAGCCGATGCGCTGGCGCGGTGGCAGGATCTTCAAGAAGATCTGCATGCCACCACGCAGGTGCTTGCTTAGTTGGTAGGCTGGTCGCCGCACTGGAACGGCCGAGGGCTGGAGAAACCTTGTCGGGTGCGGGCCCATCCGTGGCCCCGCGCCGGGGCTCACAGCCGTCCCTGGCAAGGGCCTTGCCGGGGGTTTCGTCTTCTGGTCTCCATGTAGACCTGCATTACACCAGTCTTCACAAAGATCTGCATGCTACTACGCATGCGCCCCCGAGTCTTAGCCTTGACGTTATCGATGGTGTTAGATATCTCAGCTTCAAGGGTGGTGGCCTTGCTGGTGCTTCGCAAGCCGCCCCGGCAAGGATCTCGCTGGGGGAGGTCTATCTTGTCTTCTGCTTTCTGTTTACTGGCTTGAATGATGTCTTGGTAGTCTTGTGTCTTGCCTTCTACTGCCATGTCAAGCCTTGCCACGGGTGCGGCTACAACTGCCCATGCACAAGTAAGGAGTACAGAAGGGCCCAAACTTATGTACACCGACAGTAGCCCTCGGGCCTGGGCCACACATAAGCATGAAGCATCATTGGGCCAGGCCCAAAACAGTGTGCGGGCACGCGTGGCAGGGATTAACTGATGTAATCTTCTCGTCAGTTGCGCTTCCCCACGGTCCGCATTGGGTGCATGACGTGGGGGTCATGCATGGAACGGTCGTAGCAAACATGCGACGCCTCGCATCGAACAGTAAAGAGGCGGCCCGCGCCTTCCCCATAAAAAGAGGAATCCGCAGGGGTGCTACTCATTTACCCTTCTTCACTATCCCAATATAGAAACCGCCGCTCCCTTCTTCTTCCTCGAGCCCAAACCAGAGCCCTCGCCTCCGCTCGCCGCCGCCGCATTCTCACTGCTCTTGATCCCTCGCCCCCTCTCAGCCACCATGGCGCCCAAGACGAGCAAGGGCAAGGGAATGGCCAAGGCCACCGAGAAGGAGGTGCCGGAGAGCGAACTGGTGAAGCTGCGGAAGAAGCATGCCATCTTCACCTCGATGATCGACGCGCTCATGCTCAGGGACCAATTTCGGTGCCTGTGGGGGAGAGAGACGTCGGGGCACCCCACCACGCGCATCATCCCTGCTCCCTTCGCCAAGCCCAGTCCAGATAAATATCCTTTCTTCGTTGGTTACTTCTATTGCGGGCTTTGCCCCCCATTCTCAGATTTCTCCAATGACATCATGCACACCTTCAGATTCCACCTTCTGGATTTCATGCCGAACGCCGTGGCATGCATGGCCCTCTTCGCCCACCTCTGTGAGGGCTTCACCGGGGTGGTCCCCAACACGGCGCTCTTTCGCCATTATTTCATCCCCCGCCTCGTGCCAGGAGACGTTATCTCTGGTTGCATCACTTGGATCCCGAGGGCCTTGAGCAAGAGCACGTACCCGGAGGGGACCCAGAAGGAGAAGTGGTACGAATGGCGGGGCCGGTGGTGCTAGATCATGGAGGAGGAGTCGCGGCCATTCTGTCAGGTCCATCAGAAACCGCCGGTCCGCGGCAAGCACTGGGGAGAGTTCGACGTCGACGACAAGAAGCTCACGGTCGCCACCATGAGAATCCATTGCCTCAAATCAGTCTGGCTTATGCTCGAGATGGTCAGAGTTGACTTCCTCCACCGCCGTATCGCTCCTCTGCACAACAAGGGGAGGCCGGCCTGGGACTTCAAGAACGTGACAAACATCATGAGGCTTCGCCCCGACCTGAATTACAATTTCACGGTAATGCAGCATGCGTCCCTTTGCCAGAAGATATTTCAGCTCAAAGTCGACAAGGTGAGCAAGGCTGACAAGGCCGGCAAGGCCAGCAAGACTGACAACCCATTCAGGTTGCCGGCGAGGTGGTCCCCTTGAGCAAAAATTCATGTCTGACCTCCATCATCGCCATGATGCCGGTGTTCAGTGCCCATGGCCTGGACCCTACCTCGGATGAGCCAGAAGCAGAGCTGGTGTAGGAATTCTTCGACAACTTATTGGAGAAGTTCATTCGCAACGAACCGTAGCTCATCCGCACCACCACCAAAGAAGAGGTGGCATCCATCGCCAGCAGGGCGGAGGAGGCAGCACTTGCCGAGGAGGCTGGCAGCATGGGAACCGTGGAGGATGAGGCCGATGAGGAGAAGGAATTTTCCGGGTGGAAGGAGTCTACCGGGGAGCACAGCGGCACGGGCGTCGGGGTTCCCCCTGCTGAAGAGGCGGCCTAGGACTGGGCCGAGGAGGCAACTGATGTGGACGAGCCTTCAGCCCCAAAGAAGAAACGTGTCTTGTGGCGGGCCATCTCCGGCGAGCCAATCAAGAGATCCGGAAAGGGAGCGGCCGGCAGGGCTGCGCAGCAGCAAGAGGCCCAAGCGCAACCGTGCATCATACGAGGGGCACGGCTGCGGCAACAGCTGTAAATGCATCTAGTGCCCCTCACAAATTTTGGTGTACTCAAGACTTATAGGTTAAGGGACTAATGTGTTTGTGAGTGTACACAGACTCTATAAGTCGATGAGGAGTTTGATATCTACGATGAAACTCGACCCCTAAAAATTTATGTCTTCAACTGAAGCTTTGGTTCTCCTGAAGATTTTCAAAGCAAAGAAATTGGTGTGACCTTGAAGACTTGGATATTCATGCGAGGATTATGAAGCATGAAGACTTTTGTTTTCGTAGTTTCATTTTCTCTTTCATGAGTCATAGGAAACACCGTACTGTTAAAGGAGGTCGAGGTAATACTAAGGAAAGTGATTTCCATGTGATGCTCATCTAAAATCCTACACCTACCCAATCCTTTCGAGTGAAGCCATTGGAAATCTCATATCAGTTTAGTCTATTTCTTCAATGACAGAGATGAAGATCTTTTGGTCTTTGAGGAACTTTTTTGACTGAGGAGTTAGGAATTCGCCAGTGCGGATTTCCTACAAAGTGAGGAACATGATATCCATGAGAATTTGAACCTCAAATCCGACCGTTGCTATGCTACGCGCCAGCTATCCTAAAATATCTACCCGCCTAGCAGTCATATCATTGAAGGGCATTTATGTCTTATCATGTCGGGCTGCTACCTAGGCTATAAATAGCTGCCCCCTACAACCACTAGCTGGTTGGCTGCTCCGGGAGAAAATGACACCTGTCATTAAGAGCATCCCATCCTCCGAGGACTTTGAGCGAAAATCATCAAGTGAGGAAAACCTAAAACCCAAACCCAAACACCTACAAACCCAAAGTGACTGAGCATCGTTGAAGAGATTGTTCCTGTGTGGAACTGATGCTTGTTAGCTTTGAGGACTGTGTATCCTACAGACGGTTAGGCGTCATGGTCTGAGCATCCAAGATGAATTGTGGATCGCCGAGTGACCAAGTCTGTGAAGGTTTGGAAGTCACCTGAATACTTACCACGAGTGATTGGGCGAGGTCTGTGTGACTTTAGCTCAAGGAGAATATGGTGAGGACTGTGTGTCCGGGACTATATGTCCTCGGGTTTAAATACCCAGCCTCTCCAACCAGACATACAACTATCACAACAGTTGGGACTGGTCTACTAAAGCATTGTCTTCACCCAACCAACTAGTTCTATTTCCTCAACCCTTTCATTTCCTCATTCATGTGTTGAAGACTTTCTCTTTTACTGTTTGAAGACTTTAACTGAAGACTTTCTCTATTTCCTCAATCCTATTTCTTCATTCACTTAGTCTTGTGCCTACTTATCCTGTTTTCACGCTATCTGTACTTTGTGCTTGTTTTCATTTCATCATGATGACTACGTTGTTGCTCTGTTATGCTTATACCTGATTACTTATTCCACGGCTAGTGTGTCGTTGCTTAGGAATTTCTTTACCTAGAAATTCCTCAGTGATGAATTTGTAAAAATCGCCTATTCACCCTCCCCCCTCTAGTCGATATAACGCACTTTCAGTTGGTATCAAAGCAAGGTACTCCCTTGTTCTGTGTGATTTTGGTTTAACTGCCTGGAGTTCTAGTTATGTTGACCACAGGTATGAAGAAAGTGTCGTGCCCTATCTTTGACGGTCATGATTATCCCAAGTGGAAGGCCATGATGAGGAAGCACCTCATGGTGATGAACAACGAGTCGTGGACCGTCACAGAGATTGGCCTCATTGACTTATGCAAGATGGAGGACACTGATGATATTCGAAAGTACACTCGTCTGGATTGCATTCCGAAGGGTATCATCTGCTCCTGTCTGTCCAGAATTCAGTCCATGCTCATTATGCATCTGTGCAATGCAAATCTTATCTGGGACCAAATTTTTGATGTATGTGAAGGTCATCGAACTCGTTAGGATCCCTGGTTTGATGATTTCAAGGAATCACTTGATACGATGACTTTCGAACCAGAATCATCATCATCCGCACCATGCCTCATGGCTAAGGGTGCAAAGTTACCTGATTACTCCTCATCTGACTCTAGTGATGATTATGCTAAATCTGATGATGATGATGTCTTTGGACCTAGTTATACCAAGCTTGTCACCATTTCCACTAAACAAAAAAAGGCTTTCGAAAAGTTCAAAATCTGCTAGACAAAAGCGATGACCTGCTGGGTGAGGAACTGGATCGAACTCAAACTTTGACTGATGATCTTCAAAGTCTTCAGTCTAAGTTTGATAAACTTCAGAGTCAGCATAACTCTCTTTTAGCTGATCTTGAGAAGCTTTCTTTTGAAATTCTTCAAAGAAAGCAAGATATTAAGAAGTAAAAAGTGAGTTATGAAGATCTTCAGAAGGAAAATGATTCAGTGCTTGCTCAACAGAATAGTTCCGCTCAGGAAGAATTTATTCCACCATGTTTGAAATGCATTGAGCGTGAATCTGCTAATTCTTCACCTGAATGTTCAAATGCTTCTATTGCTGCAAATTCTTCAATTGTCTCCGTGGTCACAAATTCCTCATCTTATGATACCACAAGTATCGCTGATGATAATGCAGGGTTGAAGGAATTGTATGTGACAGGCATATACAAAAGCCTCAAAGGGCATCAGACTCTTTGTGATGTGCTCAAAAAGCATCTTGAACGGGAACCCTAGGAAAGATGGTATTGCCTTTGAGAGGAAACTCAATGCTGATGGGACCAACTGGAAACCTGAGCAGTACCCCAAAACCTCATGGGTTGCTGCAAAAGGACCTCCTGTAGATCCGTGCACTTTATCTGGCTTTACTTGTGAATCTTCATATTCCTCTGATGAGTCATTTGACTCCAACTATAAACTGTTCAAGAATCACAATGGTGAAGTATTTGCTCGATATGTTGGAACTAACTGTCGGAACGGTCCCCATATGAAGAAAATCTGGGTTCCCAAAAGGTGCCTTGAAAATCTTCTGGTGAATGTCATCATGACGCCACCTATGAAGAATAGGAACCCCAGATCAAATTCTTCATATGGATCAAAATCTTCATATGGATCCAAGTCCTCATATGGACCAAATTCTTCATCTGGATCAAATTCCTCACATGGATCCAAATCCTCATATGAACATCATCGTGCTAACACTTCTGTTTCACAGGGAAAGTCTAAAGGCTACGAATATGTGCATTATTCTTCAAACCATTATGTTCATAAGTCCTTGAACAATTTCTCTACTTATTCATATGCTTATCCTAACCCCTCTTCTGTGAAATGAAGTGTGCTGGCTTTTGTGCCATCCTTTTCTTATGGAGCTCGCAGAATGATGAACTCTTTGCCACCCCTTCAGATGTGGGTGGTGAATATAAAGAATTAATCTCTTATGCAGGGTCAGGTCTCCAAATGAACTTAATCGCCTGAAGAATTTGTTGGAGGCCTGAATATGCTTGATTGGATGCAAGCTAATCATGAAGAAATGAATTACTCATTTCTCACATCCTCATATTGCTATATCTGTTACTGTTGATGAAATTCAATCTGATGAAATTGATTTCATATTCTTCACTGATGAAGTATATGGGTCCGTAAGTTGCACTAATTCATCTGCAGGATGAACAACCTAAAGTTACTGAGTGGGTCCTAGACAGTGGATGTGCAAATCACATGATCGGTGACAGGAACTTATTGATGGACACTGCTTATCTCCATCTCATCTGAAGCATATCACCAACGCTGACAAAGGCAAAAGCAAGGTATTGGGTCTAGGTAGGGTTGCAATCTCAAAGGATAGTGAAAGTGCGTTATATCGACTAGACGGGGGTGAATAGGTTTTTACAAATTTGTCACTAAGGAATTTCTACGTGAAGAAATTCCTAAGCAATGACACACTAGCACCAGAATAAGTACTCAGGTATAAACAAAACAGGGCAACAACATAGTCATCATGATGAAATGAAAACAAGCACAGAGTACAAATAGCATGATAACAGGATAAGCTGGCTGAAGACTATGTGACTGAAGAAATTGGATTGAGGAAATAGAGAAAGTCTTCAGTCAAAGTCTTCAAACAGTAATTATGAGGTCCATCAACACAGGCATGAGGAAATGGAAGGGTTGAAGAAATAGAACCAGTTGGCTTGGTGAAGACAATGATTTGGTAGACCAGTTCCAACTGTTGTGACAGTTGTATGTCTGGTTGGAGCAGCTGAGTATATAAACTCGAGGACACACAGTCCCGGACACACAGTCCTCACTGTATTCTCCTTGAGCTAAAGTCACACAGACCTCGCCCAAAACTCATGGTAAGTCTTTAGGTGACTTCCAAACCTTCACAGACTTGGTCACTTGGCGATCCACAATTCCTCTTGGATGCTCAGACCATGACGCCTAACCGTCTGGAGGATACATAGTGCTCAAAGGTAACAAGCATCGGTTCCACACAGGAACAATCTCTAAAGTGATTCTCAATCACTTTGGGTTTGTAGGTGTTTGGGTTTGGGTTTTCCTCACTTGATGATTTTCTCTCAAAGTCCTCGGAGGATGGGATGCTCTCAATGACAAGTGTCGGTTTCTCGCGGAGCAGCCAACCAGCTAGTGGTTGTAGTGGGCGGCTATTTATAGCCTAGGGAGCAGCCCAACATGATAAGACATAAATTCCCTTCAATGATATGACCATTAAGTGGGTAAATATTTTGGGACAGCTGGCGCGTAGCACAACAACGGTCGGATATTTGAGATTCGAATTCCTTAGGGCTGTCATGTTCCTCACTGTGTAGGCAATCCGCACTGGCGAATTCCTAACTCCTCAGTCAGAACAAATTCCACAGAGACCAGAAGATCTTCGTCTCTGTCACTGAAGAAATTGACTGAACTGATATGAGATTTCCAATGGCTTCACTCTAAAGGATTGGGTAGGTGTATGATTTTGAGATGAGCATCACTTGGAAATCAGTTTCCTTAGTATTACCTCGACCCCCTTTAACAGTACGGTGTTTCCTATGACTCAAGAAAGATAAAAGGAAACTACGAAAACAAAAGTCTTCACGCTTCATAATCCTCGCAGGAATATCCAAGTCTTCAAGGTCACACCAATTTCTTCACTTTCAAAATCTTTAGGAGAACCAAAGTCGTCAGTTGAAGACATACATTTTTAGGGGTCAACTTTCATCGTAAATATCAAACTCCTCATCGACTTATAGAGCTTGTGTACACTCAAAAACATATTATTCCCTTAACCTATAAGTCTTCAATACACCAAAATCACTAAGGGGCACTAGATGCACTTACAATCTCCCCCATTTTGGTGATTGTTGACACATAGGTTAAGTTTTCAACGGGGATAAACATATCAATTGAAAGTGCTCAATACTGAGGAATTTGATTGCAAGATATAGAAGAACTCCCCCTGAAGATGTGCATATGTGAGGAATTTGTTTTCAACAAGCAATGCACATAGTAGAGTAATATCATGGAGATCTCCCCCCATATCTTGTAATTCATACACGCATTTAACATATCGAATGAAGAATTTGAAATGCATGATGAAATATGGTGACTGATGTAATTCAGCATGCGTGCATTAGCATATATGAGAAAATAACATGCAAAAAAATAGAGCAAAACTATCAGGCCACCATTGGACTTAAGTTTACAACTCGATCCAACAAATACTTCAGAAGAGCGAGAGTTGTAACTTAGCAAAAATCGCCCATATATAGACCCGCTTGAAGACTATCTCAAATTTCTTCCCCTTTGTCATCAAATGACCAAAAGGGACAAAAAGTGAGGACTAACGCCCCTGATGAATATCATCATGATGTCGATGGAGGAGCGCCAGCATTTTTGGGTTCGTCCGTTGTAGTAGGGCATGCTGCGGTGTTGTCCAAATCTTCAGCTTCATCTGTCTCGCGCGATGAAGAATATGAGCTGACGACCAGCGGTGGAACTTTGACCTTCTTGAATTTATTCGAAGGTGGCTGGGACCAGTCAAAGTCCTGTTGGAAGTCCATCTTCTTGAGTTCATCATCGGTGTATACATGTGAAAGAATAGCCTAGGTGTGGTCGAAGACTTGATGCAGATAATAGTGATTCTTCTTCGCAGTATTTTGAGTGACTGTCATGTTGTGAAGAATAGCACCAAACTGACGCTTGACCCACTTGTGATTTCTACCCACCTTCTGATGAAGACTTAGGAGCAGCTCATGATGAATCATCACACGCGGAGCTGTTGCCTGAGGATTTTGCTTTGAAGCATTTAAAGTAGTGTCATGTGTGGTAGAGTCATCATTAGTGCAGTAGGATACTGCCTTTCGAAACTGTCCATCCAAAGGATGAGTGCCTTCATAAATAACTGCAACCTTGCCCTTCTCATCAGCTGAGGAAATAGTCCGTTTGAGGACTTCAATTGGGGGCAAATAGCTGAGATGATTTTTAAAATAATCCTTGTAATGAATTGAAGTCCTTGATTTGATGAATTTCATGATCCAGGGAGCGTAAGGCTTCCACTCAAAGGGTGACAAAGCAGCATTGGCCAAAGTCCTCATGAAGAAATCATGATAGTTGATTGGAATACCATGCATGATGTTGAAAAGCAAGTTCTTCATGATGCCAACAACTTCTTATTCTTCAGAGTTGTCGCACTTAATGGGACTGAGGATTTTGGACATAATGCGATAGACAGTCCTTGGCACATACATCAGATCTTTGATGAGGAAATTTGTCCTTGGCGCTTGGCCAGCCTTCAAAGGCTCCATCAACACTTGCTTCAGTGCTCCTTCAGTGGGCGGACTGACTGGGATGGCATGAAGCAATTCAGAGGCGAGCTTTGTGATGAGTATTATCAGGATGAGTATTATCAGTCATCCAGTCCAAGACCCATTAATTCACATCGTCAACATTCCCTGTCAGATGCAGAGTGGCATAGATCTAAAGAATTATCTCTTCATTCCAATCGCAGATGTCGATGGAGAAGTTGAGAAGCCTTGCATCGTGAAGAACATTGAGGACTAGAGTAAAGCACGGAAGAGACTCCATATCCACATGAGGAAGATGCTCATGGTCAAACACTTTGTCCTTGTCAAACAACAGCGAGGGATAAAAGTTCATTTGAGAAGCAGTCCAGAAGCGCTTGGGGCAAAGGCGAGCAACGTCATATGGATTGAAATCTGAGAAGAAATGATGCTCAGCAAAGAAGTCATCAGCCTTGAACTTCTGCTTCTTGGAGTGAGGATTATGTGGCTTGGGCTGAAGATTTATAGTTGAAGTCTTCAAAGCCGTTTCAAGCGCAGCCTTTGGAGCCTTAGGCTGAGGAATCTCTAGAGCAGTTTCTTCTGTTGTCTTCTTCTCAATTTCATCAGCACTAGTGGCTGGAATTTCTTCGGGAATGGAGCGAAGTGAAGCTTGACCTTGATTAGAACCTGAGTGAATGACTTCAGTGTGCATGGGGGACTGAGGAATTTGCTATAGGGGAGTGAACAGATGAGAATTGGGATGATGACTTCCCCAAAAATCATCATTCATTACTGGAGTCGTAGACCCGACGTCCACATCCTCTTCGTCAGCTTCAACTTCTTCAACATCGGCCTCTTCAGCAGTGAATTGAGGCAGCGGCAATGATACCTGTAGCGGCGAAGGGATATTATCCACTTCACTTCCTTCATCCAACTGCTCTGACATAGCAGCAGATGGATCTTCTTCATCAATGTCATCATTGATGACATATTCTTCACCAAAAGGAACAATTTCCTTTGATGGCATGACATTCAGTGGAACAACATCAATGGGATTCTCAAAAGAGCTTGTTAAAGTCTTCACTTTCTTCGGAGCTGAAGACTCTGAGGCAGCAGATGCTTTCCTCTTCTTGGCTATTGCCTTTCGGCAACCTTGGTTTTCTTTGCTTCTGATGCTGAAGGAAGGAGAGTGCTTTTCATCTGTGAAGATTTTGCAGGAGGAGCAGATGAAAGAGGCACAGTTTCTTCAGGCACAACTATGCCAGTTTCCCTGGCAAGTTCAAATTCTTCAGGCGCAAAGACAGATTCTTCAGCTGACCTGGCATGATCTTCGAGCGCAACGTTGGTGGTTGCCCTGGCAGTTTCATCAGGAGCTAGAATATCATCATCAGCCATGGCACTCTCAGTTTCTTCAGCAGCCTGAGTTTCATTAGTGGTGCTGGCATGTTCTTCAGTTGGCTGAGCAGATGCTTCACCCTGAGGAACTTCTTGATGCGCTTCAGCAGCAACATTGGGCTTGAGGCCTTTAGCCAGCTTGACGAATCTGACTTTGCTCCTAGCCAATCAACTCTATATGCATCAAATTCAGCACTAAGAGCTTTGATTTCAGACTGAATAGTTAAAAGTTCTTCAGTCGTCATTTTCAGAACATTCTTCTTTAGATAATGCTCCTTCTTGTAATGAGCTTTCTTCACTGATATGGCCTTCTCAAACTTCCATTTTTCTTCAGCAATGAAAGCAGTCAACACGTGACTTTGGCCTGGTGTGAGGTTCAGATCAGGAAGGGGTGTGTTGGGATCTTTATGCCAAAGATCGATGTAGTCAAGGATCTTCTTCGGATCCAACAAGAGTGGCACAACACTGCCTTTGGCACTAGCAGCCCGGTTTTGTCAGTCTCTGATGATTTGAGCCAGTTCTTCATCATCAGCTTTGTCTTCAAACGACGAAACTTCAAAGGCGACCTGCTTCTTGTGAGGACTTAGCCTTGTGTCGCGTCCAGCCGTGACCTTTTTCTTTGGCAGCTGCGACTGTGCTGAGGAACTTGTTGAAGCTCCTAAAGCAATTGAGAAGCCTGTATTCCTTTGGCACGTGGCAAGATGCACCGGTGTTGAGGACTTTGTTGGTGCAGCTGAGGGCTTTGCTTGAGCAGAAGACTCTAAGGGCTTTGCTGATCTGGGTCGTGAGGGCATTGATGAGCTGGGTCATGAGGGCATTATAGAGGAAGATGGCTTTACAACAGATTTCATCTTCATAGCCTTCTTAGGCTGACTAGCAGAGGCTTCAGCAGCAGCAGCAGCAGAATCTTCGTTGAATTTCTTCACTGCCTCCTTTGCTACTTTAGCCAATTTTCTTTGGCTCTTGGCCCAGCCTTTTGGAAATTCCTCACCTCTTCTGATGCTAGAGGGATCAGCTTCTTGGCCTAGTGCCAATGGACGTCTTGGGCATGGAGGATTTACTGCGAATTTCTTCATATACTTAGGAGTGACATAGCGGTACTCCCTCCATTCCCGTGCCCATCTACGCTCAATCCGCTGAATGAGCACCTTGCGCTGATTTTTGTTCTCCTTGTCATGAGTGGCCTCATCAGGAGTGCAATAATATGCATAAATATCTTCAGGGATTTCAAATGCAGTGTTAGTTTCAGGCCTCTTGCCTCCCTTCTGAGGACGCTTTTCTTCAGCCATATTCTTCAGCTGAGGATTTTGAACAATAAATGTCTCTCAGGAAGTATGCAGTTTTTCTTCGAGGAACACTGCAAATGAGTTAAGTTGATGAGAACCTAGTAATTCAGCAGCAGACATGTGTACCTGCGAACAGAGTATAGGTGCGAAGAATTTGAAGAGGTCATATGCGTTCTCAGAATTTGTTTTTAAAAGGAATCAAGTTGGAGGAATTTGACCAGGGAGTCTTGAAGAATTTCACTAAGAGTTATTGTCTTAGGTTCCAGAGTTGTATAGATTGGAAATCCACACAATTAAGGAATCTTGAAGAAAATTACATCTTAGAGAGAAAGATCAAGAATAGATGCAACTGTGGTGTTTAAGAATGTGAAGATTGAAGAATAAACACCTTTTGAAGATTTTGTGTAAACCATCAGAATCAACGAGGGTAGTAAAAGCGAGTTCTATTTACCCTTGACGAAGAATGCGATGAATAGAGAGATGAACTGTGGAAGCTTGTCCGTTTAGATCTTCCACGCCCTAACTTGGCGGAGGAAAACAGTTACAGCGGCAGCGGAGGTGAAGATTTCTGCGGCCGGCGCGAGTATGACGGCGACGAGGTCGAGGCAGCTAAGCTCTTCCTCACTGGCGACGATGGAGATTAGCAGCGGCGCTAGGTCAGGGAGCTCGAGCGGGAGAGAGTGAGGTCGAACGGAGTAAATGAACTGAGGTACAAGGGTAGGGGTATTTATAAGGAAGTGAAAAAGTATTGGTCCGAAGAATTTGGACGAACGTGCCCCTGACCCTTGCTATCCTAGCGACATGTGTCACCCACGTACAGAGAGGTGGAGATCGTGTGAGATCGTGGGTGAGTTGTTTAATCAAGTCGTGGGATGCGGAAGGATTTGGGCGGCAAAAGCCGAAAAATTAGATATGAAAACTTTAACGTTTCGTTCGCAAATTCTTCAGCTGTCAAGGACACAGTGAAGATATTGAACGGGTTTAAAATAGAACGCACATGAAGAATTTGTGAACAGACTGGGTTGAGTTTAGCATAGAGGGGGAACGGGTCAAATCACATTCACTTAGTTGAAAAAGCAACTCGAAGAATTAGCTGTAAGTGAATGTTGTAGAGGACATGAAAAACTCAAATATATATATATATATAAAGACACACACACACACACACATATATATATATATATATATATATAAATGAAGAACAACTACAGAAAGACTAAGGAAATTTGAAAATATGAAGAAATCACAGAAACACAAATTGTATCTTTTCAACTTTGGTTGGTGGCATAACCCACCGTATAGGAATGATGATTTCAGACACCGCGTATAATTGTCATAGGGTTCTGAGAATCAAATTTTTCATTAATTTCTTCACACTTAGAGGGTTAGTCTTCATTGGTTGAAGAAAAACGTTACTTCATGTGTTGCGCATCTAAGTCATCAAATTTGCATAAGTGTTAGATGTGTGTCCTTTTCAAAGAACATTCGAAGATTCTAAGATATTTAGCTAACACTACAACTTGCTAAATCTCTTCTCATCCAAGGGCTTTGTGAAGATATCGGCCAGCTGATCTTCAGTATTTGCTTGGTCGATGGAGATGTCGCCCTTCAACACATGGTCACGAAGAAAATGATGACAAATCTGGATGTGCTTTGTCTTCGAGTGCTAAACTGGGTTGTGAGCGATCTTGATAGCACTCTCATTGTCGCAGTAGAGTGGAACATTCTTCACATTGATGCCATAGTCCTTGAGGGTTTGGTTCATCCATAGAAATTGAGCACAGCAAGATCCAGCAGCAATGTACTCAGCTTCAACAGTAGAGAGTGTGCAGTTCTGCTTCTTCCAGGACCAAGATACCAAGGATCGTCCAAGGAAATGACATGTGCCTGATGTTGACTTGCAGTCCACCCGATCACCAGCATAGTCAGAGTCAGAATATCCAATGAGATCAATCGAAGAGCCCATGGGATACCATAATCCAAGTGTTGGAGTGTGAGATTGATATCGAAGAATATGCTTCACAACCTTATGGTGTGATTCCTTCGGTGTAGCTTGAAATCGGGCACACATGCAAACACTAAGCATAATATCCGGCCTAGATGCACATAGATACGATAAAGAGCCAATCGTGGAGCGGTATACCTTTTGATCGAAGTCTTTACTATTTTCATCGATGCATAGATGGCCATTTGTGGGCATAGGGGTTTTAACGCCTTTGCAATCTTGCATGATGAATTTCCTCAACACATCCTTGAGGTATTTCTCCTGGGATATGAATATGCCATTGTGTTGTTGAAGAATTTGAAGACCTAAGAAGAATTTCAACTCTCCCATCATGGACATTTGATATTCCTCACTCATCATATAGGCAAATTCGTCACTGTAATGTTGGTTAGTATAGCCAAAGATAATATCATCAAGGTATATTTGGCTGACGAATAATTCATCATCATATGCTTTGGTGAAAAGAGTTGGGTCAAGTGAACTGGGTTTGAAGCCTTTCTTCATGAGGAATTCCTTCAATTTATCATACCATGCCTGAGGTGCTTGCTTGAGGCCATAGAGGGCCTTGTTAAGTCTGTAGACATGATTTAGAAATTTTGGATCCTCAAAACCTGGTGGTTGAGCAACATATACTTCTTCCTCAAGCTTACCATTGAGGAATGCACTTTTCACATCCATTTGATGTAAGATGATATTATGATGGTTGGCATAAGCAAGTAATATGCGAATAGCTTCAAGTCTAGCAAGAGGTGCAAACGTTTCATCAAAATCAATTCCTTCAACCTGTGTGTAGCCTTGATCTACAAGAAGAGCCTTATTCCTAACCACAAGGCCATTTTCATCTAGCTTGTTGTGGTAGATCCATTTGGTGCCGACGATATTGTGCTTGCGTGGGTCTGGTTGCTTGACAAGCTCCCACGCATTATTGAGCTCGAATTGATGCAATTCTTCTTGCATAGCTTGAATCCACTCAGGCTCCATGAATGCTTCATCAACTTTGGTGGGCTCCGTGATAGAGACAAACGCAAAATGCCCACAAAAGTTAGACAAATGTGAAGCTTTTGAGCGCCTGAGAGGACCTGGTGCGTTGATGTCGTTGATGATTCTCTCAATCTGCACTTCATTTGCAATGCGAGGATGAGCAGGTTGACGACTTCAGTTTGATCGAGCAATTTCTTCAGGGCCATTTTCTTTAGTAGCACCAGCGTGATTTTCTTCACGATCCGGAATGACTTCTTCAGCAGATTCTTTGGTAGGGATGACATCCTCAGTAGACTTGAACTTGATGGATTCCTCATGTGACATTTCATCTAGCACAGGAGGTAGGTGCTCTCTTTGCGAGCCATTAGTCTCATCGAACCGCACATCTACAGTTTCAACAACCTTGTGATGATAGGTGTTGAAGACTCTGTAAGTGTGTGAGTCCTTTCCGCAACCCAGCATAAAACCCTCATGTGCTTTCGGTGCAAATTTAGAGTGGTGGTGAGGATCTCTAATCCAGCATTTAGCACGGAAGATTTCGAAATAACTTACATTGGGTTTCTTGTCAGTTAGGAGTTCATATGAGGTCTTTTCGAAGAATTTGTGAAGATATACCCCATTGATGATGTGTCATGCAGTATCAATAGCATCTGGCCAAAAACATTGTGGAGTCTTGTATTCATCAACCATAGTGTGAGCCATCTCAACAAGAGTTATGTTCTTGCGCTCCACGACGCCATTCTGCTGAGGAGTATAGGGAGCAGATAACTTGTGAATAATACCAAGTATATCAAGATATTCATTGAGACCAGTGTTCTTGAACTCGGTTCCATCATCACTCCTGATATGCTTGATCTTCACACCAAAGTTCGTAGATGCTCTTGAGGAAAATCGTTTGAAGATTTCCTGCACTTCATTTTTTAAGTGATGATATGCACCCAGGTATAACGAGACTAATCATCAACAATGAGAAAGACATATAATGATGTAGAATTAGTGAACAAGGCATAGTGAGTAGGGCCAAAGAGATCCATGTGAAGTAATTCAAAGGGACGAGAAGTGGTCACGATAGTCTTCGAGGGATGCTTGGCTCTAGTTATCTTTCTATCCACACAAGCCCCACAAAGATGATGTTTGAGGAATTTGACACCCTCGATGCCAATGACATGCTTCTTCTTTGCGAGTGTATGCAAGCATGACCAAGTCGATGATGCCATAACTAGCCTTCTGAAGCTTTTGCAAGTAGACATGTGGCAGGCTGTGGTCCTGCAGAGAAATCAACAATAGACAAGTCTCCTCTCCTAAAGCCTTCGAAGACTTTGGAATTGCCAGATTCCATTAACACAATGCAACGATATTTGCCAAAGATGACAACCATATCAAGATCACAAAGCATTGAGACAGACATGAGGTTGAATCCTAAGGACTCAACAAGCATGACTTTGTCAATGTGTCTATCCTTTGAGATCGCAACCCTCCCTAGACCCAATACCTTGCTTTTGCCTTTGTTAGCGTAGCTGATATGCTTTAGATAAGATGGAGATAAAGCAGTGTCCACCAATAAGTTCCTGTCACTGGACATGTGATTTGTACATCCACTATCGAGGACCCACTCAGTAGCTTTGAGTTGTTCATCCTGCAGATGAATTAGTGCAACTTACGAACTCATATAATTCATCAGTGAAGAATATGATATAAACTTCATCAGCAGTAACAAATATAGTAATTATGAGGACGTGAGAAATGAGTAAATCATTTCTTCATGATTAGCTTGCGACCATTCAAGCACATTCAGGTCTCCAGCAAATTCTTCAGACGATTAAGTTCATCTAGAGACCTGACCCTGCATAAGAGATTAGTTTTTTTCCTTCACCACCCACATTTGAAGGGGTGGCAAAGAGTTCATCATTCTGCGAGCTCCATAAGAAAAAGATGGCATTGAAGCCAGTGCACTTCGTTTCACAGAAGAGGGGTTAGGATAAGCATATGAATAAGCAAAGAAATTCTTTGAGGACTTATGAATATAATGGTTTGAAGAATAATACACATATTCATAGCCTTTAGACTTCCACTGCGAAACAAAAGTGTTAGCACGATGATGTTCATATGAGAATTTGGATCCACGTGAGGAATTTGATCCAGATGAAGAATTTGGTCCGTAAGAGGACTTGGATCCATATGAAGATTTTGATCCATATGAAGAATTTGATCTGGGGTTCCTATTCATCATAGGTGGTTTCGTGATGACATTCATCTGCAGATTTTCAATGCACGTTTTGGGAACCTAGATTTTCTTCATAGGGGGAAAGTTCCTACAGTTAGTTCCAACATATCGAGCAAACACTTCACCATTCTGATTCTTGAACAGTTTATAGTTGTAGTCAAATGACTCATTAGAGGAATATGAAAATTCACAAGTAAAGCCGAATAAAGTGCATGGACCTATGGAAGGTCCTTTCGCAGCAACCCATGACATTTCGGACTACTGCTCAGGTTTCCAGTAGGTCCCATCAGCATTGAGTTTCCTCTCAAAGGCAATACCCTCTTTCCTAGGGTTCCTGCTCAAGATCTGCTTTTTGAGCACATCACAAAGAGTCTGATGCCCTTTGAGGATTTTGTATATGCCTATCACATACAGTTCCTTCAACCTTGCATTATCGTCAGTGATACTTGTGGTATCCTCAGATGAGGAATTTGTGACCACAGAGACAGTTGAAAAATTTGCAGCGATAAAAGCATTTGAACATTCAGGTGAAGAATTAGCAGATTCACGCTCAATGCATTTCAGACATAGTGGAATAAATTCTTCCTGAGCGGAACTGATCTGTTGAGCAAGCAATGAATCGTTTTCCTTCTAAAGATCTTCATAACTCACTTTTAACTTCTCAAGATCTTGCTTTCTCTGAAGAAATTCATAAGAAAGCTTCTCATGATCAGATAAGAGTGTGTTATGATCATTTTGAAGATTGTCAAACTTAGACTGAAGTCTCTAAAGATTATCAGTCAAAGCCTTAGTTTGATTCAATTCCTCACCCAATAGGTCATCGCTTTTGTCTAGCAGATTTTGAATCTTTTCCAAAGCCTTTTGTTGTTTAACAACAATTTTAGCCCGTTTGGAATAGCTAGGTTTGAGATTGTCATCAGATTCATCGTCACTGGATTCAGAGGGGGAACGTTTGAGTACCTTGGCACCTTTTGCCATGAAGCAATAGGTGGGAGCATAGTCATCGACGTTCTTGTCAGCAGAGTTGGGGAGGTCATTTTCTTCAGTGTTGAAGATGGACTTGCTGACATAAGCAGTAGCGAGGGCTAGGCTCGCCAAACCAAAGACTGAATCCTCAGATTCCTCCTCTTCCACATTTTCTTCAGATTCAGCTTCAGAGTCCATTTCCTTGCCAATAAATGTATGTGCCTTCTTGGAACTGCTCTTCTTGTGAGATGAAGACTTTGAAGAATTTGATGACGAGGACTTTGAAGATTTCTTCTTCTTCTTTGAGTCATCAGAATCGTCATCTTTGTACTTCTTCTTCTTTGATTCCTTTTCCCATAGAGGACAATCAGACATGTAGTGAAAGGTTTCTTCGCAAGTCCTCTTTTTGTAGTCAAGAGATGAGGAATCATCACTTCTTGAAGACTTTCAAAAGCGACCATGGCAAGAGAACTTCTGGAATTTCTTCACGAGCATTGCTAGCTTCTGGCTCAGTTCTGCAGGATCACCAAGGCTGCTACCAGAATCTTCACCTTCAGATTCAGAGACTGTCTTGGCCCTCAGCGCATGTGATCTTCCAGAACTCGGTCCATAGAGGTCTCTCTTCTCAGCAAGCTGGAACTCATGAGTGTTTAGCCTCTCGAGGATGTCAGCAGGATCTAGAGACTTGTAATCAGCTCGCTCTTGAATCATTAGTGCAAGAGTATCGAATGAGGAATCAAGTGATCTCAGCAATTTCTTCACCACCTCATGGTCGGTGATGTCAGTGGCACCAAGTGCTTGAAGCTCATTTGAGATGTCAGTGAGGCGATCGAAGGTTTGCTGAACATTTTCATTGTCGAGTCTTTTGAAGCGGTTGAAGAGATTGCGAAGAACATCAACTCGGGAGTCACGTTGAGTGGAGACTCCTTCGTTGACTTTGCACAGCATGTCCCAAATCTGCTTAGCAATTTCCAAAGCACTCACTCTGCTGTACTGTCCTCTACTCAGATGGCCACATATGATATTCTTCGCTTGAGAATCGAGTTTCTTGAATCTCTTCACATCAGCAGCATTCACAGATGGAGTGACTAAGGGAACACCATTTTCCACAACATACCAGAGATCGTTATCAATTGCCTCAAGATGCATGCGCATCTTGTTCTTCCGGTAGGGGTAGTCCGTCCCATCGAAGGTAGGACACCCAACCGAGATCTTGATCATTCCTGCAGTCGACATAACTAAAACTCCTGGTGGTTAAACCAAAATCACACAGAACAAGGGAGCACCTTGCTCTGATACCAATTGAAAGTGCGTTATATCGACTAGAGGGGGGTGAATAGGCGATTTTACAAATTCGTCACTTAGGAATTTCTAGGTGAAGAAATTCCTAAGCAACAACACACTAGCAGCAGAATAAGTACTCAGGTATAAAAAGAACAGAGCAATAGCATAGTCATCATGATGAAATGAAAACAAGCACATAGTACAGATAGTGTGATAACAGGATAAGCAGGCTGAAGACTATGTGACTGAAGAAATTGGATTGAGGAAATAGAGAAAGTCTTCAGTCAAACTCTTCAAACATTAATGATCAGGTCCATCAACCCACGAATGAGGAAATGGAAGGCTTGAAGAAATAGAACCAGTTGGCTTGGTGAAGAAAATGATTTGGTAGACCAGTTCCAACTATTGTGACAGTTGTACGTCTGGTTGGAGCGGCTAAGTATTCAAACTCGAGGACACACGGTCCTCACCGTATTCTCCTTGAGCTAAAGTCACACACACCTCGCCCAACAGTCGTGGTAAGTCTTCAGGTGACTTCCAAACCTTCACAGACTTGGTCACTCAGCGATCCACAATTCCTCTTGGATGCTTAGACCATGACGCCTAACCGTCTGGAGGATACACAGTCCTCAAAGGTAACAACTGTTGGTTCCACACAGGAACAATCTCTTCAGTTATGCTCAATCACTTTGGGTTTGTAGGTGTTTAGGTTTGGGTTTTCCTCACCTGATGATTTTCGCTCAAAGTCCTTAGGGGATGGGATGCTCTTAGTGACAAGTGTCAGTTTCTTGCGAAGCAGCCAACAAGCTAGTGGTTGTGGGGGCGGCTATTTATAGCCTAGGGAGCAGCCCGACATGATAAGACATAAATGTCCTTCAATGATATGGCCATTAGGTGGGTAGATATTTTGGGACAGCTGTCGAGTAGCACAGCAACGGTCGTATATTTGAGGTTCGAATTCCTCAGGGCTATGATGTTCATCACTGTGTAGGCAATCCGCACTAGCAAATTCCTAACTCCTCAGTCAGAACTTCCTCAGAGAAAAGAAGATCTCCGTCTCTGTCACTGAAGAAATTAACTGAACTAATATGAGATTTCCAATGGCTTCACTGGAAAGGATTGGGTAGGTGTAGGATTTTGAGATGAGCATCACTTGGAAATCAGTTTCCTTAGTATTACCTCGACCCCCTTTAACAGTACGGTGTTTCCTATGACTCAAGAAAGAGAAAATGAAACTACGAAAACAAAAGTCTTCACGCTTCATAATCCTCGCAAGAATATCCAAGTCTTCAAGGTCACACCAATTTCTTCACTTTCAAAACCTTCAGGAGAACCAAAGTCTTCAGTTGAAGACATACATTTTTAGGGGTTGACTTTCAACATAAATATCAAACTCCTCATCGACTTATAGAGCTTGTGTACACTCAAAAACATATTAGTCCCTTAACCTATAAGTCTTCAATACACCAAAATCACTCAGGGGCACTAGATGCACTTACAATTCCCCCTTTTTGGTGATTGATGACAAATAGGTTAACTTTTCAATTGGGATAAACATATCAATTGAAAGTGCTCAATATTGAGGAATTTGATTGCAATATATAGAAGAACTCCCCCTGAAGATGTGCATATGTGAGGAATTTGCTTTCAACAAGCAATGCACATTGTAGAGTAATATCATGGAGATGTTCCCCTATATCTTGTATTCATACACGCATTTAACATATCGAATGTAGAATTTGAAATGCATGATGAAATATTGTGACTGGTGTAATTCATCATGCGTGCATTAACATATATGAGGAAATAGCATGCAGAAAAACAGAGCAAAAGTATCAGGACACCATCGGACATAAGTTTACAACTCGATCCAACAAATACTTCAGAAGAGCGAGAGTTGTAACTTAGCAAAAAATGCCCATATATAGACCCGCTTGAAGACTAACTCAAATTTCTCCGCCTTTGTAATCAAATGACCACAAGGGACGAAAAGTGAGGACTAACGCCCCTGATGAATATCATCATGTTGTCAATGGATGAGCACCAGCGTTGTTGGGGTCGTCCGTTGTAGTAGGGCCTGCTGAAGTGTAGTCCAAATCTTCAGCTTCGTCTGTCTCACGCGATGAAGAATATGAGCTGACGACCAGCGGAGGAACTTTGACCTTGTTGAATTTCTTCGAAGGTAGCTGAGACCAGTCAAAGTCCTGTTGGAAGTCCATCTTCTTGAGTTCATCATCGGTGTAGACATGTGAAAGAATAGCCCAGGTTTGGTCGAAGACTTGATGCAGACAATAGTGATTCTTCTTCACTGTATTTTGAGTGACTGTCATATTGTGAAGAATAGCACCACACTTACACTTGACCCACTTGTGATTTCTTTCCACCATCTCATGAAGACTTAGGAGCAGCTCATGATAAGTCATCACACGCGGAGCTGTTGCTTGAGGATTTTGCTTTGAAGCATTTGCAGAAGTGTCATGTGTGGTAGAGTCATCATTAGTGGAGTAGGATGCTGCCTTTCGAAACTATCTATCCAAAGGACGAGTGCCTTCATCAATAACTGTAGCCTTGCTCTTCTCATTAGCTGAGAAAATAGTCCGTTTGAGGACTTCAATCGGGGGCAAATAGCTGAGATGATTTTGAAAATCATCCTTGTAATGAATTGAATTCCTTGATCTGATGAATTTCATGATCCAGGGAGCGTAAGGCTTCAACTCAAAGGGTGACAAAGCAGCATTGGCCAAAGTCCTCATGAAGAAATCATGATAGTTTATTGGAATACCATGCATGATGTTGAAAAGCAAGTTTTTCATGATGCCAACAACTTCTTCTTCTTCTTCAGAGTTGTGGCCCTTAATGGGACTGAGGGTTTTGGCCATAATGTGATAGACAGTCCTTGGCACATACAACAGATCTTTGACGAGGAAATTTGTTCTTGGCGCTTGGCCAGCCTTCAAAGGCTTCATCAGCACTTGCATCAAAGCATCACTTACAAAAATGAAGAGCATGAAGTCTTCAAACGATTTTCCTCAAGAGCATACGAACTTCAGTGTGAAGATCAAGCATATCAGGAGTGATAATGGGACTGAGTTCAAGAATACTGGTCTTGATGAATATCTTGATGTACTTGGTATTACTCACGAGTTATCTGCTCCCTATACTCCTCAGCAGAATGGCGTCATGGAGCGCAAGAACATGACTCTTGTTGAGATGGCTAGCACTATGCTTCATGAATATAAGACTCCACCTCGTTTCTGGCCTGATGCTATTGATACTGCTTGCCACATCATCAACAAGGTATATCTTCACAAATTCTTCAAAAAGACCTCATATGAACTCCTCATTGACAAGAAACCCAATGTAAGTTATTTCAAAGTCTTCGGTGCTAAATACTGGATTAGAGATCCTCATCACAACTCTAAATATGCACCGAAAGCACATGAGGGTTTTATACTTGGTTGCGGAAAGGACTCACACACTTACAGAGTCTTCAACACCTATCATCACAAGGTTGTTGAAACTGTAGATGTGTGATTCGATGAGACTAATGGCTCGCAAAGAGAGCACCTACCTCCTCTCCTAGATGAAATGTCACCTGAGGAATCCATCAAGTTCAAGGCTATTGAGGTTGTCATCCCTACCGAAGAATCTGCTGAAGAAATCATTCCAGATCGTGAAGAAAATCATGTTGGTGCTATAGAAGAAAATGGCCTAGAAGAAAATATTGTGCCAAATCAAAGTCGTCAACCTGCTCATCCTCGCATTGCAAATGAAGTGCAGATTGAGAGAATCATCGATGACATCAACGCAACAGGTCCTCTCACATGCTCAAAAGTTTCACATTTGTCTAACTTTTGTGGGCATTTTGCGTTTGTCTCTATCACAGAGCCCACCAAAGTTGATGAAGCATTCATGGAGCCTAAGTGGTTTCAAGCTATGCAAGATGAATTGCATCAATTTGAGCTCAATAATGCGTGGGAGCTTGTCAAGCAACCAGACCAGCGCAAGCCCAATATCATCGGCACCAAATGGATCTACCACAACAAGCAAGATGAAAATGGCCTTGTGGTGAGGAATAAGGCTCGTCTTGTAGCTCAAGGCTACACACAAGTTGAAGGAATTGATTTTGATGACACTTTTGCACCTATTGCTAGACTTGAGGCTATTCGCATATTGCGTGCTTATGTTAACCATCATAATATCATCTTACATCAAAGGGATGTGAAAAGTGCATTCCTGAATGGTAAGCTTTAGGAAGAAGTATATGTTGCTCAACCACTAGGTTTTGAGGATCCAAAACTTCCAGATCACGTCTACAGACTCAACAAGGCCCTCTATGGCCTCAAGCAAGCACCTCGGGCGTGGTATGATACATTGAAGGAATTCCTCATGAAGAAAGGCTTCAAACCCGGTTCAGTTGACCCAACTCTTTTCACCAAAGCATATGATGATCAATTATTCATGTGCCAAATATATGTTGATGATATTATCTTTGGCTGTATTAACCAACGTTACAGTGACGAATTTTCCTATATGATGAGTGAGGAATATCAAATGTCTATGATGGTAGAGTTGAAATTCTTCCTAGGTCTTCAAATTCGTTAACAACACAATGGCATATTCATATCTCAAGAGAAATACCTCAGGGATGTGTTGAGGAAATTCGGCATGCAAGATTGCAAAGTCGTCAAAATCCCTATGCCCACAAATGGCCATCTATGCACCGATGAAAATGGAAAAGACTTCGATCAAAAGGTATACCGCTCCATGATAGGCTCTTTATTGTATCTATGTGCATCTAGGTCGGATATTATGCTTAGTGTTTGCATGTGTGCCCGATTTCAAGCTACACCGAAGGAATCACACCGTAAGGCTGTGAAGCATATTCTTAGATATCTAGCTCACACTCCACCACTTGGATTATGGTATCCCAAGGGCTCGGCTTTTGATATCATTTGATATTCTGACTCTGACTATGCTGATGATCGGGTGGATCGCAAGTCAACATCAGGCACATGTCATTTCCTCGAACGATCCTTGGTATGTTGGTCATCGAAGAAGCAGAACTACGTATCACTCTCTACCGCTGAAGCTGAGTACATTGATGTTGGATCTTGTTGTGCTCAATTGCTATGGATGAATCAAACCCTCAAGGACAATGGCATCAATGTGAAGAATGTGCCACTCTACTATGACAATGAGAGTGCTATCAAGATTGCTCACAACCCAGTTCAGCACTTGAAGACAAAGCACATCTAGATTCATCATCATTTTCTTCATGACCATGTGTTGAAGGGTGACATCTCTATCAACCACACGAATACTGAATATCAGCTGGCACATATCTTCACAAAGCCCTTGGATGAGAAGAGATTTAGCAAGTTGCGGTGTGAGCTAAATATCTTATAATCTTCGAATGTCCTTTAAAAAGCACACACATCCTAACACTTATGAAAAAATTGATGACTTAGATGTGCAACACAGGAGTAAGGTTTTTCTTCAATCAATGAAGACTAACCCTCTAAGTGTGAAGAAATTAACGAAGAATTTGATTCTTAGAACCCTACGATAATTGTACGCGGTGTCTGAAATCATCATTCTTATACGGTGGGTTACGCCACCAACCAAAGCTGAAATTCTTCAAATTGAGTTTTTGCAATTTCTTCAAATTTTCAAATTCCTCAACTTTGTAATTTCATATGTCTTTCCGTCTATGTTCTTCAGTGCTATATATATTTGAGTTTTGGACAGCATTCACTTATAGCTATTTCTTCATGTTGTTTTTCATCTAAGTGAATATGATGGGACCCTTTCCCCCTCTATGCTAAAATCAACCCAGTCTGTTCACAAATTCTTCATGTGCGTTCTATTTGAAACCCGTTCAAAATCTTCACTATGTCCTTGACAGCTGAAGAATTTGCGAACAAAACGTTAAAATTTTCATATCCAATTTTTCGGCTTTTGCCGCTCAAATCCTTCCGCATCCCACGACAGGATTAAACTACTCACCAACTATCTCATACGATCTCCACCTCTCAGTATGTGGGTGACACATGTTGCTAGAATAGCAAGGGCCAGGGACACGTTCGTCCAATTTCCTCGGACGAGCGGTTCTTCACTTCGGTTATAAATAACCCTCCCCTTCGAGCTCAATTACCCCCCTCTCCCTCGCTCGATCTCTGTGACCTAGCGTCGCTGCTACATTCCATCGTCGCCTCGACCTCGTTGCCGTTGTACTCACGCTAGCCGCAGAAATCTTCACCTCCGCCACCGCCGTAGTTGTCTTCATCCGCCAAGTTAGGGCGTGGAAGATCTGAACGGATGAACTTCCATAGTTCATCTCATAGTTCATCATGTTCTTTGTCAAGGGTAAATACAACTCGCTTTTACTGCCCTTGTTGATTCTGATGATTTACACAAAATCATCAAAAGGTGTTTATTCTTCAATCTTCATATCCTTAAACACCACAATTGCTTCTGTTCTTGATCTATTTCTCTAAGATGTATTTTTCTTCAAGATTCCTCAATTGTGTGGATTTCTAATCTATACAGCTCTGGAACCTAAGACAAGAACTCGTAGTGAAATTCCTCAAGACTCACCTGGTCAAATTCCTCAAACTCGATTCCTTTTTGAAAACAAATTCTGAGAACACATATGACCTCTTCAAATTCTTCGCACCTATACTCTATTCATAGGTACACATGTCTACTGCTGAATCACTAGGTTCTCATCAACTTAACTCATTTGCAGCGTTCCTCGAAGAAAAACTGCATACTACTTCGGAGACATCTATTGTTCAGAATCCTCAGTTGAAGAATATGGCTGATGAAAAGCGTCCTCAGAAGGGAGGAAAAAGTCCTGAAACTAACACTGCTTTTGAAATCCCTGAGGAAATTTATGAAGAATATTGTACTCTTGATGAGGCCAGGCATGGCAAGGAGAACGAAAATCAGCGCAAGGTGCGCATTCAGAGGATCAAACACAGATGGGCACAAGAATGGAGAGAATACCTCTATGTCACTCCAAAATATATGAAGAAATTTGTTGTGAATCCTCCATGCCCAAAACCTCCTTTGGCTCCAGGCCAAGAAGTTGATCCTACTAGCATCAGAAGAGGTGAGGAATATCCCAAGGAGTGGGCCAAGCGCCAAAGAAAATAGGCTAAGGTAGCAAAAGAAGCAATGAAGAGATTCAATGAAGATTTTGCTGCTGCTACTGAAGCCTCTGCTAGTCAACCCAAGAAGGCTATGAAGAAGAAATCAGCTGTGAAGCCATCTTCTTCTGCAATGCCCTCACGGCCACCTGCTCAAGCAAAGCCCTCAGCTCCACCTGCAAAGTCCTCAGCACCTGTGCACCTTGCCACATGCCAAAGCCGACAAGCTTCTCAATTGCTTCAGGAGCTTTAGCTAGTTCCTCAGCTCAGCCTCAGTTGCTGAAGAAAAAGGCTACTATTGGACGTGGCATAAGGCCAAGTCCTCACAAGAAGCAGGTCGCCTTTGAAGTTCCATCGTCTGACGATGAAGCTGATGATGATGAACTTGCAGAAATCATCAGAGACCGACAACACCGGGCCGCTAGTGCCAAAGGTAGTGTTGTGCCACTTTTGCTGGATCCGAAGAAGATCCTTGATTTCATCGATCTTTGGAAAAAAGATCCCAACACACCTCTGCCTGATCTCAACCTCTCACCAGGAGAAAGTCACATGTTGACTGCCTTTATCGCTGAAGAAAAATGGAAATTCGATAAGGCAAGATCAGTGAAGAAAGCTTAGTACAAGAAGGAGCATTTTCTGAAGAAAAATGTCTTGAACATGTCCACTAAAGAACTTGTGACTATTCAGTATGAAATCAAAGCTCTTAGTGATGAATTTGACTCATATTGTGCTGATTTGTTAGGTGCCAAAGTCAGATTCGTCAAGCTGGCAAAAGGCCTCAAGACCAATGTTGTTGCTGCTGCACAACAAGAAATTCCTCAGGGTGAAGCATCTGCTCAGCCCACTGAAGAACATGCCAGCACAGCTAATGAAAATCAGGCTGCTAATGATACTGAGAGTGCCAGGGTTGATGATGAAATTCCAGCTCCTGATGAAACTGCCAGGGCAACCACCGATGTTGCGCCTGAAGATCAACCCAAGCCAGCTAAAGAATATGTTGCTGTGCCTGAAGAAACTGAACCTGCCAGGGGAACTTCTACAGTTGTACATGAAGAATATGTGCCTCTTTCATCTGCTCCTCCTGCAAAGTCATGACAGATGAAAAGCACTCTCCTTCCTTCTGCATCAGAAGCGAAGAAGACAAAGGCTGCAGAAAGGGCAATTGTGAAGAAGAGAAAAGCATCAGACGCCTCAGAGTCTTCAGCTCCAAAGAAAGTGAAGACTTTGACAAGCTCATTCAAGAATCCAATTGATGTTGTTCCTCTGACTGTCATGCCATCAAAGGAGACTGTTCCTTTTGGTGAAGAATATGTCATCGCTGATGACATTGCTGAAGAAAATCCCTCTGCTGCTACGTCACAGCAGTTGGATGATGAAATTGAAGTGGATGCAATCCCTTCACCACTACAGGTTCACTGATGAAGAGGCAGGCTTGAAGAAATTGATGATGAAGAAGAGGATGTGGACATCGGGTCTACCACTCCAGTGTTGAATGATGATTATTGGGAAAGTCACCATCCCAATTCTCCTCGACCACTCCTCTGCAGCAAATTCCTCAGTCCCCTTTGCAAATTGAAGAAATTCATACGGGTTCTGATGAAGGTCAAGCTTCACTTCATTCTATTCCTGAAGAAGTTCCAGCCACTAGTGTTGATGAAATGGAGAAGAAGACCACAGAAGAAACTGCTCCTGAAATTCCTCAGCCTGAGGCTGTGCATCAAGAGGCTGTGAAGACTTCCACAGCAAATCTTCAGCCCAAGCCACAGAATCCTCACACCAAGAAGCATTCAAGGCTGATGACTTCTTTGCTGGGCATCATTTCTTCTTTAATTTCAATCCAGATGACTCTGCTCGACTTCGCCGCAAGCTTTTTTGGTCTGCCTCTCAGATGAACTTCTATTCCTCATTATAGTTCGACAAGGATAAAGTGTTTGACCATGAGCATCTTCCTCATGTGGATATGGAGTCCCTTCTATGTTTCACCCCAATCCTTAGTGTTCTTCATGACGCCGGTCTTCTCAACTTCTGCATCGACATCTGCGATTGGAATGAAGAGCTTATTCTTCAGTTCTATGCCACTTTGCATCTCACAGGCGATGTTGATAATGTGAACTCATGGGTTCTAGATTGGATGGCTGAAAACATTCATCACAAAGCTCCAGCCTCTGAATTGCTTTATGCCATCCCAGTCAGTCCTCCCACTAAAGGCGCTCTGAAACTCTATGAGGAACCTGAATTGCAAAATCATGTGATGCAAGTGCTGATGAAGCCTTTGAAGGCTGGCCAAGCTCCAAGGACCAATTTCCTCGTCAAGTATTTGCTATATGTGCCAATAATTGTCTATCGCATTCTGGCCAAAACCCTCAGTCCAATTAAGGGCCACAACACTGAAGAAGAAGAAGTTGTTGGCATCATGAAGAATATGCTTTTCAACATCATGCATGGTACTCCAATCAACTACCATGATTTCTTCATGAGGACTTTGGCCAATGTTGCTTTGTCACCTTTTGAGTTGAAGCCTTACGCTCCCTGGATCATGAAATTCATCAGATCAAGGACTTCAATTCATTACAAGGATGACTTTCAGAATCATCTCAGCTATTTGCCCCCAATTGAAGTCCTCAAACGGACTATTTCCTCAGCAGATGAAAAGGGCAAGGTTGCAATCATTGATGAAGGCACTCGTCCTTTGGATGGTTAATTTCGAAAGGCATCATCCTACTCAACAAATGATGACTCTGCCACACTTGATACTGCTGCAAATGCTTCAAAGCAAAATCCTCAGGCCACTGCTCCATGTGTGATGACTGAGCGTGAACTGCTCCTAAGTCTTCATCAGAAGGTGGATGGAAATCACAAGTGGATCAAGCGTAATTTTGTCGCAATTCTTCAAAACATGATTGTCACTCAAAACACTGTGAAGAAGAATCACCATTATCTGCATCAAGTCTTCGACCGCACCTGGCTATTCTTTCGCATATCTACACTAATAATGAAGTCGAGAAGATGGACTTCCAATAGAGACTTTGACTGGTCTCATCCACATTCGAAGAAATTCAAGAAGGTCAAAGTTCCTCAGTTGGTCATCAGTTCATATTCTTCATCGCACGAGACAGACGAAGCTAAAGATTTGGACAACACTGCAGCAGGCCCTACAAAAACGGCCAACCCCAACAATGCTGGCGCTCCTCCATCGACATCATGATGATATTCTTCAGGGGCGTTAGTTCTCACTTTTTGTCCCTTTTGGTCATTTGATGACAGGGGGGATTTGAGTTAGTCTTCAAGCGGGTCTCTTATATGGGTGTTTTTGTGCTAAGTTACAACTCTCATTCTTCTGATGTGTTTGATTCGCCGAGTTGTAAACTTAAGTCCTATGGTGGTCTGATACTTTTGACTACTTTCTGCATGCTTAATTCCTCAAGTACTGAATGCACACATGCTGAATTTTGCCAGACACCATATTTCATCATGAATTTCAAATTCTTCATCTGATATGTTAAATGCGTGTATGAATTACAAGATATAGGGGGAGATCTCCATGATACTACTCTACAATGTGTAGTTGCTATGCGAAGCAAATTCCTAAACTATGCACATCTTCAGGGGGAGTTCTTCTATATTTTGCAATCAAATTCCTTAATATTTAGCACTTTCAATTAGTATGTTTATCCCCACTGAAAACTTAACCTATTTGTCATCAATCACCTAAAAGGGGGAGATTGTAAGTGCGTCTAGTGCCCCTTAGTGATTTTGGTGTATTGAAGACTTATAGGTTAAGGGACTAATGTGTTTGTGAGTGTACACGGGCTCTATAAGTCGATCAGGAGTTTGATATCTATGATGAAAGTCGACCCCTAAAAATGTATGTCTTTAGCTGAAGACTTTGGTTCTTCTGCAGATTTTGAAAGTGAAGAAATCGGTGTGACGTCGAAGACTTGGATATTCATGCGAGGATTATGAAGCGTGAAGACTTTTGTATTCGTAGTTTCGTTTTCTCTTTCTTGAGTCATAGGAAACACCGTATTGTTAAAGGGGGTCGAGGTAATACTAAGAAAAAATCAGAGAGAAGGATTCATCGTGTTTTATGATACGGAGCCGCCGCCAAGCCCTTTTCTTCCTCGGGAGGGCTGATCTGGATTTCGTTCGGGGCTCCGAGAGGGCAATCCATCATCGTCGTCGTCATCAACCATCCCCCATCACAAATTTCATGATGCTCACCGCCGTGCGTGAGTAATCCCATCGTAGGCTTGCTGGACGGTGATGGGTTGGATGAGATTTACCATGTAATCGAGTTAGTTTTGTTAGGGTTTGATCCCTAGTATCCATTATGTTCTAAGATTGATGTTGCCATGACTTTGCCATGCTTAATGCTTGTCACTAGGGCCCGAGTGCCATGATTTCAGATCTGAGCCAATTATGTTTTCATGAATATATGTGAGTTCTTTATCCTATCTTGCAAGTTATACTCACCTACTACGTGTTATGATCCGGCAAACCCCGGAGTGACAATAGTCGGGACACTTCCCGGTGATGACCGTAGTTTGAGGAGTTCATGTATTCACTAAGTGCTAATGCTTTGGTCCGATACACTATTAAAAGGAGGCCTTAATATCCCTTAGTTTCCAATAGGACCCCGCTGCCACGGGAGGGTAGGACAGAAGATGTCATGCAAATTCTTTTCCATAAGCACGTATGACTATATTCAGAATACATGCCTACATTACATTGATGAACTGGAGCTAGTTCTGTGTCACCCTATGTTATAACTATTGCATGATGAATTGCATCCGACATTATTATCCATCATTGATCCATTGCCTACGAGCTCGTTTCATATTGATCTTTGCTTAGTTACTTCTATATTGCCACTGTTACGATTGCTACAAAATTGCTACTGTTACTTTTGCCACCGTTACCGTTACTTCCATACGACTTTTGTACTAAATACTTTGCTGCATATATTAAATGTTTCAGGTGTGGTTGAATTGACAACTCAGCTGCTAACACTTGAGAATATTCTTTGGCTCCCCTTGTGTCGAATCAATAAATTTGGGTTGAATACTCTATCCTCGAAAACTGCTGCGAGCACCTATAATTGTTGGTTATCATGCTCATCTCAAAATCCTACACCTACCCAATACTTTCGAGTGAAGCCATTGGAAATCTCATATCAGTTCAGTCAATTTCTTCAGTGACAGAGATGAAGATCTTCTGGTCTCTGAGGAATTTGTTTTGACTAAGGAGTTAGGAATCCGCTAGTGCAGATTTCCTACACAGTGAGGAACATGATAGCCCTGAGGAATTTGAACCTCAAGTCCGACAGTTGTTGCGCTACGCGCCAGCTGTCCTAAAATATCTACCCACCTAACGGTCATATCATTGAAGGGAATTTATGTCTTACAATGTCAGGCTGCTCCCTAGGCTATAAATAGCCGCCCCTACAACCACTAGTTGGTTGGCTGCTCCGAGAGAAACTGACACTTGTCATTGAGAGCATCCCATCCTCCGAGGACTTTGAGCGAAAATCATCAAGTGAGGAAAACCCAAAACCCAAACACAAACACCTACAAACCCAAAGTGATTGCGCATCATTGAAGAGATTGTTCTTGTGTGGAACCGCCGCTTGTTACCTTTGAGGACTGTGTATCCTCCAGATGGTTAGGCATCAAGGTCTGAGCATCCAAGAGGAATTGTGGATCGCTGAGTCACCAAGTCTGTGAAGGTTTGGAAGTCACCTGAAGACTTACCAAGAGTGATTGGGCGAGGTCTGTGTGACTTTAGCTCAAGGAGAATACGGTGAGGACTGTGTGTCCGGGACTATGTGTCCTCGGGTTTAAATACCCAGCCACTCCAACCAGACGTACAACTGTCACAACAGTTGGAACTGGTCTACCAAATCATTGTCTTCACCAAGCCAACTGGTTCTATTTCCTCATTCATGTGTTGAAGAACTTGATCATTACTGTTTCAAGACTATGACTGAAGACTTTCTCTATTTCCTCAATCCTATTTCTTCAGTTACTTAGTCTTCAGCCTGCTTATCCTGTTTTCACGCTATCTGTACTCTATGCTTGTTTTCACTTCATCATGATGACTATGTTGTTGCTCTGTTATGCTTATATTGTTGGGGAACATAGTAATTTCAAAAAAATCTTACGATCACGCAAGATCTATCTAGGTGATGCATAGCAACGAGGGGAAGAGTGTGTCTACGTACCCTCGTAGACCGAAAGCGGAAGCGTTATGTAACGCGGTTGATGTAGTCGAACGTCTTCGCGATCCAACCGATCAAGTACCGAACGCACGACACCTCCACGATCTGCACACGTTCAGCTCGGTGACGTCCCTCGAACTCTAGATCTAGCTGAGGCCGAGGGAGAGTTCCGTCAGCACGACGGTATGGTGAAGGCGATGCGGCGCAAGGCTTCGCCTAAGCACTACGACGATATGACCGAGGTGGAAAACTGTGGAGGGGGGCACCGCACATGGCTAAAGATCAACTTGTGTGTCTATGGGGTGCCCCCTAGCCACATATATAAAGGAGGGGAGGGAAGAGGTGGCCAGCCCAGTGGGGGTGCGCCAGGGGTGGGGAATCCTAAGTAGGATTCCCCTCCTCTTTCCTATTCCTAGTAGGAGAAGGAGGGAAGGAGGAAGAGGGGAGAAGGAAGGAGGGGGCCACCCCCCCTCCTAGTCCAATTTGCACCAGCCCATGGGGTTCGCGCGGCCACCCCTTGAGGCCCTTCTCTCCATTCCTGTATGGCCCATTAAGGCCCATTACTTTCCCCGGCGAATTCCCGTAACTCTCTGGTACTCCCAAAAATACCGAATCACTCGGAACCTTTCCGATGTCCGAATATAGCCTTTCAATATATCGATCTTTACGTCTTGACCATTTTGAGACTCCTCGTCCTGTCCGTGATCTCATCCGGGACTCAGAACAAACTTCGGTCATCAAATCACATAACTCATAATCCAAATCGTCATCGAACGTTAAACGTGCGGACCCTACGGGTTCGAGAACTATGTAGACATGACCGAGACACATCTTCGGTCAATAACCAATAGCGGAAACTGGATGCTCATATTGGCTGCTACATATTCTACGAAGATCTTTATCGGTCAAACCGCATAACAACATACATTGTTCCCTTTGTCATCGGTATGTTACTTGCCCGAGATTCGATCGTCGGTATCATCATACCTAGTTCAATATCGTTACCAGAAAGTCTCTTTAATCATTTTGTAATACTTCATCCCGCAACTAACTCATTATTCACAATGCTTGTAAGCCTTATAGTGATGACCACTACCGAGAGGGTATCCGTCGCAATCAATATGGTTTCATCCGAGGATGCTCGATACAAGATTGTCTAGCCTGGACGTTTCAATACATCCACCAATGTCAAGCTTCAAAACATCCAATTGTGTTGCTCAAGCTAGATTTTGCCAAAGCTTTCGATACAATTGAACATGATCCAATGATCAACATCATGAAGCATATGGGGTTTAACGATAAATGGCTTTCTTGGATTAAATCCATTTTCTCCTCGGGTGGATCTTATATTTTGCTTAATGGTGTGCCGGGCAGGCAGTTTCACTGTCGCCGTGGAGTTCGCCAGGGGGACCCCCTCTCTCCACTCATTTTTGTCCTTGCGGCCGATTTATTGCAGTCTGCCATCAATGAGGCTTTCAGAAATGGTTTGATCCAGCTCCCTTTCCCAAATAACGGCCAAATGGACTACCCGATCGTGCAGTACACCGATAACACAATTTTGTTGATGTCGTCCTGTCCCCAACAAGCTCTCACCATCAAGAATATTCTCACCAAATATGCCCAATCGATCAGACTCAAGATCAACTTCCATAAGTCAACACTCGCTCCGATCAACTTGGACCAGGAGCTGGCCATGCAAATTGCCTCAATATTTGAATGCTGCGTTGGAACCATGCCATTCACTTACCTCGATCTTCCTTTGGGCACGTCTCGTCCCACTATACAAGATTTCATGCCCTTGGTCTGCTCCATTGAAAGAAGTCTGTCCTCCACTCTCTCTCTTATGTCTCATGTTGGGAAGTTGACCCTACTTAATTCGACTGTCACATCACTTCTCATCTATGCGATGTGCACTCTACACTTCCCTCCCAAGCTTGTCGAAATGCTTGATAAAATCAGAAGAAGATGGTTGTGGATCAAAAAACAGAGCATGGTGACAAATGTAACTCTCTTGCTGCCTGGGATATGGTGTGTAGACCAAAAAACAAAGGTGGCCTTGGTGTTCTCAATTTGCGGGTCCAAATTGAAGCTTTGCTTCTCAAGTTTTTGCACAAATTCTATAATAAGATGGACATCCCCTGGGTCCAATTAACTTGGAATTCATATTACACCGAGAAGATACCTCATGCTTCTGACCCAGTTGGCTCCTTTTGGTGGCGGGACATCCTCAAACTCTCTCCCAAGTTTAGGCGAATCTCAAGCATTAACATTGTTTGTGGCGCCACTTAATTATTTTGGAAAGATCTCTGGGCTGATCAGATTCTAGCGGACTCTCACCCACGGGCTTTCTCTTACGCCTTAAACGAGGATGTCTCGGTCAAGATTTCTTGGGGATCATGACACTTCATGAAGCGTTCCACCTCCCGTTGTCACCTCAAGCGCATGATGAGGTCAGACAACTACAAGCGGTTGCGGCCGAGCTCCATCCATCAACGGCAACCTCGGACGTGTGGCATTACGTGTGGGGCAAAACAACCTTCAAGTCCACTGACTACTATCGCTTTTTCTTCAAGGATCTAAACTCCCATCCAATCTTCGGTTGGATATGGAAATCAAAATGCACCATGAAACTTAAGTTGTTTGCCTGGCTGCTATTCCAAGATTGACTTAACACGCGCAATATGCTCAAGCGAAGGCACTACAACATCGGGGATGATCACAACTGCTTGCTCTGTGATCACGGTATTGAAGAAACTGTTGAACACATGGTTTTCACTTGTGTTTTCAGCAAACGGTGCTGGAGTAAGCTTGATATCATTTGGGGCCCATTCCTTGGCAGGCTCCAAGCTATTCAAGAACAGAAGAATAAACAATCATCACCGTTGTTTCTAGAAACATTCATTGTGGCAGCTTGGAGCATCTGGAAGGAGAGGAGCAACCACCACTTGAGAGCTATACCACCCTCCTTTCAGTCTTGGCTTGAGAGATTCAAGAAAGATTTTGGGCTCTTCAAATACAGAGTGAAAGAGGCACATAAGCCTTTACTGCTAATCTTGTAAAATCTCTTTGATAGCACTTTTTGAAGTAGACTTCTCTTCTCTTGCCACAAAGTGGCTGAGATCTACCCCATGTAAATATCCATTGTACAGTTTCCACCACCCATTTATTAATATACTAACACAGTAGGAGTCTTTCCTACTGTTCATGGTCAAAAAACCATTACCGAGAGGGCCCAGAGATACCTCTCTGATACATGGAGTGACAAATCCTAATCTCGATCTATGCTAACCCAACAAACACCTTCCGAGACACCTGTAGAGTATCTTTATAATCACCTAGTTATGTTGTGACGTTTGATAGCACACAAGGTGTTCCTCCGGTATTTGGGAGTTGCATAATCTCATAGTCTAAGGAACATGTATAAGTCATGAAGAAAGCAGTAGCAATGAAACTGTAACGATCATAATGCTAAGCTAACGGATGGTTCTTGTCCATCACATCATTCTCCTAATGATGTGATCACATTCATCAAATGACAACACATGTCTATGGTTAGGAAACATAACCATCTTTGACTAACGAGCTAGTCAAGTAGAGGCATACTAGGGACACTATGTTTTGTCTATGTATTCACACATGTACTAAGTTTCTGGTTAATACAATTCTAGAATGAGTAATAAACATTTATCATGAAATTAGGAAATAAATAATAACTTTATTACTGCCTCTAGGGCATATTTACTTCACTCTCCCACTTGCACTGGAGTCAATAATCTAGTTCACATCGCCGTGTGATTTAACACCAATAGTTCGCATCTGTATGTGATTAACACCCATAGTTCACATCGCCATGTGACCAACACCCAAAGGGTTTACTAGAATCAATAATCTAGTTCACATCTCTATGTGATTAACACCTAAAGAGTACTAAGGTGTGATCATGTTTTGCTCTTGAGAGAAGTTTAGTCAAGGGTCTGTCACATTCAGAGTCGTATGTATTTTGCAATATTCTATGTCTACAATGCTCTGCATGGAGCTACTCTAGCTAATTGCTCCCACTTTCAATATGTATCCAGATTGAGACTTAGAGTCATCTGGATCGGTGTAAAAGCTTGCATCGATGTAACTCTTTACAACGAACTCTTTATCACCCCCATCACTGAGAAACATTTCCTTAGTCCTCACTAAGGATAATTTTGACTGCTTTCCAGTGATCTACTCTTAGATCACTAATGTACCCCCTTGCCAAACTCATGGCAAGGTACACAATAGGTCTGGTACACAACACAACATACTTTATAGAACCTATGATTGTGGCATAGGGAATGACTTTCATTCTCTTTCTATCTTCTGCCGTGGTCGGGCTTTGAGTCTTACTTAACTTTACACCTCGTAATACAGACAAGAACTCCTTCTTTGACTGATCCATTTTGAACTCTTTCAAAAACTTGTCAAGGTATTTACTCATTGAAAAATCTTATCAAACGTCTTGATCTATCTCTATAGATCTTGATGCCCAATATGTAAGCGGCTTCACCGAGGTCTTTCATTGAAAAAATCTTATTCAAGTATCCATTTTATTCAATCCAGAAATTCTATATCATTTCCAATCAACAATATGTCATCCACATATAATATTATAAATGCTATAGAGCTCCCACTCACTTTCTTGTAAATACAGGCTTCTCCAAAAATCTGTATAAAAACATATGCTTTGATCACACTATCAAAGCATTTATTCCAACTCTGAGAGGCTTGCACCAGTCCACAAATGGATCGCTGGAGCTTGCACACCTTGTTAGTACCTTTAGGATCGTCAAACCCTTCTTGTTGCATCATATACAACTCTTATTTAAGAAATACCCATTTAAGGAATTCAGTTTTGACATCCATTTGCCAGATTTCATAAAATATGGCAACTGCTAGCATGATTCAGACGAACTTTAAGCATTGCTACGGCTGAGAAAATCTCATTGTAGTCAACACCTTGAATTTGTTGAAAACCTTTTTGCGACAAGTCGAGCTTTGTAGATAGTGATATTACTATGATCGTCGGTCTTCCTCTTGAAAATCCATTTATTTAATATGGCTTGCCGACCATCGGGCAAGTCCACCAAAGTCCACACTTTGTTCTCATATATGGATCCCATCTCAGATTTCATGGCCTCAAGCCATTTCGTGGAATCTGGGCTCATCATTGCTTCCTCATAGTACGTAGGTTCATCATGGTCTAGTAACCTGACTTCCAGAATAGGATTGTCGTACCACTCTGGTGCGGACCATACTCTAGAAGACCTACGAGGTTCTATAGTAACTTGATCTGAAGTTTTATGATCATCATCATTAGCTTCCTCACTAATTGGTGTAGGAATCACTGGAACTGATTTCTGTGATGAACTACTTTCCAATTCGGGAGAAGGTACAATTACCTCATCAAGCTCTACTTTCCTCCCACTCACTTCTATCGAGAGAAGCTCCTTCTCTAGAAAGGATCCATTCTTAGCAATGAATATCTTGCCTTCGGATCTATGATAGAAGGTGTACCCAACAGTTTCCTTTGGGTATCCTATGAAGATGCACTTCTCCGATTTGGGTTCGAGATTATCAGGTTGAAGCTTTTTCACATAAGCATCGCAGCCCCAAACTTTAAGAAACGACAACTTTGGTTTCTTGCCAAACAACAGTTCATAAGGCGCCGTCTCAACAGATTTTTTATGGTGCCATGTTTAAGGTGAATGCAGATGTCTTTAATGCATAACCCCAAAACGATAGTGGTAAATCGGTAAGAGACATCATAGATCACACCATATCCAATAAAGTGCGGTTACGACGTTCACACACACCATTACGCTGTGGTGTTCCAGGTGGCGTGAGCTGTGAAACTATTTCACATTGTTTTAAATGAAGGCCAAACTCATAACTCAAATATTCTCCTCCATGATCAGATCGTAGAAACTTTATTTTCTTGTTACGATGATTCTCCACTTCACTCTGAAATTCTTTGAACTTTTCAAATGTTTCAGACTTGTGTTTCATTAAGTAGATATACCCATATTTGCTCAAATCATCTATGAAGGTCAGAAAATAACGATACCCGCCACGAGCATCAACACTCATTGGACCGCATACATCGATATGTATTATTTCCAATAAGTCACTACTCGTTCCATTGTTCCGGAGGACGGAGTTTTAGTCATCTTGCCCATAAGGCACGGTTCGCAAGTATCAAATGATTCATAATCAAGTGATTCGAAAAGTCCATCTTTATGGAGTTTCTTCATGCGTTTTACACCGATATGACCCAAATGGCAGTGCCACAAATAAGTTGCACTATCATTATCAACTTTGCATCTTTTGGCATCATCATTATGAATATGTGTACTACCACGATCAACATTCAATAAACCATCAACATTGGGTATATGACCATAGAAGGTTTTATTCATGTAAACAGAATAACAATTATTCTCTGTCTTAAATGAATAATCGTATTGCAATAAACATGATCTAATCATATTCATGCTCAACGCAAACACCAAATAACATTTATTTAAGTTCAACACTAATCCTGAAAGTATAAAGAGTGTGCGATGATGATCATATCAATCTTGGAACCACTTCCAACATACATCGTCAATTCATTCTTAACTAGTCTCTACTTATTCTGTAACTCCTATTTCGAATTACTAATCTTAGCAACCAAACAAGTATCGAACACCCAGGGGCTACTATGAACACTAGCAAGGTACACATCAATAAACTGTATATCAAATATACCTTTGTTCACTTTGCCATCCCTCTTTTCCACAAAATATTTGGCTTAGTTCCACTTCTAGTGACCATTTCCTTTGCATTAGAAGCACTCAGTTTCAGGCTTAGGTCTAGCTTTGGGCTTCTTGACGGGAGTGACAACTTGCTTGCCATTCTATTTGAAGTTCCCTTTCTTCCCTTTGCCCTTTTCTTGAAACTAGTGGTCTTATTTAATCATCAACACTTGATGCTCTTTCTTGATTTCTACCTTGGGTCGATTTCAGCATCACGAAGAGCTCGGGAATCGTTTTTCGTCATTCCTTGCACACTATAGTTCATCATGAAGTTCTAGTAACTTGGTGATGGTGGCTAGAGAACTCTATCAATCACTATCTTATCTGGAAGATTAACTCCCACTTAATTTAAGTGGTTGTAGTACCCAGACATTTTGAGCACATGCTCACTAGTTCAGCAGATCTCCTCCATCTTTTAGGCAAAGTACTTGTCAGAGGTCTCATACCACTTGACACGGGCATGAGTTTGAAATACTAATTTCAGCTCTTCAAACATCTCATATGCTCCATGACGTTTCAAAAATGTTTTTGAAGTCCCGGTTCTAAGCCGTAAAGCATGGTGCACTAAACTACCAAGTAGTCATCATATTGAGCTAGCCAAACGTTCATAACGTCTGCATCTGCTCCTGTAATAGGTCTGTCACCTAGCGGTGCATCAAGGACATAATTCTTCTATGCAGCAATGAGGATAAACCTTAGATTATGGACCCAATCCATATCATTGCTACTATCATCTTTCAACTTAGTTTTCTCTAGGAACATATAAAAAAACATAGGGAAGCTACAACGTGAGCTATTGATCTACAACATAATTTGGAAAATACTATCAGGACTAAGTTCATGATAAATTAAAGTTCAATTAATCATATTACTTAAGAACTCCCACTTAGATAGACATCCCTCTAGTCATCTAAATTATCACCTGAACCATATCAACTAAACCATGTCTGATCATCACGTGAGATGGAGTAGTTTTCAAAGGTGAACCTCTCTATGTTGATCATATCTATTATATGATTCACGCTCGACCTTTTGGACTCTAGTTTTCCGAGGTCATATATGCATATGCTAGGCTGGTCAAGTTTAACCGGAGTATTCTGCGTGTGCAAAACTGGCTTGCACCCGTTATATGTGAACGTAGAGCTTACCACACCTGATCATCATGTGGTGTCTCAGCACAAAGAACTTTAGCAACGGTGCATACTTAGGGAAAACACTTATACCTTGAAATTTAGTAAGGGGTCATCTTATAATGCTACCGCCGTACTAAACAAAATAAGATGCATAAAAGATAAACATCACATGTAATCAAAATATGTGACATGATATGGCCATCATCATCTTGTGCTCATGATCTCCATCACGGAAGCATCGTCATGATCTCCATCGTCACTGGTGCGACACCTTGATCTCCATCGTAGCATTGTTGTCGTCTCGCCAACTATTGTTACTACGACTATTGCTACCTCTTAGTGATAAAGTAAAACAATTACATGGCGATTGCATTGCATAAAATAAAGCAACAACCATATGGCTCCTGCCAGTTGCCGATTACTTTGTTACAAAACATGATCATCTCATACAACAAATTATATCACATCATGTCTTGACCATATCACATCCCAGCAAGCCCTGCAAAAACAAGTTAGACGTCCTCTACTTTGTTGTTGCAAGTTTTACGTGGCTGCTACGGGCTTCCAGCAAGAACCGTTCTTACCTATGCATCAAAACCACAACGATTTTTCGTCAAGTGTGATGTTTTAACCTTCAACAAGGACCGGGCGTAGTCAAACTCGATTGAACTAAAGTTGGAGAAATAGACAACCACTAGCCACCTGTGTGTGAAGCACGTCGGTAGAACTAGTCTCATGAATGCGGTCATGTAATGTCGGTCTGGGCCGCTTCATCCAACAATACCGGTGAATCGAAGTATGACATGTTGGTAAGCAGTATGACTATTATCACCCAGAAATCTTTGTGTTCTACTAGTGCATATAACATCTAAGCATAAACCTGGCTCTGATACCACTGTTGGGGAACGCAGTAATTTCAAAAAAAAAAATCCTACGATCAAGCAAGACCTATCTAGGTGATGCATAGCAATGAGGGGAAGAGTGTGTCTACATACCCTCGTAGACCGAAAGCGGAAGCGTTATGTAACTCGGTTGATGTAGTTGAACGTCTTCGCGATCCAACCAATCAAGTACCAAACGCACGACACCTCCGCGATCTGCACACGTTCAGCTCGGTGATGTCCCTCAAACTCTAGATCCAGCTGAGGCCAAGGGAGAGTTCCGTCAGCACGACGGTGTGGTGACAGTGATGATGAAGTTACCGGCGCAGGGCTTCACCTAAGCACTACGATGATATGACCGAGGTGGAAAACTGTGGAGGGGGGCACCACACACGGCTAAATATCAACTTGTGTGTCTATGGGGTGCCCCCTAGCCACCTATATAAAGGAGGGGAGGGAAGAGGTAGCCGGCCCAAGGGGGCCACGCCAGGTGTGGGGAATCCTACTAGGATTCCCCAGTCCAAGTGGGATTCCCCTCCTCTTTTCTATTCCTAGTAGGAGAAGGAGGGAAGGAGTAAGAGGGGAGAAGGAAGAAGGGGGCACCGCCCCCTCCTAGTCCCATTCGGACCAGCCCATGGGGGGGCATGCGGCCACCCCTTGAGGCCCTTCTCTGCTTTACCGTATGGCCAATTAAGGCCCATTACTTCCCCCGGAGAATTCCTGTAACTCTCCGGTGCTCCGAAAAATACCCGAATCACTCGGAATCTTTCCGATGTTCGAATATAGCCTTCCAATATATCGATATTTACATATCGACCATTTCGAGACTCCTCGTCACGTCCGTGATCTCATCCCGGACTCCGAACAAACTTCGGTCATCAAATGACATAACTCATAATACAAATCGTCATCGAACGTTAAGCATGCGGACCCTACGGGTTCGAGGACTATGTAGACATGACCGAGACACATCTCTGGTTAATAACCAATAGCGGAACCTGGATGCTCACATTGGCTCCTACATATTCAACAAAGATCTTTATCGGTCAAACCGCATAACAACATACGTTGTTCCCTTTGTCATCGGTATGTTACTTGCCTGAGATTCGATCGTCGGTATCATCATACCTAGTTCAATCTCGTTACCGGCAAGTCTCTTTACTCGTTCCATAATACTTCATCCCGCAACTAACTCATTAGTCACAATGCTTGCAAGGCTTATAGTGATGAGCATTACCGAGAGGGCCCAGAGATACCTCTTCGATACATGGAGTGACAAATCCTAATCTCGATCTATGCCAACCCAACAAACACCTTCGGAGACATCTGTAGAGCATCTTTATAATCACCTAGTTACGTTGTGACATTTGATAGTACACAAGGTGTTCCTCCGATATTCGGGAGTTGCATAATCTCATAGTTTGAGGAACATGTAGAAGTCATGAAGAAAGCAGTAGCAATGAAACTGTAATGATCATAAGGTTAAGCTAATGGATGGGTCTTGTCCATCACATCATTCTCCTAATGATGTGATCCCGTTCATCAAATGACAACGCATGTCTATGGCTAGGAAACATAACCATCTTTGACTAACGAGCTAGTCAAGTAGAGGCATACTAGGGACACTATGTTTTGTCTATGTATTCACACATGTACTCAGTTTCCGGTTAATACAATTCTAGCATGAATAATAAACATTTATCATGAAATAAGGAAAATAAACAATAACTTTATTATTGCCTCTAGGGCATATTTCCTTCATATACCTGAGTACTTATTCCGTTGCTAGTGTGTCGTTGCTTAGGAATTTCTTCACCTAGAAATTCCTCAGTGACGAATTTGTAAAAATCGCCTATTCACCCCCTCTGTAGTTGATATAACGCACTTTCAGCAGTGAAGGAAGCTCCAGCTGCTGCCTCCTCCTCGTCCAAGCGGCCCAGGACTCCATCTCCTCCTCCTCCCTTTGCATACACCATCCAGGCGGCCGATTTCGACCTCGCGTCCTTTAGCCTGAAGAGGAAGAGGATGTCAGAAGGGGAAGATGAGTAAGCATCTTGCCTCTTTATTCATCCCCTGATCCTTCATTTTGGTTGTTTCATCCTGACCCGATCTTGTCTTGATTCATCTTTGAAGTGATATGGAGATGCTGGCCCAGAGGATGGCGAAGAGGGCCAAGGCTTCGACGGGCGACGAGCCCCCAACAAGCACTTCAAGTGCACCGGTAACAATCATAATCAGCCCGGATGCCAGCCCTCGACGCAGCCCCCAATCCACCCCCAGCATGAGTCCGTTACTCCCGCCAGCGGGCAGCGGAGTGTGCATCTTCAGTGCTAACCTCACCGGGCTCGCAGGAGGAAAGCGGCAACAGGAGGAGGAGCTGAGGGCCACCCCTGACATGCCACCCCCATTGACCAGGCCACCCAGGGGGGTCCCCGGCAAGGGCATCCACCAATAATCCCACGCGCATGGAGGAAGAGATGGTGAGTACAAGCGCCGGCGGCTCTACCCCGGCAACGGGGAACCACACCTCCTCGCCTCGTCACAGGTAAGCCGCCTGCCTCCTATTTGTTGTCGTCCTTGCCATGCGATTTTCCTTCTTTTCCTTTTTGCTTTTATGTGTTTTGACTTTAGTTTTGCCTCATTCTCCCTTTCGGCTTTCAGATCCCCTCTCGACGGCCCAGACGGACGTCGAGGCCATCATTGAGGAGACCGCCAAGGACGCCACCGTTGAGGCCGCCAAGGTTTCCGCCAATGAGGCCATCAAGGACACGCACGAAGAGGCCGCCAAGGGGTCTGCCAGGGAGGCCAGTAAGGAGGCCAGCGGCCGTACTGATGGCAATCCTGCCACAGGAGCGCCTGGCGCTGCACCGGTCCCAGAGCCCTCTGCTGCCGAGGAGAAGGTGGTTGATGATCAACCATCAACCTCTAAAGCCCCCACCCCGAGCAGATACTTGAAGGTGGGTGATGACCTGTTCGTGAGCATCGCGGGAACGGCGAGCACCGGAGCGCCAACCGAAGGGGAGGCTTTTGATGAAGAAATTCTTGTCGCTGCCGGGCTTCAGGTTGTTGACGAGCCCAGCGCCAGCAGCAGTGCCTCCAAAGAAGACCGGCTCCCCCAAGCCATGAGCATTAATTTCCGGAAGCTTCAGGCGCTTCACCATGCTCGCAAGGAGAAGCTGGAGTCCAGGATAGCAGTCATCAACAAGGCAGAGGCAGATTTCCAGGAGCGCATCGCTCAAGCGTAGACCTGGTTCGCTGAGGCACAGCAAGAGCTGAAGGCCGGCCAGGAGCAAATGTGCGAGAGCTAGCAAGAGCTCCTCCTGAAGCAGGCCGATGTCGAGAAGGCCCAAGAGGTGGCTATTGCATAGGCCGCCAAGGATGAAGCTGCCTAGAGAGAGTGTCGCGTTCTACTTGATGCCCAGAGGTGGCAAGAATGAAGAAATCGAGAAGCTTGTTGTGCAGCGGACCCAGGAGCTGAAGCAGGAACACAAAGACTCACTTGATGCTCTAGCCCTGGACCATGCCGGCAAGCTGAAGGAGGTCTTCAACGGTGCTGAGGCCACGGAGGCCACCAAGAACAAGCTGGCCGGCAAGGTGGAGAAGCTGGAGCTAGAGCTGGAGGAGCACTGGAAAGAGGTCGCCATGCTGAAGAGCAATAGGGACAAGACCGTCGACACCTTGGCGGAGCTGCAGGTCGCCATATCTGACAAGACCAGACTACTCTCCGAAGCTAATGACTCCATTGCTGATCTGAAGCTGAAGCTGACCACCTTGGAGGAGACGCTCACGGAAAGCAGGGCCCGTGAAAAGGCCCTGGCCAAGGACCTCGAGGATGAGAAGCTGTTGCTGCAGAGTTCTGCCGCCACCCACAACGACTTTGTGGATGGCATGAAGGTCTGGACCGCGCGCCTCATTGATGTTGCGGAGAGGCTCACCACGCAGCTGTCCGTGATGGGCATGCTGAGCTTCAGGTTCTCCCAGGAAGAGAATGTGAGCCAAAGTGCTAGGCTGACCCTGTTCTTTGAGCGCGCCCTCGACGCCCTGCCACTGCTCCACTCCAACTGAGCGAAACATCTGGCCAACGAGGCCCGGAAGCTTTGCCGGGGCGTCCTCCTCAAGGTGCTCACCAAGGTGGCGCACTGGAACCCTGGCGTCGACTTCACCAAGGCACTTGAGAGCTTGCTAGAGGACGCAGACCTCAAGGCGCTTGAAGAACTTGTCGAGCCCGTCATCAGCTGCGTTGACGAAGTCAAGAGGTTGGAAGGCCAGTGCCGGGATTAGCCACTCCACTCTTTATTGCCACTACAAATTCAGGCCCAAGATGATTTCATCTTAAGTTAGAAACGCGGCAACCATCTACGTAATATAACTTGCTACATTTCAAACTGAATGCATGCTATCTTCCTTCTTGATCTCTCTTTGTATCTACTACACCCTGTGCTCATTTGGATAGGCTTGCTGGTGTGTGCACCCTTGTCGCGGGCGCATTGAGGAGCGGATCCTTAGCAGCCTGCTGGGGGTGTCGCTGCCGGCAAGACACCTTGCCGCTCCTAGTGCAGCCACTTGAACCGCGGAGCGGACTCGAAACAAAATAAGGGCGCTAGTAGTTGTGGCAGGGTTCCTTCGCGTGCAGGTTTTCCATACAAGACAAAATCCTTTGAGGAAAATAACCTTATATTTAAAGAAAATCACTCAAAGTTTGACGTGACTTAACTTTTCGATGTTGCGTTCTTTTCTGCAAGATGCTACTTTGAACGGCGCCTGCTGATGCCCATACTCTCTATCCTCCCCGGCAAACCTGTATGCGAGGGAATCTTCTCTCCTTTGAGAAAAAGAAAGAAGAGAAAATAGGAACATGGAACCTTTGCGATTCATCAGTATTTGCTAGAAAAGGTAGTACAAAATCTCGGACAGGCATGCATATATATGTATATGAACATGGAAATCTACAAGAACTGTACATATTGGCAATTATTCAACTGTGCACAGGGTCTATGCCTAGCTTTGTACATAGGGTTACATGCCTTGCCGGCAAGGCTAGTACAAAAGGGGGTTGCCGGGGGTTCCGGCAACCACGCCTTATGGGTAAAACTTGCGAAGATGTTTGATATTCTAGGAGTTGCTCACTAGAACACCTTCTTCGGTCCCCGGGCAGACTGCGCCGGGCCGGGTGACTTGTATTACCCAATAAATGCCTTTGGGTAGCAGCCCTCCACTCTTTTTGCTTCTTCATAGCAGGAGGAAAGTCGAGGAGTAGCTGTGCTTGTGCCAATGCTTCTGCTTGCGTGGGTGGCAGCAACAAACGCGAGGAACGGGAGGTGCTTGAACTTCTAACTACGTTAGAAGGAGCTCCATCACGGTTCCGCGGCCGTGTGCCCTTTTCACCAGCATCTTGGCATGCATGCCGGCCCTGTGCATCTCGAGAATGATGTTGAGGGCTCTTGCCGCGGCGACGCCCGGGGTAACCAACATCGCGGCGCTGCTTGTCACGCACGACCTGGGAGGACCGCGGTGCATGCATCGGCGGAGTCATCTTCCTACCCTTGGAGGTCCCTACATCGGCCGTAGGCAGCACGGCTCCGTCCTTGGATGCGGCGGCGTGTGGATCATCATCGTGACCGCGGACGATGCCGCTCGCCTGGTTGCTGGTACCAGAATGATGTGAATGGTCTTGATCTCCTCCGCCACCAGCGTCTGCCCCATCACCTGTTTGCGTCGGCACGGGCAGACCGGCTCCAGATGAACCGATCACCGTGATCGTCTTCCTCTTCGGAGCCACGGTGATGAAGAAACGTACTAACTACCAGACCAGATTTGCACAATGTCATGGAAAGGTCACGACAGATGTCCTAGCAGAAGGACTTAGTCGTGGAGCCATTGCAACTAGGTAGCTTAAAGGGGTTAAATGGGACAAATGACACGGGAGTTTATACTGGTTCGGCCCCTTGCGATGAAGGTAAAGGCCTAATCCAGTTTGAGGTGGTATTGCTTATGTCTCGATTACCAGGGAGCGAATTTGCTTGCCCTATCTTTCGATCGGTTGTTTCTTATCCTGAACCGCCGCCGGGTCGTCCCTTTAAATACAGAGGTTGACGCCCAGCGGCTCTCGGAGTCCCGGCCGGCTCATAAACAGTGTCCGGCTCGGTGACTATCTATTTAAGCCTTACAATGCAAGTCATACATATATGGCGGTTTATCTCTACACGCCTTATGTCGCCTCTGGGCGTTGGGCCCTTTCTTGAACCGCCATCTTCATTATCCTCGTGGGCTTCATATGATGAATCTCCATAGGTATAACCCGGCCCCACCTGGGCGGGTTATACTAATAGTCATATCCCCAACATTAGACCCCAGATTGATTTGAACTGGTTCATGTCAATCTTCAATACTTAGAAAAAATCTTCACTTCTTCATTTGTGCGAGAGTTTATAAGCCGCCATGACGTCATCTTCTGGATTTGTGATAACCCGCCATGACGTCACCTGCCAATAATTCACACTTTATCCATCATCTTTTATCTTATTAACCGTTCCGAAAATAGAGGCGTCTGGGTATCTGGATAACCATGTTTTGGCCTCCTCGTTTTTCGCGCTCACTTATTAGACTTTCCTTATAAATAGCCACGACCGGACTCTTCTAATTCTCCACCTTTTCCATCTTCTTCCTCCTCTCGTGACAGTTTGCCACTCGAGCTCCGCCACCGCCGTGAAGCACACTGTCGTCCTCGTCCTCGGCCGCTGCATCACCCTGAATGAACCAGAGAACGGCAGCGCTCCTCCGCAGTTCACCTGCATCTACAAGTTCTCCTCCCCCAATGCTTCAGATTGCATTAGGGTTCCAACTGTTCTTAGTGTTCTTCGTAGTTCCTTCTTAGTTCTTCCACCATAGCACCTTTTGATCTAGAAACAGTATAGAACTTGTGCGTAGTTGTTTTGCCTTCGCCTTCAATACCAGCGGACCCCTTTTCCTTTGGAAAGAGATCTCATTAGAGCTTATGAACTCCCCTGTGCTGGTTTTAGGTCTTGAATTATTTTTTTTTCTGAACTGCCATTGATCCAAAATAATAACTGCAATATGTGAAACCTGTTTGTACTATACTTAGCAAAAAACTGCACCTTGATAGATTTACCTAGTCATGGCGGCTCATATCACCGGCTGTAGTTAATTGGAATGCTCAACAGATAATATCAAAACTGCTCATGGCGGCTTATATAACCTGACGTAATTAGTCATATGCCATTGGGCCCCTTTGTAAGCCGCCATTCTGAATATGTGTTGTAATACCTTTTCCTCCGGCTTAAAGTTGTGTAGTTCTCATGAGCCGGCTATGGCCGGTTGTAATATCAAGGGGTCATCGTAAACTTGCAACAAGACAAGCAATATGCATTAGCCCCCAAGTACCAAGTACTCTTGCTAACAAAGTGATTGGCACTTATTCACGTAAGCCGCCACTTAAATAGAACTTTTGGTAGACATTAACCCCCAAGTGCCAAGTGTTGTTGCTTGCAAAAGGCTTGGGACTTGATATTTTGAACTAACATTTGACTGATGATGTTGATCCGGTTTATGAACAGACCACCACTGCTCCACTTCAAATAGAGCTGTTTGAGATGAAGACTCGTCTGGAGCTGCAAGAGGCTAAGACCCAGAAAGCAAATTCAAAGTTTGAATTTACTGTGGCTGAATCAGAAAAAGTGAAGGTCGGCTTTAAAGTTGAGAAAGATGCCTAGGTTGAAGAGAAAATAGCCTTGACTCAACGGGCTGAGAAGGCGGAGACGGCTCTTCAGGAAGCGACCACTGAACTCACTGGCTTAAAACGCCAGGTGTCTCAGATCGTTTCTGCTATCTTCGGTAAGTCACCTTATAATTATCAAATTTGAATATTGTTATGGATGAGATGAACCACTTGTGGCCCATCCAATGATTATTTTGCAGGCCCCAGAAGCACCAATCTGAACCAAGACATGCGGGTGAAGCTGAAGGTGGTTTACACCTTGGTGGAGTAGCTTTACGCTGGTGCTCAGCATGCATTGGTCACCGTTTCTCCATCCAATGAAGCTCCCACACTCTTGGTTGATGTGCTAAGGAAACTGTCCGTCTTGCCCGAGCGGTTTAATGAAATGAAATGATCATGTGCAAGAGCCGGAGCTGTGACTGCCTTAAGCCGGTCCAAATCATGGTACCCGGAGTTAGACTCAGCCGATATCTTTGTCGGGTATCCAAGCTTCAAGGAAGACGGCACTCCGTTTGACCAGAAAGACTTTGCTGCTTGTGTGAAAGACATATGTCCTCTGGCTAGTCTGATCACCAATGAGACAGACCTTACCAAGTATCACCCGGCTTACGACATGGGAAATCAGGAGATGCCAACACCATCTTATAAACTCACAGGCCTGATCCCCCCAATCTGTAAGCATACTTTTGCCCCTGAAGTTGACCCGTCCAAGCTAATTGATGATGAAGCTGAGCTCCAAGCTTTGAGTGGAATTGACGGGTCGTCACCAACCTTCCAGGACATGGAACAGGACAAATAAGCGGAGAGGGATGATTCGGAAGCATCAGGCCGTCAAGAAGATTGATCCGCTGGGCGGTTCGTATTTGTGGCCTTCTGAAAAAAAAACAGTTAATCATTTGGACTCCCGTAGTCATGTAATAGGGTAGCAACAACTTTGCTCCGCCGTCCCATCATGCACGTTTTGTTTTATGCTCCACACTATTAAGCTGCCAACTGAGACTTATGATTTTTGAGTGGTGTAGAAAAAAAATTCAATTTTATCCTGCACACAAGTAAATCAAAAGAGATCCCTTGGCGGTTTACCGCAAAGCGGGTCATAATATCTCATATGCACCCACTAATTCTTAAAATAGTTATGCATAAGGCTGGTTGAACCTTAAATGAAACATAATAATGATATCATACTTGGGATATGGAACTGCACTGCCGGTTTACGACACCTGTGTAGTAAGGGTGTGTCGGATTTAGGGATCCGGCAACCCTTGAGAGGTTCAAACTCCGGGGTGCGTGCGGAGATCTCAACCTGCCCAGCCTGCCTACTCACGATCCTCCTAGCCTAGCGCCTCGAGCTCAAAGGGACACAAAGATACAGAGATTTATACTGGTTCAGGCCACCGTTGTGGTGTAATACCGTAATCCAGTATGGTGTGGTGGATTGCCTCGAGGGGCTATGGATGAACTAGTACAGTGGATGTACAAGCCTCGGGGGGTGAGGTGTTCTTGAGCTGGTGTGGTGTTTTCTTGTTCTGATTTTGGTTCTCTTCTATGGTGGTGGCTAAGTCCTATATATAGTGGCCTTTGTCCTCTTCCCAAATATGAGCGGGAAGGGATCCCACAACGACGGGATTTGAAAGGGGACAACTAGTACAATCTATCCTGACAAAAGTAGTCTTCGCCTGTGAAAAGCCTCTAGTCGTGACGTTGTGGTGGTCTCGGTGATGACCTCCGTCCTGCCGTCCTAGCGGTCTTGGTCTTGTTGCACCAGAATGGAAACCTTTGGCTGATTCCTCGAGACTCCGCGCCTGTGGCTTTCCTCCCTTGCACCGAAGAGGAAACCTGCGCTCTACACCCGCCTGGCTCCCGCCTGGCCTTGGTCGTCACGGCTCACGTCAGCTGAACCTCATGAGATACTTGCATAGAACTCTCCGCCCCTCAGGAGCCCTCCTGAGGAGGACACCTCCTTCAGGGGTCTTGGCGTCATCTGCCTCGCAAGGCGTGGCCCCTCGCGAGGGTCTTGCGATGTTGGTGTTGAAGTTAGGCCGTACCAGGCCATCGATGGAGTCACGTGGTGACCCGCTGGTAGGCAGGACTGGATACCCCCAAGTACAGGATGCTGACAGTAGCCCCCTGGCCGAAGGCGCACTCGGACTTGGCTTCTAGGCGAAGCCACAGGCAAGTGTGGAGCACCGCGGGGCCTAACCTCCTGCGGCCTTGGTAATGCATGGCGATTGATTGGACGTGGGCAACTACGCTTCCCCACGCTGCCTCGGCAACTGCTCGACTTGACTGGTCGATGCGGCATGCAGTAGGTCATGATGGCGCGAGGTCGTGGAGGCCGACGGTTAGCCTCCCTTGGCCATAAATGTGAGGGAGGGGCAGAGCCCCCCATCCAACTTTCTTTCGTCTTGCTCCCGCATGCTTCTTCTCCTCTCCATCTCGCTTCGATCAGGAGGTTCTCCACGGCAGAGAAGGGGAAGGCTCCTAGGGAGGGGCCCGACGCTCTCCCGCCGAAGAAGCAAATCTGCCTTCCTGACGATGCCCGCGCGGGGCAAGAGGTGGACAGACCTTGGCAATCAAGGCCTCCGCCTGGCTTCCCCCTCCCCCTATACGCCCGCGCTCAAGATGATAGAGTGCACCGACGAGCGGCGTCTGATGGGGATGGCAGGGATGCTATTGTCGTGCTGGCCGTGCCACAGACCCACGCCGAGGGTAGCTCACACGAGTTCGTGGTGTGGGCGGCGATGCCTCCCGACACCTGGATCCGACTCCCGCAGTTCTTCACTAGCGAGCTGCCTCCGAGGGGACCGGTGGAGCTGTGGCTGCAGCACGCAAAGTGCAGCAGCTTTGCCACCAGAGCTGAGGTCGAGGTGGTGCCGCCTGGAGACGTCTTCATGACGCGAGGATGGGGCGATATTGCTCGGGCCTGCCGAGCGGAGGGAGCCCTGGTGATCCACTTTGAGTACGACGTCATGGCCTCCTTGTTCATCAAGGTCTTCAACAAGGAGGGCGAGCGGCTGGAATGCTGCCCCGGAGGAGACAGCTCGAGGGACGCCGTAGCGGGTGCTGGATATGCTGCTGCCCCTTTAGCGCTTCATCCAGCAAGAGTGACGACTCCTGGGAATCCAGGGACTCTCCTGAGCCCTGTGATTCTCCGGAGTCGAGCGACGATGGCTACGTGCCGCCAAGCTCCCGCCGAGGCCGCAGTGCAGCTGCGGTTGCCGCCCGGCGCTGTCAGCGATACTGTAGGGCCTTGTAGTTTCTCCTGCGTGAGATGAATATCAGCCCCCGTGGGGTTTGTAAGGATCAGAATGCATTTAATAGTATCGTTGTTTCTTTTGAATTTGTAATGGATGCTCGTATTCCAGTTTGGCTGAGTCCCTCCCTTTTCTCTTCCCTAGACAGCATGGCGCTCTACGCCGACAAAACCCAATCCCCAAGCAGGCTTTAGCCGTCGCTAGTATGCTAGGTCGCGATGCCGTGGTCAAGGCTAGGAGGTGAGCGGCCCAAGGTCCTGTAAGAGCTCATGAGACGCGATGCTCACGAGGTCCCCTTTGGCGTGCAAGCAGCTATATAGAAAATCAAAAAGGGGAGTTGCACCACCCATGTGGAACTGTGAGGCGGGGTGTGAGGAGCGAAACTGGTGTTGTAGTGAGCCGAGACTTATCTTTTGCCGTCCGAGTCCATTAGAGAGGTGATGCTTGCTGTCGCGCCTGTGGTGCCATCGGGTGCGGCCTGTATTTCCCACCCTCCTGCCTTGCTCGCCAAAATGCTCTACGTCCTCGGGTCCCGGCCCTCGAGCAAGCTCAGCCGCCGCTGGTATGCCATGTCGCGATGCCGTGGTCAAGGCCAGGGGGTGAGGGATAGAGAGCCAATAGGAGCTCCCAAGATGCGATGCTCAGGAGGTCCCCTTTAACATGCAAGCGACTCGCGAGGCCAGATGGTGGTTGTCCGGGCCGACCTTCAGCCCATTGTTGGGTGAACCTGCAGGTTGGGTGACAAAGGAGCCCGAGAGCCCTAGGGCGTGAGATGGAGGCACCAAGGACCCTGTGAGGTGGTGTACGCGAGGTGGGCCGCGAACCAGAGCTCGATCCCCGGGTTTATAAGCGTTGCAGGGATGGACCCGAGCACAAGCGTCGTGCCGATGTGAGTATCGTGCAGTGATGCGGGAATGGCATTAGTCAGAATGTATGAAGGTCGCGAGGCGGCGGTCACGAGGTGACAATCATAGACAAATTCACAGAAATGATTAGATACTCCTAGTGAATGCAAAATGATATATGCCATAGGGACGGACCCACACGGCCTGGGGGATGATGCAGCCCGAGGGGCGCCCCCAAACTAACGAACTAGGAGATGTCACTTGGTACCGTCACTGAAGAGTTGTTGAAGTAGACAAAAAAACGCCCGCTGCTGAAGCCGTTCCTCATGAGCCGCTCTAGTGCCAGGCCTCGGGAGGCTCGGAGGGACCGGGAGGCTCTTGAAGGTGCTCCTCCATCTCCGCGAGGATCGCCTGGTGGCTGGCCTCGCAGGCCGCCTGAGCTTCCCTCATGCAGTGCTGGAACACCTCAGCAGCGCCTGCCAGGCCGAAAGGCATGCAGACGTAGCTGTGAGGCGGACCCTCGCATCGTCTGACACGAGACGGCCACATGAGCTGCCGAGACGCGGCCCTGTTGAGCCCAGGGATGTCGATGCAGATGCGGAACTCCTTACTCTCGCCAGGGCAATGAGTTGTGCCACGTGGCAGGCAATGATCGCCTTGCAGAACCCTACCTTCCTGAATCTCCTCGATCCCCTTGCTGATGAACTCTTGAACACTTGGTGCCCACACCTGCTGCCTTCTCCTGGGAAGCGTGCTCTAAAGAGCACCTCCACATGGTGCCCGAGCGCCACTCTCGCGACATTGGCTAGATCTGAGGCCCTCCAAAGGAGAGCCCCCAAGCCCAGCCCGAGAGGGGCACCGGGCGCCCCTTCCTATGCGATGGGTGAAGGTGCCGCATCCGGAGACGCAAGACTCAGCGGTGCATCCTTGAGTGATGCTCCCTCACAAGATCCCTGGCCCAACTGTAGCTTCTTCGTCCTGGGGGAGACCTCAGGAGGGAGGGAGCCGTCTTCGTCTTCTGGGTTCTCAACTACTGCAGCCTAGAAGGCCCGCTCGAGGGAGCACACCGCATCCTTCTCTTGGTAGGCGACCGTGATGATGCCGCCGCTTCCTGGCATCTTGAGGACGTTGTAGTCGTGGTGTGTGGCTGCCATGAACTTGGCCAGTGCTGGGTACCCTAGGATAGCGTTGTAGGGCAGGCGTATGTCGGCGACCTCGAAGTCGACGAGCTCGGTGCGGTAGTTGTTGCGCTCGCCGAAGGTGACAGGGAGGCGAACTTGCCCGATCGGATGTGTTGATCCGTCGGTCACTCCTGAGAATGGCTTAGTGGGGTGCAGCTGGTAGTACGGCACCTGGAGCCTGTCGAACGTTTGAACGGAGAGAACGTTGAGCCCTGCTCCGCCATCAATGAGGGTCTTGGTGACGGTCACGTTGCTGATGACGGGGGAGCAGATCTAAGGAATCGAAGGTGATGGCGCACTTGGACCACTTGAGAGGGCGAGTTGCTTTAGGCTAGGGGAGCGTTGCATTCACCTCGCGCGTGAACTGCTTGAAGACACGGTGGGAAGCCAGGGCATGTGAGCCACCCAAGATGCAGGCAATGGCCCGAGGCTCCTGGAAGCCCCCAGCCCCCTCATATTGGTGGTGATCTTCATTCGTTCTTGGTGGTGGAGGCAGAGGAGGCAAGGCTGCGTTGCCCTGAGGGCGGTCCTCACGAGGCTGCTCCCTCCAGTTTCCCTCGTGAGGCTGGTCCAGCGAGCGGTCCTCACGAGGCTGGTCGCGCCACTCCTGACGGCGGTTGTGTCCATCCAAGCGTCCTCCACCTCGGCCACCTCCTCGACCGTAGCCTCGATCATTGCGCTCGGGGCATCGACTGAGGTGCCTGTCATGCAGATCCCTGAGCTCCTGGTAGTCACTGGTGTTGTGGCTGTAGACGTTGTGGAAGGCGCAGAACGGTCGCTTGCCCTTGGATGACTCGGGGTGGTCGCAGCCGAGCTTGGTCTCTGGCTCGGCCGCAAGCACGACTGGCCCCTTGCGCATCGTGTCCTTGGCCTTGGTCTTCTTGTCTTCTGGATCAGCATCAGGGAGCTCGAGGAGGGAAAGGCGTCCCTCCTCAGCCCTTGCACACTTGTTCGCCATGTTGAACATCTCCAGAGCGGTGCAGAATCCTCGTGGATGGCTAGCTCCTCCTTCATCTTGACATCGCGGATGCCATCGCAGAACGCATAGATGATGGCCTCATCAGACACCTTGGGAATCTTGAGGCGAACGTTGTTGAAGTGCTGGATATACTTATGCAGGGTCTCTCCAGGTTGCTGCTTGACGCGGCGTAGGTCGCCCGTGACCGGCGGACAGTTGCGAGTGCCCTGGAAGTTGGCGATGAAGCGGCCACGCATCTCCTCCCAGGAAGAAACCGACCCCTCAGTCGGGTTCAGGAGCCAAGAACGTGCGCCATCCTCGAGGGGCATTGGGAACCAGTTTTCCATGATCTTCTCGTCGCTGTTGGCCACCTCGATGCTCAAATCGTAGAGTTGTAGGAACTCGGCGGGGTCTGCGGTGCCTTCATAGCGTGGAGGTAGGTCAGGCTTGAACTTGCTCGGCCAGACGACGTTGCGGATCTCCGTAGTGAATGCGCGGCATCCTGCCGTGGCCACCGGAGGTCGTTGACGGGGTGGAACGTGGTCCTGGTGCATGCACACTGCCACCTCCTGTGGCGGCGCGTGAGCCTAGTGCTGGGGTGCTGGGAGCACGCGCGCTTCTCCTTGGGACGTTGCACCACCTGGCAGCTCACGTCATCTCGAGCCGGCGCCAGGCGCTGCGGGTCACGCCGTGGAGCCATACGCCTTGGCTTGATGATGGCGCCCTGGGCCGGAGGTGGAGGAGGAGCCCCATGCACGACGTCGCCTGCTGCAGGTGGTTGCTGAGGCAGTGAGCGAGCCGGCCCGTTGGAGCCCCCCTGAGCGACGCTGATGAGCTCAGCGATCCGCTCGAGCCACTCCTTGTGGAGATCACCCACCAGACAGTAGTGAAGAAGCTCCTGCACCATGAGCAGAGCGGCCTGCGCGTCCACCTGGCCGTGGTGCGCGTGGGATGACGAAGTTTCTGGGGTTAGTGACGGATTAGTGGTGCGGCCTTCACGGCACACCGACGGGTGCAGCGATGAAGCTTGCTGCTCGAGGCCGGCAGGGCTCGTTGCAGCATTGGCCACTGAAGAGGGAGCGTGGCGGACACAACCGTCACCCGCCAGAGCCGTCTGAGCGACGCGGGCGGCGACCGCAGCCTGACGCTCGGGGCGAGCCCTGCACGCATCGGCCATGGAGGTGTCGCAACGGTGGCAGATCGAACGACGGAAGAGGGGATCCGATGCACCCCTACCTAGCGCGCCAAATGTCGGATTTAGGGATCCGGCAACCCTTGAGAGGTTCGAACTCTGGGGTGCGTGCGGAGATCTCAACTTGCCCAGCCTGCCTACTCGCAATCCTCCTAGCCTAGCGTGTCGAACTTTGGGGTGAGGTGTTCTTGAGCTGGTGTGGTGTTCTACTTGTTCTGATTTCGGTTCTCTTCTATGGTGGTGGCTAAGTCCTATATATAGTGGCCTTGGTCCTCTTCCCAAATATGAGTGGGAAGGGATCCCACAATGGCGGGATTTGAAAGGGGATAAGTAGTACAGTCTATCCTGACAAAAGTAGTCTTCGCCTGCAAAAAGCCTCTGGTCGTGATGCAGCGGTGGTCTCGGTGATGACCTTCGCCCTGCCGTCCTGGCGGTCTTGGTCTTGTTGCACCAGAATGGAAACCTTTGGCTGATTCCTTGGGACTCCGCTCCTGTGGCTTGCCTCCCTTGCACCAAAGAGGAAATTTGCGCTCTGCACCCACCTGGCACCTGCCTGGCCTTTGTCGTCACGGCTCACATTAGCTAAGCCTCATGAGATACTTGCATATAACTCTCCGCCCCTCAGGAGCCCTCTTGTGGAGGCCACCTCCTTCGGGGGTCTTGGAGTCGTCCGCCTCGCGAGGCTTGGCCCCTCACGAGGGTCTTGCGATGTTGGTGTTGAAGTTGGGCCGTACCAGGCCATCGATGGAGTCACGCGGTGGGCCGCAGGAAGGCAGGACTAGATACCCCCAAGTCCAGGATGCCAACAGGGTGAGCACCCAAAGCTTTTTTAGAAGCCAATAAGTCCAAGTGCTGGATATCATCATGTATGGGTGGCTTGTCGCCTTTGTATTAAGCCGGGTAACAAAAACCACAGTTAAGCTTCAAATATGAGCTATTTAAGTAAAGGTCGTATTGCTGGAATTACATTAAACTGAAAAGGCAAGATAGTATCATGAATAACCGGAAAAAAACTTCAAGAAATCAAGCCAAATGTCAAAAAGCAAGGCTATGGTTCGAATACGACCAGAAAGCCAGACCAAAAGGGTTAATAGCTATGATTCGAATATGATCAGGAAGCCCCCTAATGGTTTTTTGCATTGCGCCGATCAAAGGGGTACCGACAGCTATGATTCGAATACGATCAGGAAGCCCCCCAGTGCCCAAAGTATTTAACGGCTATGATTCGAATACGATCACGAGAGCCGGACTACGAGGGGTTAATAGCCGAGATTCGAATACGATCGAGCCCCCAAGTGATCCAAGTGTTTACGGCTATGGTTCGAATACGACCAGGAAGCCGGCCAAAAGTGGTTAACAGCATGATTCGAATACGGTCAGCCCCCATTTGATCTAAGTGTTTAACGGCTACGATTCGAATACGATCATGAGCCAGACCAAGAGGGGTTAATAGTTGTGATTCTAATACGACCAAGCCCCTAAATGATCAAAATGTTTACGGCTATGGTTCGAATACGACCAGGAAGCCGGCCAAAAGAGGTTAATAGCATGATTCGAATACGATTTGCCCCCATTTGGTCTTTTGAATTATGATGATGAAGGCTCATGAGTGTTGAAGATGAAACAACAGAGGCCCTGCTTTATTATAATCATCATAATATATACATCATCAAAAATATGTACATCATAAGAGCCGGTGGCTCAAGTGTAGTAAGACCGAAGATAAGCAATATTCCACGGTCGGCGGGTCTCCTCCTCCGACTTACATGAGTCCTTGTGCTCTCGAATATCGATAAGGTAGTATGACCTGTTGTTCAAGTTCTTGATGACCACAAAGGGTCCTTCCCAAGGTGGGGATAACCTGTGCATATCAGTTTGATCTTGGATGAGTCGGAGCACCAAGTCACCTTCCTGAAAGGTTCTGGACTTAACCCGGCGGCTATGGTAACATCGCAGGTCTTGTTGATAAATTTGCCGAACGGGCCGCCGCAAGATCGAGTTTCTCATCTAACAGGTCAAGTGCCTCCTGACATGCTTGTTCATTATTAGCTTCAACGTAAGCCGCCACGCGAGGAGAGTCATGATGGATGTCACTAGGGAGAACCGTCTATGCTCCGTAAACCATGAAGAAAGGCGTGTAACCTGTAGATCTATTGGGGTTAGTATTGATACTCCATATCACGGAAGGTAACTCCTCCACCCAACAACCCGGCGCCCTCTATAACGGAACCATATGCCGGGGCTTGATGCCTCTTAGAATCTCTGGTTGGCTCTTTCAGCTTGGCCATTGGACTGAGGGTGAGCTACTGACGAAACATCAAGTCGAACATGCTCACGTTGACAAAATTCCTTCATAGCATTGTTGGATAGATTGGTGCCATTATCAGTTATGATGCTGTGGGGAAAGCCAAAGCGAAAAATCACCTTTTTAATGAACTGAACGTTTTTGCCACATCACACTTACTGACCGGCTCTGCTTCAACCCACTTTGTGAATTTGTCAACCGCCACCAAGAGGTGGGTCTTTTTATCCTTGGACCTTTTGAAAGGACCAACCATATCAATCCCCCAGACTGCGAATGGCCAAGTAATTGCAATCATCCTCCATTCTTGAGCCGGCACATGAGCTCACCGTGAAAATTTCTGACAACCATCACATTTATTGACCAAATCCTCTGCATCAGCGTGAGTCGTCAGCCAATAAAATCCATGACGAAAAGCTTTGGCGACAAGGGACTTTGAACCTGCATGATGACCACAATCTCGTTCATGAATCTCACGGTCTTCCTTAGAAGAGGCGCACCGCTGAAACGCCCCAATGACACTGCGATGGTGTAACTCGCCATTGGCAATTGTCGTTGACTTAGACCGCCGGGTTATTTGCCTGGCCAAAGTTTCATACTTAGGTAACTCGCCCCAGGTCATGTAACCCAAATATGGCACTGTACAGTCTGGGATAGCATGAAGAGCCGCTACCAACTGTGCCTCCAGGTCAGGGACAGCCAGATCTTCCTCTGTAGGCAACTTGACAGAAGGGTTATGCAGAATATCCAAGAAAGTATTAGGTGGCACCATCTTACGCTGAGATCCCAACCGGCTTAAAGCATCAACCGCCTCATTTTTTCTGCGATCAATGTGCTCCACTTGATAACCCTTGAAGTACCCAGCAATAGCATCAACTTCACGGTGATAAGCCACCATGAGTGGATCCTTAGAATCCCATGTGCCTGAGACTTGTTGAGCCATCAATTCTGAGTCGCTAAAACATCTCACCCGGCTTAAGTTCATCTCCATAGCCATCCGAAGACCATGGAGTAAGGCTTCGTACTCAGCTACATTGTTAGTACAGGGAAACATCAACCTTAGAACATAACAAAACTTGTCACCTCGAGGGCAAGCTAAGGCAACTCCAGCCCCCGAGCCTTCCAACTGCCTGGACCCATCAAAGTGAATAGTCCAATATGTGTTATCCGGCTTCTCTTCAGGAATTTGCAGCTCTGTCCAGTCGTTGATGAAATCCACGAGTGGTTGAGACTTGATAGCAGTACGAGGCACATACTTCAAACCATGAGGCCCAAGTTCAATGGCCCACTTGGCGACTCGTCCTGTGGCTTCTCTATTTTGAATAAGATCTCCTAATGGAGCAGAACTGAACACAGTAATAGGATGACCCAAAAAATATTACTTAAGCTTCCGGCTGGCCATGAACACCCCATAAACGAGCTTCTGCCAATGTGCATATCTCTGCTTGGACTCAATAAGCACTTCACTGATGTAGTAAACCGGCTGTTGAACCGGATATTCCTTGCCAGCCTCCTTGTGTTCCACCATGATGGCCACACTGACGGCATGGGTGTTAGCTGCCACATATAACAATAATGGCTCTTTATCAATAGGAGCAGCAAGGACTGGCGGCTTAGCTAGCTGCCTCTTCAAATCCTCAAACGCATCGTTAGCAGCATCACTCCAGACAATGTTATCTGTTTTCTTCATCATCTGATACAGTGGTATGGCCTTCTCACCCAACCGGCTTATGAACTGGCTTAAGGCAGCAATACGACCCGCCAGACGCTGAACATCATTGATACACACCGGCTTTGCCAGGGAGGTGATGGCCTTGATCTTCTTCGGGTTAGCCTCAATGCCTCTGTTAGAAACCAGAAAACCCAAAAGCTTGCCTACTGGCCCACCAAAAACACACTTGGCCGGGTTAAGCATCGTCTTGTAGACACTAAGATTATCAAAGGTTTCCTTCAGATCATCTATCAAAGTTTCCTTCTCTCTGGATTTCACCACAATGTCGTCCACATAAGCATGAACATTGTGTCCAATCTGATTGTGAAGACAATTCTGCACACATTACTGATAAGTCGCCTGGGCACTCTTGAGCCTGAAAGGCATAGACACATAACAGAAGGCTCCAAAGGGAGTAATGAAAGTTGTCTTCTCCTGGTCCTTAACTGCCATCTTGATCTGATGATAACCAAAATAAGCATCCAAGAAACTCAAACGCTCACAACCCGCCGTAGCATCAATGATTTGATCAATATGAAGGAGAGCGAAGGGATCAGCCAAACAAGCCTTGTTTAAGTCCGTGTAATCCCTTCTATGGTTGGCGGGGAGAGGATTGCACAAAGAGCAGGTCTGGATCAGCACGAGGGATTTTTACCCAGGTTCGGGCCGCTGAGGAGCGTAAAACCCTAGTCCTGCTTTGAGTGTATATTTGGTGTTCTTGAACCTTGGCTAGCTGCTATGCGTGCCTGGTCCAAAAGTCTGAATCCTTCTCTAGTATGCCTCGGGCCTCCTTTTATATGTCAAAGGGGTCGCCATAGTGGCACATCGGAGGTGTAAAGTAGCTACAGTGTACAAGCTTATCATTGACATCATAGGACAAATGCATTAAATGCGCTGGTTACGTGCCCTCCAACTTTATCGGGGACAATAATAGAACCCGTCCCATCCGTCGCTGCCACACCCTATCTTGACACGCATACAGGCTGACGAGGCATGCAACGCCAAGCTGACTAGCTAGCCGTTGCGCTGGCACAGTGGCAGGATCTTCACAAAGATCAGCATGCCACCACGCAGGTGCTTGCTTAGTTGGTAGGTTGGTCGCCGCGCTGGAACGGCCGAGGGGTGGCGAAACCATGTCGGGTGTGGGCCCAGTCGTGGCGCCGTAATTGTCCCCAACAAGGGTCTTGTCGGGGGCTCGCAGTCGTCCCCGGCAAGGGCCTTGCCGGGGGTCTTCGTTTTCTGGTCTCCATGTAGACCTGCATGCCATCAGTCTTCACAAAGATCTGCATGCTACTATGCATGCGCCCCCAAGTCTTGGCCTTGACGTTGTCGATGGTGTCAGAGCTCTCAGCTTCAAGGGTGGTGGCCTTGCTGGTGCTTCGCAAGCCACCTCGACAAGGCTCTTTTCGGGGCTACGCAAGCCACCCCAGCAAGGATCTCGCTGAGGGAGGTCTATTTATTCTTCTAATTTCTGTTTACTGGCTTGTATGTTGTCTTGGTAGTCTTGTGTCTTGCCTTCTACTACCCTATCAAGCCTTGCCACGGGTGCGGCTACAACTACCCATGCACAAGTAAGGGGTACATAAGGGCCCAAACTTATGTACACCGACATAGATAGGATAAATAGATCGCGGAATAAATAAATTGCAGCATGGTGTTTTTGTATTTTTGGTTTAACAGATCTGAAAATAAAAGCAACAGAAAATAGTTCGCAAAGGCAAATATGATGAAAAGAGACCCGGGGGTTGTAGGTTTCACTAGTGGCTTCTCTCGAGAAAAATAACAAACGATGGGGAAACAATCACTGTTGGGCAATTGATAGAACTTCAAATAATCATGACGATATCCAGGCAATGATTATTATATAGGCATCACGTCCAAGATTATTAGACCGACTCCTGCCTGTATCTACTACTATTACTCCACACATCAACCGCTATCCAGCATGCATCTAGTGTATTAAGTTCATGGAAAACGGAGTAATGCAATAAGAACGATGACATGATGTAGACAAGATCTATTTATGTAGAAGTAGACCCCATATTGTTATCCTTAATAGCAATGATACATGCGTGTCGTTTCCCCTTCTGTCACTAGGATCAAACACCGTAAGATCAAACCAATCACAAAGCACCACTTACCATTGCAAGATAAATAGATCAAGTTGGCCAAACAAAACCCAAATATCAGAGAAGAAATACGAGGCTATAATCAATCATGCATATAAGAGATCAAAGAAGACTCAAATACTTTCATGGATGAAAACATAGATCTGATCATAAACTCAAAGTTCATCGGATCCCAACAAACAAACCGCAAAAAGACTTACATCATATGGATCTCCAAGAGACCATTGTACTGATAATCAAGAGAGAGAGAGAGGAAGCCATCTAGCTACTAACTACGGACCCGTAGGTCTACAAAGAACTACTCACGCATCATCGGAGAGGCACCAATGGACATGATGAACCCCTCCGTGATGGTTTCTAGATTGGATCTGGTGTTTCTGGAACTTGCGGTGGCTCGAAGTAATTTTTGTCGACTCCCCTAGGGTTTCTGGAATATTGGGGTATTTATAGAGCAAATAGGTTGTGCGGGAGGCCAACGAGGAGGGCACAACCCACCGGGGCGCGCCTGGGCCCCCAGGCGCGCCCTTGTGGGTTGTGCTCCCCTCGAAGCTCCCCTCAGGTGCGTTCTTGGCCCACTGGATGTCTTCTGGTCCAAAAAGTCCACAAAAAGTTTCACTGCGTTTGGACTTTGTTTGGTATTGATTTCCTACGATGTAAAAAAACATGCAGAAAACAACAACTGGCACTGGGCACTATATCAATAGGTTAGTACGAAAAAATGATATAAAATGACTATAAAATGATTGTAAAACATCCATGAATGATAATATAATAGCATGGAACAATAAAAAATTATAGATACGTTGGAGATGTATCACGGAACTCCTGATCTAGGTTTCTTTCTGGGGGTTTCTGGATTTATAGGAATTTTTGGCGTCGGTTTCACATCAGGGGGGTCCTCGAGTCAGCGACAAGGCAGGGGGACACGCCCTAGGGTGGTGGGCGCACCCTCCACCCTTGTCGCTGACTCGGGACTCTTCTGGTCCAACTCTTCTGCTTCGGGGGATTCTTCTGGTCCATAAAAAATCACCATAAATTTTCAGCTTGTTTGGACTCCGTTTGATATTCCTTTTTTGCAAAACCCCAAAACAAGGAAAAACATAAACTGTCACTAGGCTCTAGGTTAATAGGTTAGTACCAAAAATAATACTCCCTCCGTTCCTAAAAATAGGGTGTATAGTTTTTGGCACGGAAATTAAAGAACGCATGTGGAGGGAAAATTTCACAAGTTTTAGGCGATATTACACCTGACTAATTGACATGAGAAAATAGAGGAGCTTGCCTCATATAAGGAAATGTAATCAAATCCCTAAAAAAATAATCCAAGCGAGTGGTGCAACGGAATACACCTTATATTTCAGACTTTTTCTTAAAAATCTATACACCTTATATCAAGGAACGGATGGAGTATAAAATAGCATATAAAAGCATATAAAACATCCAAGATGGATAATATAATAGCATGGAACAACAAAAAATTATAGATACGTTGGAGATGTATCAAACACCTCATCCCCTTTTAGTAGTATTGGCTTTCCTGTGGAATCAATGTGATCTTGGATCACTAAAATAGAAATGAATAGTCTTGAGCTTTTGCAAATCCTTGTCCTTAGCATTTTGAGGTGTCCACGTCTCTATCTCATGCCATGCCAATCATTTAACATCCTGAAATATTTATATTGAATGGATATTAATTCAATGAGATACATGTTGTTATGAATTACCAAAACCACCTAGGGATTAGTTGCACTTACAGATCTTCTTGATCCTACAACATAGAACGTATGTTGTACTAGAGACTCACAAGATGACCTATCTTGCGTTTCATAGTTGGGTCTGTCTAACTCGGACCTTATCTGGACTCGGATCCGAATATGTCTGATCTGACCAAATCCTTTCAAGTTCTTATTATCCAGTTAGCATCAATGCTTCGTGGCCAGTGAGACCAAGCCATCCACCGTATCATATGCTAGTGTAGTCGGTTGCACGTCCATACAGCCCTTTCGACTAGGGACCTTTTAGGATAGTCATCATACAATGCATAGTCCCACAAACAAGTCACATACTTGCTGATACACATCATTGATAATGTCCCAAGGACTATCTTTATTCAATAACACATAGGAAATATCATCATACATGATTGCCTCTAGGACATATCTCCAACATGTTAGATTTATCTTATATCTTCTTTCATAGTTGTGAGTGCTTGCGAGAGGGGGTAATCATAAGTGTGTTGCTTATTCAAGTAGAAAAACACCCTAGCGTCGGTCCACTCATATATCAAATTATCAAAGTAGTGAACGTGAATCAACTAAACATAATGAACATGACTAGGCGAGAATGCCCACATGTCCTCGAGAATTGCTCATTATAAGAAGTACTTTCGGCTTGTTCTTTGCTATAAAAAGGATTGGGCCACCTTGCTGCACTCCTGTTACTATTGTTACTTGCTACTTGTTATGAATTACCTTGCTACAAAACTACCTCTCATCACTACTTACAGCACTTGTAGAGAATACCTTGCTAAAAACCGCTTGTCATTTCCTTTTGCTCCTCGTTGGGTTTGACACTCTTACTTATCGAAAGGACTACAATTGATCCCATATACTTGTAGGTCATCAGCGTCGGGTGCACCTGCAGCGCTCGGGCCAAATCAAGTTCTTAGTAAACTTGCTCTACAAACCCTCAACTGATTTGGGGGCTAATGTTGGGGTTACCCATTACAGGTAGGTCAAGGGAGGTACATTATAGATCGTACACGGGATCCACAACACCAGACACTAAGGTCCCTGGGTCGCAAGTGCCGTTTGGACGCCAAGCAAGTTTCTCTCCACTCGGATGACATTCATCCACTCGGACAGCACCCATCCACTCGGCTGCACTAAGCACACTTGACTACCCCATGGTGACCTGGTCAAGGGGAGACAGGCGGTCTGCGCGGATACTAGAGCGTCAATGATCGGATGCCCCTGATTCGACCATACACTAATCATACATGCAAATGTGTACGATCAAAATCAGGGACTCACGGGAAGATATAGCAACACAACTCTAGACACAAATTAAAATAATACAAGCTCTATATTACAAGCTAGGTGCCTCGAGGGCTCGAAAACAGAAGCTCGATACACAAGAGTGAGTGGAAGCAACAACATCTGAGTATAGTAAGTTAAATAAGGATGCCTTCGGAAGGCAAGCACAAAAGCAACAACGATCAAAGAGGCAAGGCCTTGATACGTCTCCAACGTATCTATAATTTTTTATTGTTCCATGCTATTATATTATCTATTTTGGATGGTTTATATGCATTAATATGCTATTTTTGGGACTAACTTATTAACCCATAGCCCAGTGCCAGTTTCTATTTTTTTTCTTGTCTTTTGAGTTTTACAGAAAAGGAATATCAAACAGAGTCCAAATGGAATAAAACTTTCGCGATGATTTTTCTTGGACAAGGACACACACGTAGGACTTGGAGAGGAAGGAAGAAGGGTCCCGAGGGCTCCACAAGCCCTTAGGGTGCCCCCTGGCTTGTGGGTCCCATGGGAGTCCTCCAACCCTAATCTCTGGCCTATAAATTCAGAAATATTCCCAAACGACCAGAAGCGTCCACCAAAATACTTTTCCGCCATCGTAACCTTCTGTTCAAGTGAGATCCCATCTTGGGGACTTTTCCGGCACCCTACTGGAGGGTATTTGATCACGGAGCGCTTCTACATTAACTCTATTGCCCTTCCGAGGAAGCGTGAGTAGTTTACCACAGAACTACGGGTCCATAACTAGTAGCTAGATGGCTTATTCTCTATCTTTGATCCTCAATACCATGTTCTCCTCCGTGTTCTTGGAGATCTATTCAATGCAATCTTCTTTTGCGGTGTGTTTGTCGAGATCCGATGAATTATGGATTTATGATCAGTTTATCTATGAATACTATTTGAGTCTTCTCTGAATTCTTATATGCATGATTTGATATCTTTGTATTTCTCTTCGAATTATCAGTTTGATTTGGACAACTAGATTGGTTCTTCTTGCAATGGGAGAGGTGCTTAGTTTTGGGTTCAATCTTGCAGTGTCCTCACCCAGTCACAAAGTAGGGGCAGCGAGGCACGTATTTGTATTGTTGCCATCAATGGTAAAAAGATGGGGTTTTCATCATATTGCTTGAGTTTATCCCTCTACATCATGCTATCTTGCTTAAGGCGTTACTCCGTTCTTATGAACTTAATACTCTAGATGCATGCTAGATAGCGGTCGATGTGTGGAGTAATAGTAGTAGATGCAGAATCATTTCTGTCTACTTGACACGGATGTGATGCCTATATTCATAATCATTGCCTTGGATATCGTCATAACCTTGCGCTTTTCTATCAACTGCTCGACAATAATTTGTTCACCCACCATATTATTTGCCTTCAAGAGAGAAGCCTCTAGTGAAACATATGGCCCCCGGGTCTATTTTCCATCATATATTTTCGGATCTATAAACTAAAAAACCCAAAAATACATCGCCGCAATTTATTTACTTTTATTTTGTTTTACATTCTAGTAATCTTGTATATCTGTCTCTATCAGATCTCACCTTTGCAAGTGACCGTGAAGGGATTGACAACCCCTAGAGCATTGGGTGCAAGTGTTTGATTGGTTGTGCAGGTGCATAGATTGGAGACTTGCTTGTATCTCCTACTGGATTGATACCTTGGTTCTCAACTGAGGAAAATACTTATCTCTACTTTGCTGCATCACCTTTCCTCTTCAAGGGAAAAACCAACGCAAGCTCAAGAAGTAGCAGGAAGAATTTATGGCCCCATTGTCGGGAAGATCTACATCAAACCTACTAAGTACCCATCATAAACTCTTATCTCTTGCATCACATTATTTGCCATTTGCCTCTTGTTTTCCTCTTCCCCACCTCTAAACGATTTCAGAAAAATACAAAAATATTTGCCTTTTTATTCGCCCTTCTTTCGGTCGTCTTCTCATTTGCTTTTTGGTTGCTCGTGTGCTAGATTGGTTTGTTGCCACCATGTCTGAATCTGGGGACGTTATCATTGAAAAAAAATTGAGGGTCTTGCTAGTATAAATCTTGAGGAAAAACTTGATGCTTGTTCTTTGGATCACAAAACTGAAAACCCTCCTAATTATAAAGCAAAATAAATTCATGTGGGAGATGGTAATATTATTGGGAAAAGTGTTATTCAGGAATTCTTTGATTGTATGGGAACAATGCCTATTAATAAGAGATCTATTCTTCTTGATACAAACTGTTATGCGGATGCTATTGTCATGCTTGTTGATAAATTAGAAAGAAAATTTGTGCACATCCATCCCGCTTTGCAAAAGGTGTTTTATGAACTTCCCAATATTAATCATCCTAAGGCTAAAAAGATTGCCACTATCATCCTTATGCAGGAATTTGATTTCATAGTTCAAGAGGCTAGAGAAATTTTTTATTTCTATAATAAAGATATCGAACATCCTCCGATTGAATAAATTCTCTATGTGTAACGCCCGGATAATTATGCTACAGTAATCCCATGCTAATGATGCCATGTCACCGAGATTTATGTTGTTAACCTCGCGATGATTCAATCACATTCTGATGAGGACATGACTACCTTGGATACGACCAAAAATATTGCATACAAGTATATTTGTGAGGTGATTTCTAATGCAAACTATGCAATAATTTATTTATGTCATCCAGGACAAAAATACTTCACAAACTTTTGTGCCATGTCTAATTGCAGGCGTATGGGACATTTGTACAATCCACATATGAAGATAAGGGAGAAAGAGGAATTTACTTGATGTTGAAAAAGTTCTCTCACGTCACTTTTGGCCCAAGAGAAGATAGAGTCCAAGTCTCTCATGTTCTGGACTCAGATTCGGACTGCACAGACATACCTGACTCAAAACGTCAATAACTTTTCCATCCGGACTCCAAATTGGGTGATTCTTTTTTGTTGGAAAATAGATTTCGTGCACTTTTGAACCCAATTGGATTCAGCTTCAAATTCATCCAGAACATTGAGTTATGGACGAAACAGTCTAATGCTGCAGCAGAATCCGAGTCAAACTACAAGTCCAAAGGTGTTACGTCACCTCCACTTGGGCCCATCGGCCTTGTACGACCTAGGGTTAGTTTTAGGCTGCCTTGGGAAGTCCTCCCACATCCTTGGCCGCCACCCCTTGCTCCTATATAAGTAGATCCATCTAGTAGCTTTCCCTTGGGATTTGTTTAGTTAAAAGTTAGTCGTTGCAACTTCGTGTACTTCGTTTGTGTCCAACGACCAGACCAAGACCGCTTACGGATCCCCACCTTTATCAGTACTTCATATATATTTGCAATATTCAGATTGCTTTATCATATTCTTGCTTGTTCTTCGATTGCTTGCAGGAATAGACCTTCGTGGTCAGGTTGATCGTGCTCCGGCGTGGTCAATAACCTCTCAGAGTTGGTTTAGTGATTGCTAAGGCGCAACGTCGTGCATGTTTGTAGTCGGATCGTCAAAGTCGTCTCCACCAAATCGATAGTTATCATCTCATCAAAAGATCGGGACACCTCGCCTCTATCAAGTGGTATCACTTTTTCATCCAGACTCCAAATTGGGTGATTCTTTTTTTGTTGGAAAATAGATTTCGTGCACTTTCGAACCCAATTGGATTCAGCTTCAAATTCATCCAGAGCGTTGAGTTATGGACGAAACAATCTGATGCTGCAGCAGAATCCGAGTCAAACTACAAGTCCAAAGGTTTTACGTCACCTCCACTTGGGCCCATTGGCCTTGTACGACCTAGGGTTAGTTTTAGGCTGCCTTGGGACGTCCTCCCACGTCCTTGGCCGCCACCCCTTGCTCCTATATAAGTAGATCCATCTAGTAGCTTTCCCTTGGGTAAAAGTTAGTTGTTGCAACTTCGTGTACTTCGTTTGTGTCCAACGACCAGACCAAGACCGCTTACGGATCCGCACCTTTATCAGTACTTCATATATATTCGCAATATTCAGATTGCTTTATCATATTCTTGCTTGTTCTTCGATTGCTTGCAGGAATAGACCTTCGTGGTCAGGTTGATCGTGCTCCGGCGTGGTCAATAACCTCTCGGAGTTGGTTTAGCGATTGCTAAGGCGCAACGTCGTGCACGTTTGTAGTCGGATCGTCAAAGTCGTCTCCACCAAATCGATAGTTATCATCTCATCGAGATCGGGACACCTCGCCTCTATCACATTCGGTCTCAAATTCAAAATTAAATCAAAAGGCAAAAGTAAATAAAAGAAAAGGAGAAGGCAACAAAAGAAAACAGAAAAAGGGGAGAGGCCCCCGCCCTCACTGGACCTTGTCCCAGGTAATCCCCAGGCCGGCCCACACGGCCCCTCACCCCCTGGCTATACCCCCCTGGTGGCAACGAAACCCTAGCCTCACCCCACTCTCCCCCACATGATCCCCCCCACTCCCCACTCCTCTCCCCTCACGGTACGATCTGGATCGGGCCAAACCCGGCACCTCAACGCCAACTGCCGTTGCCGGGGGCGTCCCTGACTCCACCCCGGGACGCCCCGTCACCGGACCTCCTCCCCATCGCCGCCCGTCACTCACTGGACCACCTCGTCCCCATCGACGCCGCCCTCGACCTCTTCGTCCCCTATGCCGTTCGCCTCGCCATTGTGGACTCTGGCCATCCCAAGCCGCCTCGAGCCCACTGCCCCCTCCCTACAGCTTCGCGGTGAGCCATCGCGCCGGTTGCGCCTCCCCTCTCCTCCCCCCTCTCTGCTCCCGTACTCCGCCACGGTCGCCGCTCACGCCGTGCGACCCAGCCATGCCTGATGCGCGTGCCCGCGCACCGCCATCCTCCTGATAGCAGCGCTCGCGGCGCCCCTTACGCGCCCACCTTCGATCGCTGTCGCCGCCCGCGACCTCCCTGCCTCTCCTCTCCTGCCTGCGCCGGGCCACCGCACCTGTTCCTGTCGCCCGGCCGCCACGACCGCTGCCATTCCCTGCTGCGTCGCTCTGCCTGCTGCTTCCTTCGCGGGCTGCTGCGGGCCGCCGCTGCCGCTCGCCCCACCTGCCACGCGCGAGCCCCGCCCCGTGCTCTATTGCACCCTGTCCTGCTGATCAGGGCTACTGGCTCTTCCCTCCATGGCCCTCGCGCCCTGCTGCGGCAAGCCCTGCCGTGGCCACAGCCTCGTCCCGCCCCGAGCAGACTACGGGCGCCTGTTACGCCCGCGCCTGCTGCCTGTTAAGCCGCGTCCGCCACTGATGGCCTCTAGGCCACTTACACATGGGCCCCAGTCCCCAGGAACTCTAAAAAAGTATATAAAAATAGTAAATTATTATCTAATTAATTAAATAAATAAATAACTTAATTGATCCAGATATTAACCTGCTAATTACCTGTTAGTTAAACTGTGACAATGACAGCAGGACCCACACGTAAGTTTGACCGAGTTAACAACCCTATTGACTGCTGACATCATGCTGATGTCATGATGTCATCACCCTGTTTTCCTTTTAATTGAATCTATTAATTCCAAAATGTTTTAAAAACTTTAGAAATTAATCTAAAATTATTCGTAGCTCGGATGAAAAAGTTTTATACATGAAAGATGCTCAGAATGACGAGACGAATCCGAATACGCGGTCCATTCGTCTGCCACACGCCCCTAGCATAGCAAACATGCAACCGTCCCCCTCCATTTCATTTGTCTGAAAATGCCTAACACTGGGGAAACTTTCCTGGATGTTATCCCCCTTTGCCGGTATCGTGTAACACCGCGTTAGAACACCCCTAGCGCTGCTTATTGTCTTGTCATGTATCTGTGTGCTTTTTATTTACTGTTTCTTCCCCCCTATTCTCTCCGATAGAACGCGAGACCGCTGCTGATGCCCCTGTGATCGACTACGTCATCGACGACACTTCTTCCCTTTCAGCGGAGCTTCAAGGCAATCCCCCCCTTTGATCATCCCGATATCGCCCATTCCATTCTCTCATGCTTGCATTAGATTTTGCTACTGTAATTGATTGCTCCTATTCTGATGCATAGCCTGGTTTTTTACCTGCTTATTGTTACCTACCTGCTTATCCTAAACTACTTAGTATAGGTTGGTTAGTGATCCATCAATGACCCCCACTTTTTACTTGTTGCCACTGCTTCATCATCGATGACTCGATCAATGTGATCGACGACCAGAGCCCGACACCTCACATCACATCATGCCCCTTTTGTTGCTCGACTCTGTAGAGCTACTATCGACTGCCAGGGGTGATACCTCGCAATGCACTCCTGATGATGACTCTATAGTGTAGCTATTCGGTCGTGGTCATCAAGGGTGATTTCTCCTTGACCACTCCCGATACGACTCTGTCGTGCAACCCATCAAGTGCGAACCTCGAGGGTGGTTCCTCTTACGTTCACCTTGATGATTATATCGAGTCGAATCCACCGAGGGTGATTCCTTAGGTTTTCCCCTTGATGTTTGGACACACGGTTACCCGGACTTTACTTGAGACCACCATTGTTGAAGTCCAAGTCGGCCCTGAGGGGTACCCGCAAGTTGACGTGAAAGTCGGGCGGGCCCGTAGAGCACCCCGCGAGTTTTCCACGTGGCACGGTCGGGCAGTCTGGGCCCTTGCCATAAGTCCACGAGACGGGGCGACGGGTCACATTATCGTGAGTCTCTGCTTATTTCCGCGAGCCCCAAATGCACTAATAGGTTTGGGTATTTCTTCTAAGTTGGGCTCTGGTCTTTACGCACTAACCACCATGCGAGAATAGTTATGGGCCTCGACGTCGCAGTATCAGCCGAAGCTTTGTCAGATGTCCAGTTCAGTAGTGTGGCATGGTCGGATCGTGCTAGCCATCCGAGGCGGTGCTAGTATCCACCTTGATCGCAACGACCCAGAGTGTTGCGGGCGATGGGCCCAAGACCCCTAAGTGCTTAGGATGTAGACCGGCGGGGACCTCTCTGCTGAGCCTAGGTAGGGCTGCGACGTGTTGATCTTCCGAGGCCGGGCATTGACCCAGAAAAGTGTGTTCGACCAGAGTAATCAAGCGTGTTGGGTAACGTGGTGCACCCCTGCAGAGAAGTTATATATTCGAATACCGTGTCCACGGTAATGGACGTTCAGACTTGTATCCTGATCTTATATAACTAGAAATGGATACTTGAGATATGTGATGGATATGTGGCTCCGAGATTGCTTTCTCGCAGGGAGTCGAGGAAGGATCTTTGGGTGTTGATGTTACATCATGTCTGTTATATATAAACTGCTATCCTTTACTCTCCTACATGTTGCAAGATGCTCGGAGCTGCTTAAAGATGCTAGTCTTCAATAGGCTAGGCCTTCCCCCTCTATTCTGGCATTCTGCAGTTCAGTCCACACTTACAAACCTTCCATTTCCTACCAATGCATACTTAGTATAGATTTGATGCTTGCGAGTACTTTGGATGAGTACTCCCAGTTTCTTTTCTACCCCTTTTCCCCCTTCTTTCTTCTTTCCGGTTGTTGCAACCAGATGATGGATCCCTGCAGCCAGATGCCACCGCCAATGGATGCTAGTACGTGGAGACCGCAAACGACCAGGAGTAGTTAGGGGGTCCCAGGCAGGAGGCCTTGCCTCTTCGATCATGTTTCTTTTGTGCTAGCCTTCTTAAGGCATCCTTGTTTAACTTATGTCTGTACTCAGATATTGTTGCTTCCGCTGACTCTTGTGCATCGAGCTATGTATTCGAGCCCTTGAGGCCCCTGGCTTGTAATATAAATCTTGTATTTTTTTTATTTGTGTCTAGAGTTGTGTTATGATATCTTCCAGTGAGTTCCTGATCTTGATCGTACACATTTGCGTGTATGATTAGTGTACGATTGAATAGGGGGTGTCACACTACGATAAAGAAACTTTGCGTAGCTTGGAATCTAGAGATTATCAATCTTACAATGACAATCTTAGGAGGAGAGTTCCCTACTCTGAAATTACCCAAACTATCTACCTTGAAACTTATGATAAGTTTAATTGGATAACTAGGCGAATTTATGTAGGATTCAATGATGATTGGTTAGAAGAGAAGATTAGGGAACCCATTAAAAATGAGATACGTGTTTTGTATGATGATGTTTATGGTGATGATCCAGGCTATGGGTTTATGAATGTCAAAGTTTCTAATTAGAGTCCTTTTCATGAATTAAGTTCACCCACTAGAAAGGAAAGAAAAGAAATAAAGCATTTGCTAAAAGTGGTTTTGGAAGATTTGATTAAGAAGGAGTTGCATGACAATATCTAGATCTATGTTTTATGCCTAGCTGGGGGCGTTAAACAATAGCGCTTGTTGGGAGGCAACCCAATTTTATTTTTGTGTTTTTGTTTTTGCTCCTATTCTTGAATAAATACACATTATTACCTCTATAGTAATTGTGTTTTTGTGTTTTTAATTAGTGTTTGTGCCAAGTAAAGCCTTTAGGATACTCTAGTATATCTTTGATTTGATCTTGCTGAAAAACAAAAACTTTTGCGCCCAGAAACATAATTGATGTGAGCTGCTGGAACGTGATAAAATACTGATTTTTTCACACAAGATTGATATATGAATTTTGCCTCTGTTGTACTAATTTTTCAGAATTTTTTGAGTTACAAAAGTATACGAAGTTTACAGATTACTACATATTGTTCTATTTTTGACAGAGTATGTTTTCTACGTGTTGTTGTAACATCCCAATTTTCAATTTGGATGTTATTTATAGATCATTCATATGCATCCATGATTTATGCATTTTTGCTTCTTTGGTTTAGTTGAAGTTTGATCCGAGAGACCTTAAGCAACTCAAGGACCAAACTAAGAGAGTTGGAGTTTTCCTAAAAATCCATTTTTTTCAAAAATTAGAAAATTGGATCAAATTGTTTATTCAAAATTATTTTCCAATTATTTTGCAAATAAATAAAATAAAGAGAGAAGGTAAAAGGACTTCTTCAAAAACAACAAAGAAATATTGGAAAGTGAAAATTTAATTTTTGGATATTTTATTTGATTTTATTTGCAAGTTTATTTATTTTATTGTGGAGTAATTAGAACAAATAAGTTTGTTTTTAGTTTAGGCATTTAGGCCCAGAAAAATGTTCACTAGGTCATTAATAAGGCCATATTATTATTTGAATTTTTCTATTATTTTTTTTATATATATTTAGTTTAGTTTTGCGTGTTTTTCTTCTCTGGAAAAATGTTTCAAAAAAAGTTCTCCACCGACCGGGCCAGGCTGCGGCCCAGCCAACCGCTCGCCCCAACCGACTCCAACCTGGAGTCCGGCCGGCGCCCGACTCCGCCGCTACCGTCGTGTCCGAGCGGGACACGCCCCCTCCCCCCTCCCCCCCCGCCGCCGCTTGCCCCTCCTCCAAGTCGCATCGCCCCGGCCCCTTTAAGTATAGAGGCCTCGGCCCCTCTCCTCCCC
>NC_041387.1:280938255-280964071 GCF_002162155.2 Triticum dicoccoides | reverse complement strand
TACACGCACTTGCCGCCGCTGCCGCCACCCCGCACCGCATCCGCTGACGTTGCCGCACTCACTGCTGACCACCGAGCCGCCGCCCGCTCAAGCCACCGCCACGGCCGCCACCACCGCCGCCGCCTGTAGCCCCGACCCCTCTCACCGTCCGATCTAGATCAAACGGTCAAGATCGCGATCTATTTTTTTTTGAAACGTATTTTTGGCGGACGTTCGTCCGTTAAGTCTCAGTAGCGAACAATTTTCGTTCATTAGGTCTCTGTAGCAAAGTTCGTTCGTTAGATTTTTATTTTTCCCCTATTTTTTCTGTCAGGGACCTATTCGCTAGTTTTTATTTACAGTTTAGCCCCTACATTTCAAACTAGCACAACGTTTTGCTCGTTTGCCCGAATTTGATGAAACCAACCCCAAAATCTTCAGAGCAATCTCATCTATCCAGTAAACCAACTTAAACATGTTTTTGAAAATTTAAAATTTGAATTTGTTCAGATTTGTATTTGAACTTCTTTTGATCGTAACTTGAGTTTCGTAGCTCCATTTTAGTTGATTATTTTTGCAAATCGAAGCTCATCTCATGTACCTTCCGTTAAGATCTAATCCACATAATTATAATACTGTTAAAATTGTTTTCTGTTTAGAGTATTTATTTGCTTGTTTTTGAGTTTTCTGAATCTTTTCTTCGGTTTTCTTTGCATCTTTTGCTTGAGTGCTTATGTATGCTATTTATTGTTTACGATAGGTTTTCTGGAGTGCGAAGCTTGTTACTATGACTCTGTAGAGTTTTCCGATCGTCGGCAAGGCATGTTACACTTTGATTATACTTTTCAATACCCGGTTTTTACTGTGCATTAGCTTCGCCCTCAAAGATTTGCATGAGTAGGATTGGGAACATGTGGTTTGGTTGTAGTTCAAGAGGTAGGAACCTATTACCTTTGATCACCCCGAGAATATATGTTATGCCCAAAAATTGCTTAGCCATGCTCGTAGACAGGGATTCGTATGTGAGATTCATGAAAGTTGTGAGAGTAATAATTACTAAGGGAAAGTTAAGGTGGCGACTTTAATACACATCTCGGTGGACTGTTTGGGGCACTTGGAGAAACCAGTGCTTGCCCAAGGGAATCCCGGAGTACCCGTATGATTACCCTAGGTCCGCCACGCACGCTCAAAGGGATCATATGATATTTCATGCCTAGAAACTTCCGTGTGCAGCCACAAGACATTATGAGCTTTGGCATAGTTAAGTAAGTTGTGTGACCTCCTTCTGTGGTAGACTAGCAGATGTAGAGGGAAAGTAGGTGTACCAGTCTACCCAGGGTTTAGACGGAATGCTTCAGAAAGACTATGTCTCGATCTTCCGATCATTGATGCGGTCGAATCTTGTGGGGAAAAGTGCGCAAACCTCTACAGAGTGTGCAAACTAATCATGGTTAGCCGCTTCCCCGGTTATGGACAATTTGAATATCTTGAAGTGAATTATTTGTTGATCTCATCACTTTTTAATTAATGTATTGGGTTTATTATTTATACTTGGTAATTTTGGGATTGAGTTGGAGGAACCTTCTCAATAATGGCATAAACTTGGTAGTAAATAAAATTTATTCCTTTGTTGTAGGGATAAATTAGCTTTATGCAAAAAAAACTTAGAGCCTCGACAAGCCAAATATGCATGTAGATATAGTCTTCTCATTCATTTGCTCTATAGTGTGACTTTGCCAGCATTTTCCATGTGCTGACCTACACGATTGCAACGTCTCATGTTGCAGAGTTTTCCTACAAAGAATAAGGTGCGCTAGGTCATTGTCATGCACTCAGTTATGTCATGGAGTTAATGGACTCATTTATCTTTTGAAGCTTCCGCAGTTACTTTATTTAGATGGCCTTCAGCCATATTTTTGTAATAAATACTCTTTATGAGGACCTTGATGTAATAAGTGTGTGACTGAACTCTGTTATAATTCCTCGAGTACTGTGTGTGTCAGCATACTGATCCAGGGATGACACTTAAGCACAGAGACTTCGATCCAATGGGATTGGGTTGCTACAAGATGGTACCAGAGCACACACTGACTGTAGGATGTGACCACTAGGAAAATCCACATGATACTCTTCTCTATTCATTTCTAATCCTCATCTATGTCTACTCTATAGATGTCGGACCCTAGGTACAAGTTCACTAAGCCGGATGATGACACCCCTTTAGGACGACACCTGAAGGAAGTCACGAAGTACCTGAACATCGGTCTACCAAGTTTCACCGGAACCTTCACTGCAACTTTACCAGAAGAGGAGCGCTAGATGATCAAAGTTCATGTACCTGGAAGGACTTTTGCACCAACTACTTAGCCGATGATCTCCGAGAACTTCGCTTGGAGATAGTTCCGAGAGGTTATGTTGCGGCACTGGAAATTCAGTCCACTTTGTTAGGAAAGAACCGAGAAGCCTAGAAGATGGACAAGGAGATTGTAGAGATAAAGGAAAGGATGAGTAAAGGAAAGGCTAAAGATTTTCGTGAGTATGAGCACGAAACTTTATGGTTTGAGGATCATATCTATGTGCCTAATGACCCTGAGATCACGAAGTTAATTCTTCAGGAGGCTCATGATTCGCCTTATTCGATTCACCTATGTAACACCAAGATGTATCTGGACTTGAAGGAGAGTTTCTCGTGGACAGGTATGAAGAAGGATATTGCCGAGTATGTAGCAGTATGCGATGTATGTCAGAGAGTTAAGGCAGAACATCAGAAACCAGCAGGGTTACTTCAGCCTTTGCCGATACCCGAATGGAAGTGGGATAAACTTGGCATGGATTTCATCACCGAATTACCCAGGACTCGTTCTGGTTATGACTCCATCTGGGTTGTAGTTGATCGCTTGACCAAGGTAGCCCATTTCATCCCCGTGAAAACCACTTCTACTAGTGCTAAGTAGGCAAAGGTATACATGACTAGGATCGTATGCCTGCATGGAGTTCCGAGGACCATCGTATCAGATAGAGGAACACAGCTTACTTTGATGTTTTGGAATCAGTTACACGAAACTTTGGGTACCAGGCTAGAGTTCAGTACCGCCTTTCATCCGCAGACAGATGGACAGAACGAGAGAGTCAACCAGATTCTGGAGGACATGTTGAGAGCTTGTGTGATAGATTATGGATCCAGTTGGGATGATAATTTACCCTATACAGAGTTCTCATATAACAACAGTTATAAACCAGTTTGAAGATGGCCCCTTTCAAAGCTTTGTACGGAAGGAGGTGCAGGACACCATTGATGTGGGATGAAGTTGGAGATCGACAGTTGTTCGGACCAAATTTAATCAGAGATTCTCAGGAGAAGGTTAAGTTGATCTGTGATAGACTCAAGATAACCCAGTCCAGGCAGAAGCGTTGTGCTGATACTAAACGCAAGGAGGTAACCTATGAAGTCGGAGACAGAGCATATCTTCGTGTGTCCCCACTCCGATGAGTTAAACGATTCAGAGTCAAAGGAAAGTAAGCACCACGATTTGTGGGACCATACAGAGTCTTGGAATGTATGGGTGAAGTTTCCTACAAGTTGGCATTACCCGAAGGTTTGTCAGGAGTTCATGATGTGTTTCACGTTTCCTAGTTGAAGAAGTGCCATGCAGAGATGGCCGATATTCGACACAGTGCCACTGGAAGCAATTCAGTTGGAGAGTGACCTGACCTATGAGGAGAAACCCGTTAAGATTCTCGAGTTTGCCAGCCGAGTTACTCGCGGCAAGGTCATCAAGTTTTGCAAGGTTCAATGGAGTCACCATACCAAGGAGGAAGCTATCTTGGAGCGCGACGTAGACCTCCGAAAGGACCACCCACACCTATTTGCTGACCAACCCGAATCTCAAGGGCGAGATTCATCTTAAGGGGGGTAGGTTTGTAACATCCCAATTTTCAATTTGGATGATATTTATAGATCATTCATATGCATCCATGATTTATGTATTTTTGCTTCCTTGATTTAGTTGAAGTTTGATCCAAGAGACCTTAAGCAACTCAAGGACCAAACTAAGAGAGTTGGAGGTTTCCCAAAATTCCATTTTTATTTGTCAAAAATTGGAAAATTGGATCAAATTGTTTATTTAAAACTCTTTTCCAATTATTTTTCAAATAAATAAAATAAAGAGAGAGGATAAAAGGACTTCTTCAGAAACAGCAAAGAAATGTTGGAAATTGAATTTTTGAATTTTGGATATTTGATTTTATATTATTTTCAAGTTTACTTATTTTATTGCGGAGTAATTAGAACTAATAAGTTTGTTTTTAGTTTAGGCATTTAGGCCCAGAAAAATGTTCACTAGGTCAATAATAAGGCCATATTATTATCTGAATTTTTCTTTTATTTTTAAGATATATATTTATTTTAGTTTTGCATGTTTTTCTTCTTTGGAAAATGTTTAAAAAAAGTTCTCCACCGACCGGGCCAGGCCGCGGCCCGCCCAGCCAGCCGCCGCCCCGACCGACTCTGACCTGGAGTCCGACCGGCGCTCGACTCCGTCGCCGCCGCTGTGTCCATGCGGGACACGCCCCGCCGCCGCCTTGCCCCTCCTCCAAGGCGCGTCGCCCCGGCCCCTTTAAATATCGAGGCCCCGGCCCCTCTCCTCCCCCAAGTCAAGCCGCCGCCGCCACACGCACCCGCTGCCGCCACCGCCCGCTGCCGCCGTCGCCACCCCACGCCGCATCCCCCGACGTAGCTGCACTCGCCGCCGACCATCAGAGCCACATCCTGCTTAAGCCGCCGCCGCCACCGCCATCCACCTCGCCACCGTCGACGTCCGCCGCCACCGGTAGCCCCGACCCCCTCTCGTTGTTCGATCTGGATCCAATGATCCAGATCGCGATCTGTTTTTTTATTTTTTTTATTTAGCGGATGTTCGTCCATTAGGTCTCTGTAGCGAACGGTTTTCGTTCATTAGGTTTCTGTAGCGAATGTTCGTTCGTTAGATTTTTATGTTTCTCCTATTTTTTCTGCCAGGGACCTATTCGCTAGTTTTTATTTACAGTTTAGCCCCTATGTTTCAAACTAGCACAACTTTTTTCTCGTTTGCCCGAAATCGATGAAACTAACGCCAAAATCTTCAGAGCGATCTCAGTAACCAACTTAAACATGTTTTTGAAAATTTAAAATTTGAATTTGTTCAGATTTGTATTTGAACTTCTTTTGATCGTAACTTGAGTTTCGTAGCTCCATTTTTAGTTGTTATTTTTGCAAATCAAAGCTCATTTCATGTACCTTCTGTAAAGATCTAATCCACATAATTATAATGTTGTTAAAAATTGTTTTCGGTTTAGTGTATTTATTTGCTTGTTTTTGAGTTTTTCGAATCATTTCTTCGATTTTATTTGCATCTTTTGCTTGAGTGCTTATGTATGCTATTGTTTGTTTACGATAGATTTTCCAGAGTGCGAAGCTTGTTACTACGAATCTCTAGAGTTTTCCAATCATTAGCAAGGCAAGTTACACTTTGATTATAATTTTCAATACCCAGTTTTTACTATGCATTAGCTTCGCCCTCAAAGATTTGTATGAGTAGGATTGGGAACATGTGGTTTGGTTGTACTCCAAGAGGTAGGAACCTATTACCTTTGATCACCCCGGGAATATATGTTATGCTCAAAAATTGCTTAGCCATGCTCATAGACGGGGATAGGTATGTGAGATTAATGAAAGTTGCCTGAGTAATAATTACTAAGGGAAAGTTAAGGTGGTGAGTTTAATATACATCTGGGTAGATTGTTTGTGGCATGTGGAGAAACCAGTGCTTGCCCAAGGGAATCCCGGAGTACCCGTGTGATTACCCTAGGTCCCCCATGCAGGCTCAAAGGGATCATATGATATTTCATGCCTAGAAACTTATGTGTGCAACCACAAGCCATTATGGGCTCTGGCATAGTTGAGTAAGTTGTGTGACCTCTTTCTGTGGTAGACTAGCAGATGTAGAGGGAAAGTAGGTGTACCGGTCTACCCAGGGTTTAGAGGGAATGCTTCAGAAAGACTATGTCTCGATCTACCAATCATTGATGCGGTCGATTCTTGTGGGGAAAAGTGTGCAAACCTCTGCAGAGTGAACAAACTAATCATGGTTAGCCACGTCCCCAGTTATGGACAATTTGAGTATCTTGAAGTGATTATTTGTTGATCTCATCACTTTTTAATTAATGTATTGGGTTTATTATTAATACTTGGTAATTTTGGGATTGAGTTGGAGGAACCTTCTCAATAATGGCATAAACTTGGTAGTAAATAAAATGTATTCCTTTGTTGTAGGGAAAAATTAGCTTTATGTAGAATATTAAACTTAGATCCTCCACCAGCCAAATATGCATGTAGATATATTCTTCTTCATTCATTTGCTCTATAGTGTGACTTTGCCAGCATATTCCATGTGCTGACCTACACGGCTGCAACATCTCATGTTGCCGAGTTTTCGGACGAAGAATAAGGTGCGCTAGGTCATTGTCATGCACTCAGTTATGTCGTGGAGTTGATGGACTCATTTATCTTTCGAAGCTTCTGTGGTACTTTATTTAGATGGCCTTCAGCCATATTTTTGTAATAAATACTCTTTATGAGGACCTCGATGTAATAAGTGTGTGATTGAACTTTGTTATAATTCCTCGAGTACTTTGTGTGTTAGCATACCGATCTAGGGATGACACTTAAGCACAGAGACTTCGATCCATTGGGATTGGGCGCTACAGTTGTTTGCTTATTTTGATGAATTTATGGGTAGTATCGTGGGGTATGAACCATGGAGAAATTGGACAGTAAATATTACACCAATAAAAATAAAGAATGAGTTCACAATAGTACTGAAAGCACAAGTGCTCCCTGGGTGATTTTGGTAATGAATGTCAACATATCTCTTGTTGGACTAATACTTTCATCTAATATATTTCAGATAAGCCCAACAGTCTAGTGGCATGGACAAGAGGATGTGGAACCCCTTCAAGATGCTAAGGACAAAGGATTGGCTCAAGCTCAAAGCTCAGGACTCTACAATTTCTATTTTAGTGATCCAAGATCACATTGAGTCAATAGGAAAGCCAATACTATTAAAAGGGGATGACGTGTTGCTTAATGGCTTGCTTGCTCAAAATGCTTAGTGATCTGCTCCAAAGCCCTCAACCACTTTTTCACATCCACATAAACCAAAAGTCAAACTCGGCCCCACGATTTGATCCATCCGGCGCCACCGAGTTCATTTGACATAGTCACTGCCACAAACCCTAGTCTTTTCGGTTTCACCGATAGGGATCTCGGTCACACCGAGTTTTCCTGACCAACTCTCTGTTTTACTTATTACCAAATTGGTCCAACCGAGTTGTGTAATCGGCCAAACTGAGATGAGGTTTCACCCTAACCCTTGCACATCGGTCCCACCGAGTTGATCATATCGGTCCCACCGAAATTTCCTAACGGTCACATATGCACTGAATCGGTTCGACCGAGTTTTGTGATTCGATCCCACTGAGTTTGGTATAATGTGTGTAATGGTTAGATTTTGTGTGGAGGCTATATATACCCCTCCACCCTCTCCTCATTCATGAGAAAAGCCATCAGATCGTGCCTACACTTTCACTACTAATATTCTGAGACAGAGCCACCTACTCATGTGTTGAGACCAAGATATTCCATTCCGACCATATGAATCCTGATCTCTAGCCTTCCCCAAGTTGCTTTCCACTCAAATCATCTTTCCACCAAAATCCAATCCTATGAGAGTGAGTTGAGTGTTGGGGAGACTATCATTTGAAGCACAAGAGCAAGGAGTTCATCATCAACACACCATGTATTACCTTTTGGAGAGTGGTGTCTCCTAGATTGGTTAGGTGTCACTTGTTAGCCTCTAACAATATTGTGGAGTGAACCAAGGAGTTTGTAAGGGCAAGGAGATCGCCTACTTTGTGAAGATCTACCCTAGTGAGGCAAGTCCTTCATGGGCGATGGCCATGGTGGGATAGACAAGGTTGCTTCTTCGTGGACCCTTTGTGGGTGGAGCCCTCCATGGACTCCCGCAGCCGTTACCCTTTACGGGTTGAAGTCTCCATCAACGTGGATGTACAATAGCACCACCTATCGTAACCACGACAAAAACATTCGTGTCTCCAATTGCGTTTGCACACTCCAATCCCATCCCTTTGCTTTCTTGCAAGTTGCATGCTTTACTTTCCGCTGCTCATATACTCTTTGCATGCTTGCTTGATTTGTATTGTGAATGGTTAGACTTGGACTAAAACTCCACCTAAACTTGAAAAACTTAAAAACTGTCAACGTTTTGTGTTGAGTGTCTAATCACCCCCCCTCTAGACACCTCTTCTTGATCCTTTCAATTAGTATCAGATCTTTCGTCTCCATTGCTTTGGTTTAAACACCATTGGAGGAAGATGGATGAGTCTACTTTGGGGAGTCTTAGACATAGAGTGCTTATACTTGATGGAGAGTACTTTCATGAGTGGAAAAATGAGATGCTTGTGATTTTCAATGAATATCATTTGAACAAGTACATTACTAGCCCTTGTGCACCTCATGTTGATCCTATGCATCCTTCTCTTAATCAGTCAATTGACATGATTCACAATCTTAGAACTGTTGATCTTATCACTAGAGGCTTGCCTAGAAACTTGATTGGTTGCTTGCCTACTCTTAAGTGTGCCTATACCATATGGAAATTTCTTGAGGAACGATTTCCAAATTATTCCTTGCAAAATCTAGATTAAATTCACCATAAGTCTATTGCCTTGAGTAAGATGAATTCCAACGATCCTAAGTTTGGTGATTGTCTATTTGAGCTTACAAATCTTATGTGTGCCAAAGGAGATGTTGGAATTGTTAGCAATATTATTTCCGAAGCTATAATAATTCATAAAGAAGATCATTGTCAGACTCATTCTAATGAATCACCCTCTCTAGGAATTGATCCACCACATGACGATGTTGAACATGGATACTATGACGAGGATGATGATAGTTACTTTGATCTTGATGATGCAATGAGACACTTTGGTCTTATGGCAAATCTTCTGGGATACATGGCAGGAGGAAACGAATGGGTTCTTGATAGTGGATGTACCGATCACATGACCGGAGATAAAGATATGTTTCGTGAGCTTGCTGAAAACGACGGCCCTCGAAAGTATGTCACTTTTGGTGATAACTCAAAGGGTAAGCTGGTTGGCTTCGGTAAGGTGGCCATCTCACATGATAGCTCCATACAAAATGTCATGCTCGTTGAATCCCTTGGCTATAATCTGCTTTCTGTTTCTAGACTAGCTGACTTTGGCTTCAATGTTCTATTTACTGAAGTAGATTGCCAAGTGTTTCATAGAGATAATCATAAAATGGTCTTTACCGACATACGCAAAAGTGATCTATACATTGTTGATTTCACTAAAAAGGCTCAACCTAGAACTTTCTTAATTGCTAAATCCTCTAAAGGTTGGTTGTGGCATAGACGGTTAGGTCATGTGGGCATGCGAAACCTTGACAAGCTTATTAAAAGAGATCATATCCTTGGTATTAAAGATCTCATATTTGATAAGATAGAATTTGCAGTGCTTGTCAAGTAGGTAAGCAGGTAGGAGGAAGGCATCCCGTGAAGAACATCATGACCACAAGGAGGCCGCTCGAGCTACTTCACATGGATCTTTTCGGTCCCAACGCTTACGAAAGTCTCAGCGGAAATTCTTTTGGTCTAGTTATACTTGATGTTTTTTCAAGATTTACGTGGGTGTTCTTTCTCGATGATAAATTGCAGGTCCAAAAGATATTCAAAAACTTTGCTAGGAAGGCCCAAAATCAATTTGAAGTGAAGATCAAGAAGGTTCGCAGCGACAGTGGGACGGAGTTCAAGAACGCTAATGTGGACACCTTTCTTGACGAAGAAGGGATTTCACATGAGTTCTCGGCTATGTACACACCTCAACAAAATGGAGTTGTTGAGAGGAAGAACCGGACGCTCATCGAAATGGCGAGAATGATGCTTGATGAGTACAAGACGCCAAAGCACTTTTGGGAGGAAGCGGTTGAGACAATTGTCATGCGACAAATCGCTTGTATATTCACAAGCTACTCGGCAAGACGGAATACGAGCTCCTCACCGGTAACAAACCCCATGTTGGATACTTTCGAGTATTCGGCTCAAAGTGCTACATTCTTGATAAGCATCGTCGTTCTAAATTTGCTCCTAAATCTCATGAGGGATTCCTACTTGGTTACAGCTCAAACTCTCACACTTACCGTGTCTACAATAATTTCACCTGAAAGGTTGAAGAAACGGTAGATGTGAAGTTTGATGAATCTAACGGCTCGCAAGTAGAGCAATTGCAAATTGATGTAGGAAATAAAGATCCTTCGGAAGCAATCCAAGACTTGTCTATTAGAAAAGTTTGTCCAATGGAGGTGAAGGAGAGTACCTCGTCAGTCCAAGTGGAAGCTTCTACCTCACGACAAGGTGAACCAAGAGTTGATATGGAGGCATCCACAAGTGAGACACACCAAGAAGAAGAAAACGAGGGAGTACACCAAGATGAACCTCATCAACCTCCTTCTCCACCACGACGAGAGAACGACAACATCAACAACGATGAAGGCCAAGAAGAAGAACGAGATGATGAAGAAGATGTTCCACCCCGACCTAAACAAAAGCTCTCACGAGTTCGAGCAAGATTTGCTAGAGATCATCCCCTCGAGCAAATCTACAATGATATCCAAACCGGGAGAATCACTCGATTAAAATCTCCTTTGGCTAACTTTTGTGAACATTATTCATTCACTAGCATTGAACCTATGAAGGTTGAAGAAGCATTGGAAGATCTGGATTGGATAAACACCATGCACGAATAACTACACAACTTTGAGAGAAATCAAGTGTGGACATTGGTCGAGAAGCCCGACAAAAACCACAACATCATCGGTACCAAATGGGTGTTTCGCAACAAACAAGATGAAGATGGACAACTGGTCCGCAACAAAGCACGTCTCGTCGCCCAAGGATACACTCAAGTCGATGGTATGGACTATGGTGAGACATATGCCGCTGTTGTAGACTTGAGTCCATTCGCATCTTACTTGCGTATGCTAATCACCATGATATCACTTTATACCAAATGGACATTAAAAGTGCTTTTCTAAATGGTGAAATTATGATGGAAGTTTACGTTAAACAACCTCTCGGCTTTGTTAATCCTAAGAAACCCAATCATGTTTACAAGCTTCACAAAGCTCTTTATGGTCTTAAGCAAGCTCCTAGAGCATGGTATAAATGCTTGACCAAGTTCCTTATTGAAAAAGGCTATGAGATTGGAAAAATTGATTCTACTCTTTTCACTAAAAGGGTTAATGGAAAATTATTTGTGTGCCAAATTTATGTTGATGATATTATATTTGGATAAACTAACCCTCATTTTAGTGAGAAGTTTGGGAAGCTTATGTAGGAGAAGTTTGAGATGTCTATGATGAGTGAACTCAAGTTCTTTCATGGTTTGCAAATCAAGCAAACTAAGGAAGGTACCTTTGTCTCTCAAACAAAGTATACCAAGGACTTGTTCAAGAAGTTCAATATGCAAGAATGCAAAGGTATGAGTACACCCATGCCTACTAGTGGACATCTTGGCTTGACGAAAGATTGTGAACCCGTTGATCAAAAGGTTTATCGCTCTATGATTGGTTCATTATTATATCTATGTGCCTCTCGTCCCGATATCATGCTAAGTGTGTGCATGTGTGCATGATATCAAGCGGCCCCTAAAGAATGTCATCTTAAGGCCGTGAAAAGGATAGTGAGATACTTAATACATACACCAAACTTTGGCATTTGGTATCCAAAGAGTGCCTCCTTCAATCTTGTTGGCTACTCCGACTCGGACTATGCCGGTGACAAGGTTGATACAAAGTCCACTTTGGGTACTTGTCAATTTCTTGGTAGATCTCTTGTGTCTTGGTCCTCCAAGAAAGAAAACTCGGTATCCTTATCCACCACCGAAGCGGAATACATTGCCGCTGGTTCATGTTGTGCTCAATTACTTTGGATGACCCAAACTCTTAAAGATTATGGGATATATGTGAAAAATGTTCCTTCGCTTTGTGACAATGAAAGTACTATTAAGATTGCTCACAATCCCGTACAACACTCTCAAACTAAGCACATTGAAGTTCTTCATCACTTCATTCGAGATCATGTTGCTAAGGGTGATATTAACCTTAAGCATGTTCACACCGACAAGCAATTCGCGGATATATTCACTAAACCACTTGATGAGAAAGTGTTTTGCAGGTTGAGAGGTGAATTGAACATCATTGATGCCTCAAACTTGGAGTAGGAACTCCATTGGGATACATGCAAGACATGAGCCTATGACTAATCCTTGATATTTCTCTCATGATCATAATCACATATCTTGGATACATTTGCACCCTTGCATGTTATCTAACCCATGTAGGTACTTGGATGGATCTAAATCTATGAGACTGCAACTCATTCATATCTTGAGCAATCTCTACATCACCAAGTCTCTACTTCATGGTGGTTGAAGACAAGGAAGGATGAAATTCTTCAAATACATCCTTTGACAAATTCCTAAGTAAAATTTCATGATTGTCATTTTGGATACACAAGTGCTCTTCCTTGCAAATCTAATCCATGTAGGTAGATGAACTCAAATTCCAAGTGATGCTCCAAATGAACCACATCAACATTGAGCATCCCACACAAGTTCAACTACATGATCAAGTTCAACACCACCACCCAAGGTATGTTATTCCATCTTAGAGAAGCTTTACCCCAAGACATGGGTCAAAGCAACTCAACAAGATGAGAATACATCAACATGCGTAAATGAAAAATGGCCCCATTTTGAGCTTAGACGATGAGTATGACCTATGATCAAGTGTCCTCACTTGACTCCTTAGTCAATATACTCTAACATAGGTGACTTTGTCGCCGACCAATTCTAGATGAAGTTCTCTAGTGTTTCTTCTTATTCTTGCATTTTGTCTCATGCATATTTGATCCCCTTTTAAAAAAAACTTCATCTAGACTTATTTTCTTTTATTTCTGTTCTGCATTTCTCTGCACCCAATCCGTTGCAAATCCTTCAGTTAATTCCTTGCAAATCCTTGTGAGATCTTATTCTCTTAGTGAGCTGAGGTGACTAGTGCTTTCTCTATGATGAACTCGGACCAACCGATTTTCCTCTTTCGGTCAAACCGAAACTTTTTGATGCCACCGAAGGAATTAACTCGGTGCAGCCGATTTCAATGCTAAGAAATCACTCTGTCACTTGCATTATGTGCATTTTGTTCCAGCTCCACTCGAAGACTCTTATCCTCTATCAGCATCATATTCCATGTGTTTCTTTGCTCTATGACTCAAGGACCAAACCTATTTTGACTCACACTCCAGAAGACCCTTCTTGGAAATTGATGCCAAAGGGGTTCACATCAAAGCTTAATTACTCCATCAGAGGGAGAGAGCAACAGGGGGAGAGCAACATTCTTATCTAAAGAGAGACTCCAGTTGTTTGTTGTTTGGCATTCAAAGAGGAGAGAAGTTACATGTCTTTAGAGGGGAAAGACATGTTTATGTTGTGTTTTGTCTGCTTTGCTCTGATTTTCTATTCCCTATCCTCTCCCAATATCCATTATAAGATTCAGGGGGGGCAAGACATCTAAGGGAAGAAAATCCTAAAATTCATTGCATATCTTTACCCTTGGGGACATGTCTACCCTCAAATAGAGTACCTAGTACTCACTCTACACATGTCATCCCAAATCTTGGTACTCTTGTGGTTTACTGCTCTTGCTCTGCTTAGTAGATGTTTTTGTGTTGTCTAACCTTGTTTACTCAGGTTCATCTCTTCCAAAGCTATTTCAAGACCACAAGGTAAGTATATGCATCACATTCATGTGCATGAGGATCTCTTGCTGATGTACATATTGTTTGCAAGAAGTACTAATAAGCATGAAGGTACATTTCCCATGTTCACACCATTTGCTCTGATGCATATAGCCAAGATACATGTAACTCATTGCTTGCTCTGTCATGATTATGCACTCACATGATCTTATGTTCCATATTTAGATGATTGCATACATGTAGGGGGAGCCTATGTATGTTACATGTCTTTCCAAAGCTTTACCTGCCTTTCACTATATATTTATCTAAAGCTTTGATGTATGTTGTCATCAATTACCAAAAAGGGGGAGATTGAAAGCACAAGTGCTCCCTCGATGATTTTGGTAATTAATGTCAACATATCTCTTGTTGGACTAATACTTTCATCTAATATATTTCAGATAAGCCCAATAGTGGAGTGTCATGGACAAGAGGATGTGGAACCCCTTCAAGATGCTAAGGACAAAGGATTGGCTCAAGCTCAAAGCTCAGGACTCTACAATTTCTATTTTACTGATCCAAGATCACATTGAGTCAATAGGAAAGCCAATACTATTAAAAGGGGACAAGGTGTTGCTTAATGGTTTGATTGCTCAAAGTGCTTAGTGATATGCTCCAAATCCCTCAACCACTTTTTCACATCCACATATGTCCCAAACCAAAAGTCAAACTTGGCCCCACCGATTTGATCCATCCGGCGCCACTGAGTTCATTTGACATAGTCACTGCAAGAAACCCTAGTCTTTTCGGTTTCACCGATAGGGATCTCGGTCTCATCGAGATGGGCTTGCAAACTCTCTGTTGTCTATTACAATATTTTTGGTCCCACCAAGAATACGTAATCGGTCACATCGAGTTTGCCTGACCAACTCTCTGTTCTACTTATTACCAAATCGGTCCCACTGAGTTGTGTAATCGGCCAAACCGAGATGATGTTTTACCCTAACCCTTCCACATCGGTCCCACCGAGTTGATCATATCGGTCTTACAGAAATTGCCTAATGGTCACATATGCACTGAATCGGTCTGACCGAGTTTTATGGATCGGTCCCACCAAGTTTGGTATAATGTGTGTAAAGGTTAGATTTTGTATGGAGGCTATATATACCCCTCCACCCTCTCCTAATTTGTGAGAAAAAACATCAGATCGTGCCTACACTTTCACTACTCATTTTCTGAGAGAGAGCCACCTACTCATGTGTAGAGACAAAGATATTCCATTCCGACCATATGAATCTTAATCTCTAGCCTTCCCCAAGTTGCTTTCCACTCAAATCATCTTTCCACCAAATCCAATCCTATGAGAGTGAGTTGAGTATTGGGGAGACTATCATTTGAAGCACAAGAGCAAGGAGTTCATCATCAACACACCATCTATTACCTTTTAGAGAGTGGTGTCTCCTAGATTGGTTAGGTGTCACTTGGGAGCCTCCAACAATATTTTGGAGTGAACCAAGGAGTTTGTAAGGGAAAGGAGATCGCCTACTTCGTGAAGATCTACCCTAGTGAGGCAAGTCCTTCGTGGGCGATGGCCATGGTGGGATAGACAAGGTTGCTTCTTCATGGACCCTTCGTGGGTGGAGCCCTCCGTGGACTCGCGCAGTCGTTACCCTTCATGGGTTGAAGTCTCCATCAACGTGGATGTACGATAGCACCACCTATCGTAACCATGACAAAAACATTCGTGTCTCCAATTGTGTTTGCACACTCCAATCCCATCCCTTTGCTTTCTTGCAAGTTGCATGCTTTGCTTTCCGCTGCTCATATACTCTTTGCATGCTTGCTTGATTTGTATTGTGAATGGTTAGACTTGTACTAAAACTCCACCTAAACTTGAAAAACTTAAAAACTATCAACTTTGTGTGATGAGTGTCTAATCACCCCCCCCTCTAGACACCTCTTCTCGATCCTTTCAATTGGTATCAGAGCTTTGGTATCCATTGCTTTGGTTTAAACACCATTGGAGGAAGATGGATGAGTCTACTTTGGGGAGTCTTAGACATAGAGTGCATATACTTGATGGAGAGTACTTTCATGAGTGGAAAAATGAGATGCTTGTGATTTTCAATGAATATCATTTGACCAAGTACATTAGTAGCCCTTGTGCACCTCATGTTGATCTTATGCATCCAACTCTTGATGAGTCAATTAACATGATTCACAATCTTAGAACTGTTGATCTTATCACTAGAGGCTTGCCTAGAAACTTGATTGGTTGCTTGCCTACTCTTAAGTGTGCCTATACCATATGGAAATTTCTTGAGGAATGATTTCCAAATTATTCCTTACAAAATCTAGATGAAATTCTCCATAAGTCTATTGCCTTGAGTAAGATGAATTCCAATGATCCTAATTTTGGTGATTGTCTATTTGAGCTTACAAATCTTATGCGTGCCAAAGGAGATGTTGCAATTATTAGCAATATTATTTCTGAAGCTATTATAATTCATAAAGAAGATCATTGTCAAACTCATTCTAAAATTGGAAAATTGGATCAAATTGTTTATTCAAAATTATTTTCCAATTATTTTCAAATAAATAAAATAAAGAGAGAGGATAAAAGGACTTCTTCAAAAACAGCAAAGAAATATTCGAAATTGAATTTTGAATTTTTGGATATTTGATTTGATTTGATTTGCTAGTTTATTTATTTTATTGCGGAGCAACTAGAACTAATAAGTTTGTTTTTAGTTTAGGTATTTAGGTCCAGAAAAATGTTCACTAGGTCAATAATAAGGCCATATTATTATGTGAATTTTTCTGTTATTTTTTAGATATATATTTATTTTAGTTTTGCGTGTTCTCTTCTGTGGAAATGGGCTAAGCCATGGCCCAGCCAGCCGCCGCCCCGACCGACTCTGACCTGGAGTCCGACCGGCGTCCGACTCCGTCGCCGCCGCCGTGTCCGTGCGGGACACGCCCCGCCACCGCCTTGCCCCTCCTCCAAGGCGCATCGCCCCGGCCCCTTTAAATATCGAGGCCCCGGCCCCTCTCCTCCCCCAAGTGAAGCTGCCGCCACCGCCGCCCCGCGCCGCATCTACCAACGCCGCCACACTCGCCGCCGACCATCGGAGCCACCGCCTGCTCAAGCCGATGCCGCCACCACCATCCACCTCGCCGCCGTCGACGTCCGCCGCCACCGGTAGCCCCGTCCCCCTCTCGCCGTCTGATCTGGATCCAACGATCCAGATCGCGATCTGTTTTTTTTCTGAAATGTTTTTTTATTTAGCGGACATTCGTCCGTTAGGTCTCTGTAGCGAACGGTTTTCGTTCATTAGGTTACTGTAGCAAATGTTTGTTCGTTAGATTTTTATGTTTCTCTTTTTCTGCCAGAGACCTATTCGCTAGTTTTTATTTATAGTTTACCCCCTATGTTTCAAACTAGCACAACATTTTGTTCGTTTGCCCGAATTCGATGAAACTAGAGCCAAAATCTTCAGAGCGATCTCATCTATCTAGTAAACTAGCTTAAACTTGTTTTTGAAAATTTAAAAATTTGAATTTGTTCACATTTGTATTTGAACTTCTTTTGATCGTAACTTGAGTTTTGTAGCTCCATTTTAGTTGTTATTTGTGCAAATCAAAGCTCATCTCATGTACCTTCTATTAAGATCTAATCCACATAATTATAATACTATTAAAAATTGTTTTCTGTTTAGAGTAGTTATTTGCATGTTTTTGAGTTTTCTGAATCTTTTCTTCGGTTTTCTTTGCATCTTTTGCTTGAGTGCTTATGTATGCTATTGTTTGTTTACGATAGATTTTCCAGAGTGCGAAGCTTGTTACTACGAATCTCTAGAGTTTTCCGATCGTCAGCAAGGCAAGTTACACTTTGATTATAATTTTCAATACCCAGTTTTTACTATGCATTAGCTTCGCCCTCAAAGATTTGCATGAGTAGGATTGGGAACATGTGGTTCGGTTGTAGTTCAAGAGGTAGGAACCTATTACCTTTGATCACCCCGGGAATATACGTTATGCTCAAAAATTGCTTAGCCATGCTCGTAGACGGGGATTGGTATGTGAGATTAATGAAAGTTGCCTGAGTAATAATTACTAAGGGAAAGTTAAGGTGGCGACTTTAATACACATCTGGGTGGATTGTTTGTGGCACCTAGAGAAACCAGTGCTTGCCCAAGGGAATCCCGGAGTACCCGTGTGATTACCCTAGGTCCGCCACGCAGGCTCAAAGGGATCATATGATATTTCATGCCTAGAAACTTCCGTGTGCAACCACAAGCCATTATGGGCTCTGGCATAGTTGAGTAAGTTGTGTGACCTCTTTCCGTGGTAGTCTAGTAGATGTAGAGGGATAGTAGGTGTACCGGACTACCCAGGGTTTAGAGGGAATGCTTCAGAAAGACTATGTCTCGATCTTCCGATCATTGATGTGGTCGATTCTTATGGGGAAAAGTGCGCAAACCTCTGCAGAGTGTACAAACTAATCATGGTTAGCCGCGTCCCCAGTTATGGACAATTTGAGTATCTTGAAGTGAATTATTTGTTGATCTCATCAGTTTTTAATTAATGTATTGGGTTTATTATTTATACTTGGTAATTTTGGGATTGAGTTGGAGGAACCTTCTCAATAATGGCATAAACTTTGTAGTAAATAAAATGCATTCCTTTGTTGTAGGGAAAAATTAGCTTTATGAAAAAATTAAACTTAGAGCCTCCACCAGCCATGCATGTAGATATAGTCTTATTCATTCATTTGCTCTATAGTGTGACTTTGCCAGCATATTCCATGTGTTGACCTACACGGCTGCAACGTCTCATGTTGCAGAGTTTTTCGACGAAGAATAAGGTGCTCTAGGTCGTTGTCATGCACTCAGTTATGTCATGGAGTTGATGGACTCATTTATCTTTCGAAGCTTCCGCGATACTTTATTTAGATGGCCTTCAGCCATATTTTTGTAATAAATACTCTTTATGAGGACCTCGATGTAATAATTGTGTGATTGAACTTTGTTATAATACCTCGAGTACTATGTGTGTCAGCATACCGATCCAGGGATGACACTTAAGCACAGAGACTTCGATCCCTTGGGATCGGGCGCTACAGTTGTTTGCTTATTTTGATGAATCTATGGGTAGTATCGTGGGGTATGAACCATGGAGAAATTGGACAGTGGATATTACACCAATATAAATAAAGAATGAGTTCACAATAGTACTGAAAGCACAAGTGGTCCCTAGGTGATTTTGGTAATTAATGTCAACATATCTCTTGTTGGACTCATACTTTCATCTAATATATTTCAGATAAGCCCAATGGTCGAGTGTCATGGACAAGAGGATGTGGAACACCTTCAAGATGCTAAGGACAAAGGATTGGCTCAAGCTCAGAGCTCAGGACTCCACAATTTCTATTTTAGTGATCCAAGATCACATTGAGTCAATAGGAAAGTCAATACTATTAAACGGGGCTGAGGTGTTGCTTAATGGCTTGTTTGCTCAAAATGCTTAGTGATATGCTCCAAAGCCCTCAACCACTTTTTCACATCCACAAATGTCCCGAACCAAAAGTCAAACTCGGCCCCACCGATTTGATCCATCCGGCGCCGCCGAGTTCATTTGACATAGTCACTGCCAGAAACCCTAGTCTTTTCGGTTTCACCGATAGGGATCTCGGTCTCACCGAGATGGGCTTGCAAACTCTCTATTGTCTATTGCAATATTTTCGGTCCCATCGAGAATACGTAATCGGTCACACCGAGTTTGCATGACCAACTCTCTATTTTACTTATTACCAAATTGGTCCCACGGAGTTGTGTAATCGGCCAAACCGAGATGAGGTTTTACCCTAACCCTTGCACATCGATCCCATCGAGTTGATCATATCGGTCCCACCGAAATTGCCTAACGGTCACATATGCACTGAATCGGTTCGACTGAGTTTTGTGATTCGGTCCCACCGAGTTTGGTATAATGTGTGTAACGGTTAGATTTTGTGTGGAGGCTATATATACCCCTCCACCCTCTCCTCATTCGTGAGAAAAACCACCAGATCGTGCCTACACTTTTGCTACTCATTTTCTGAGAGAGAGCCACCTACTCATGTGTTGAGACCAAGATATTCCATTCCGACCATATGAATCTTGATCTCTAGCCTTCCCCAAGTTGCTTTCCACTCAAATCATCTTTCCATCAAATCCAATCCTACGAGAGTGAGTTGAGTGTTGGGGAGACTTCATTTGAAGCACAATAGCAAGGAGTTCATCATCAACACACCATCTATTACCTTTTGGAGAGTGGTGTCTCCTAGATTGGTTAGGTGTCACTTGGGAGCCTCCAACAATATTGTGGAGTGAACCAAGGAGTTTGTAAGGGCAAGGAGATCGCCCACTTCGTGAAGATGTACCCTAGTGAGGAAAGTCTTTCGTGGGCGATGGCCATGGTGACATAGACACGGTTGCTTCTTCGTGGACCCTTCGTGGGTGGAGCCCTCCGTGGGCTCGCGCTGCCGTTACCCTTCGTGGGTTGAAGTCTCCATCAGCGTGGATGTACGATAGCACCACCTATCGGAACCTCGTCAAAAGCATTTGTGTCTCCAATTGCGTTTGCACACTCCAATCCTATCCCTTTGCTTTCTTGCAAGTTGCATGCTTTACTTTCCGATGCTCATATACTCTTTGCATGCTTGCTTGATTTGTATTGTGAATAGTTAGACTTGTAGTAAAACTCCACCTAAACTTGAAGAACTTAAAAACTGTCAACTTTGTGTGTGGAGTGTCTAATTACCCCCCCCCCCCTCTGGACACCTCTTCTCGATCCTTTCAAGTACCAAAAAGCGGTGGTTTATTTTCTTATACTAACAGATCTCATGAGTTTTCTGTTGAGTTTTGTGTTGTGAAGTTTTCAAGTTTTGGGTAAGGATTTGATGGACTATGGAATAAGGAGTGGCAAGAGCCTAAGCTTGGGGATGCCCAAGGCACCCCAAGGTAATATTCAAGGACAACCAAGCATCTAAGATTGGGGATGCCCCGGATGGCATCCCCTGTTTCTTCTTCGTATATCGGTAAATTTTCTTGAGGCTATATTTTTATTCACAACATGATATGTGTTTTGCTTCGAGCGTCTTGTACGATATGAGTCTTTGCTTTTTAGTTTGCCACAATCATCCTTGTTGTACACACCTTTTGAGAGGGACACGCATGAATCGTGATTTATTAGAATACTCTATGTGCTTCACAGCTAGGCAATTTTGCTCTAGTGCTTCACTTATATCTTTTTAGAGCATGGCGGTGGCTTTATTTTATAGAAATTGTTGAACTCTCATGCTTCACTTATATTATTTTAAGAGTCCCTCTAAACATCATGGTAATTTGCTTAGGTTATGAATTTAGTCCTAATATGATGGGCATCCAAGAGGGATATAATAAAAACTTTCATATAAAGAGCATTGAATACTATGAGAAGTTTGATTCCTTGTGATTGTTTTGAGATATAAAGATGGTGATATTAGAGTCATGCTAGTGAGTAATTGTGGATTGGTAGAAATACTTGTGTTGAAGTTTGTGATTCCCATAGCATGCACATATGGTGAACCATTATGTGATGAAGTCGGAGCATGATTCAACTATTTATTGTCTTCCTCATGAGTGGCAGTCGGGGACGAGCGATGGTCTTTTCCTACCAATATATCCCCCTAGGAGCATGTGTGTAGTACTTTGTTTCGATAGCTAATAGACTTCCTACTCTCTGATATAACTAGACTCCGAAAATAGTTTTCTTCTAGACTCAACAATGGACAAACTACAAACAATCAAGGGGGCTCCTATGGTCGGTCGAGGCTCTGATACCAACTTGTCACGCCCAATATGCGACCCTATCCTAAAGGGACTCGGAGGTCCCACCAAGGATAGAAGCGCATATTGGAGACGCTTTTGCAAGGTGGATATCATTACATCAAACCATTACATAATAGTTGGGAATACATACAAAAGGCATACAAACAGAAACTCAAACGACATCCACCCTGCTAGCCCAGGTTGCCGACATGAATACAACAACATCATACATGAGAGCAACATCCGACTACGGATGAAACACAAACAGAAACTCAAACGACATCCACCCTGCTAGCCCAGGTTGCCGACCATGAACCTATCCCCTGAACGACGAAGCAGAAGAAGAACTCAAAACAAGCAAGCATCGCTCTCACGTCACGATCATCGCAATACCTGTACCTGCAACTGTTGTTGTAGTAATTTGTGAGCCATGAGGACTTAGCAATCCCATTACCATGGGTATCAAGACTAGCAAAACTTAATGGGTATGGAAAGGATAAGTGGTGAGGTTGCAGCAGCGACTAATCATGATATGGTGGCTAACTTGCGAATTCAAGAATAAGGTGAGAAGCTACGCAAACGGACGCAAACTAGTAACGATCAAGAAGTGATCCTGAACTACTTACGTTCAATCATAACCCAAACCGTGTTCACTTCCCGGACTCCGTCGAGAAGAGACCATCACGGTCACACACACGGTTGATGTGTTTTAGTTAAGTCAAGTGTCAAGTTCTCTACAACCAGATATTATCAAATTCCCATCTGCCTCATAACCGCGGGCGCGGCTCTCGAAAGTTTAAACCCTGCAGGGGTGTCCCAACTTAGCCCATCACAAGCTCTCACGATTAACGAAGGATATTCCTTTTCTCGGAAAGACCCGATCAGCATCGGAATCCCGGTTACAAGACATTTCGACAATGGTAAAACAAGACCAGCAAGACCGCCCGGATGTGCCGACAAATCCCGATAGGAGCTGCACATATCTCGTTCTCAGGGCACACATGATGGGACAAGCTACGAGTAAAACCAGCCCTGAAGTTTCCCCGAGGTGGCCCCGCAGGCTTCCCAGTTCGGACAAACACTTAGAGAAGCACTGGCCCGGGGGGGTTAAAATAAAGATGACCCTTGAGTCTGCAGAACCGAAGGGAAAAGTTATAGGTTGTTAAGCAAATGTAAAACCAACGTTGGGCCTTGCCAGAGGAGTTTTATTCAAAGCAAACTGTCAAGGGGTTCCCATAAACCCGACCGCATAAGGAACGTAAAATCAAGGAACATAACACCGGTATGACAGAAACTAAGGAGGCAAGAGTGGAACAAAATACCAAGCATAAGGCTGAGCCTTCCACCCTTTACCAAGTATATAGATGCATTAATTAAAATAAGAGATATTGTGATATCCCAACATAATCTTGATCCAACATGGAGCAATCTTCAACTACACCTGCAACTAACAACGCTATAAGAGGGGCTGAGCAAAAGCGGTAACATAGCCAAACAACGGTTTGCTAGGAAGGGTGAAAAGGTTAGAGGCTGACATGGCATTTGGGAGGCTTGATAAACAAGTGATAGGTAGCGCAGCATAGCGATAGAATGAAGCAACTAGCATAGCAATGATAGTAGTGAGATCAGGGGTAACAGTCATCTTGCCTGAAATCCCGCAAGAAAGAAGAACAAGTCCATGAAGAAGATGAATGGGCGAAGAAAAACCAAGCGTAGACGAACGAATCCTCACAATCGCAACGAAACAAGAACTATCAAGAAGAAGCACAACCGGAAAGAAGCAAACAACACGGTAAACACACAACACATAAACATGACATGATGCTCAACCAAGTATGATGCATGACAAGGCTATATGATGCTACTCATGGCAAGAGATGATGCATACAAGAACAACACATCAAAACAAGTTTAAATGAGGCCGGAAACAACATATAACAAGTCCGGTAAGTCCTCATAGGCAAATTTCGAAATTGGTCCAGATCTGAACAAACTTTATGTTCAAGTTGTTAAACAGAAAGTTAAGATGCACCAAGATGATCTACACGAAAATCTAGTCAAGTTACATATAAAGTTTATTTAGTTCGGAGCTACGACCTAGAAGATATGAGCAAAACAAGTCAAACATGCCATTGATGCAAAATACATTCAAACATCAAGCAAACACCCTCAATACATGGATGCAACATGGTAGTATGAAACTACATGCAAAATCAAGCAAGTTTCATATAGATCATGCTCAAAATGGAGCAACGGTGCAACACATACACATGAAACAAGTTATAACAACAATCTGCCCAAAACAGCAACTAGGCACTTTGGAAACATCAAAACAACATGCTACAGGAACCATATGAGCACAAACTTGGCATGCCCTTCTATTAAAGATAACATACTTCAAATATCGTTAAGGTTCAGGTTCAATAGGCATCAATATTAAACCAATAGGATCAATGCAAAATGCAACTTTATAACACAGGAGCATATACATGAGCAGAGTTAATATGATGGCAAGTTTAGAGCGAGAAAGAGACAATCTACAACATGTTTATATAGCAATCAAGGGCATGTAATCAAATTAGACATAACAAAGAGAAAATAACATCATGGCATCATATACATATGGCCCATGGGTTAGTGGGAACCAACAAGACAAGATTGAATGTTGAAACAGTTTCAGCAAGTGTAAAACAACAACATTATCATAGCATATTTGCAAGCCTGGAACAGAGGCATATGCAATCCAAAATTAACAACCATGGCATCTGAACAAACTAATCATAGCATTCTTCAATTCATGTAATTGCAGAATCTCCAAAAGAGGCACGGATCAATCAATAACAAGCTCCCAATAAGGCATCATGAAGTTAACAGAAACCTGGAACAACATATAGGCATGTTCATGGCAATGAAAATATATGCTATAGGACATATATAGGGCATCAAAAGGCATGGCGTCATAGATCATAACATAGACAACAAAACATGTCAACTAAGCATCTCCATATTATGCATGGATTAATTGGTAGCATCAAGAAAATATGGCATCAAGATATGACAGATTCAGCATAGCAAAACAGTAACAGCAAGTAGCCCACTTCACGAGCTTTTTGCACTCACTACAGGGCACATAAAAATACATGGTGGCACCACTGTCAAGATGGCATGAAAATTGTCATAAAACATGTAGACATCATGCTCATAGGATGCACACACACAATGAAACAAAAATGACAAATCAGCAAGTTACAATAGTTTTCAGCAGTTAACAGCAACATGCACTTTTGCAACAGGGATTAAAATATCTATATGCACCCTAACATGAATGCAAAGCACATCAACATGTATAGCGTGAAGCTCTGAACATGTTCATATCAAGATCATCATCATAGGATCAACAGGTACAAAGTTATAGCACTCACAAAATGCATACATGATGTTAACAAATAGCATATTCCAGCAGTTTATATCACATAGCAGTTTGGTAACGAAGATTAAGGTATCAATATGAACAGGGACATGCATGCAAACTACTCCATCATGAAGAGCATCCAGAGATGAACATCTTGACATATCATACATGCAAAATGAAGTATCATGCGCAAAGGTATGGCCATGCAAACAGGCACACATGAGATGAAGAAAACTGGGACGGGCGATTTTTAGCCTCGCGAAAAAACGAGACGGAGACGTTCCGGGACGGAGTGGTGCGGGGACGTGTGTAGGCGTTTGGATCGGGGACTGATGGATCTTGTATTGATCCGGATCCGAGCTCCGGTGAGCTCCGGCGAAGAGCGGAACAGCGGTGAGGCATGGTGAAGGCCGGGGAAGGCGCCGGAGGGGCAGATGAGGGTGGATCCAGCGGCGCCATGCCGGATCCGGCCGGCGGCGAGCTTGGCGGTGTGGCACGCAGTACGGTGGGGCGGCAAGCGGCGGCGTGCTACGGGGGCGTGGGCGGCAGCGTGTGGCGGCACTGGCGGCCACGGAGCGGAGGCGACGGCGCGGGATGCGCAGGCGGCGAAGCGGTGCAACTGTTGGTGGCGGATGGCAGCGGGCGGCAAGGTGCGCGGCGGCGGCGGGTGGTCGGCAGCGGGCGGCGAGGCGCGT
>NC_041387.1:280798194-280937608 GCF_002162155.2 Triticum dicoccoides | reverse complement strand
GCGCACGGGCGGCTGGCAGCGACGCGCGGCCAGCAAGGCCCAGAAGCGGCCCGGAGCGGGCCGGCTGCAGGCTCCCGCGGGCCGCGGCGGAGGAGCGTGCAGGAAGGATGGTGGCGCAACACTTGGAGGCTCAGGATTCGCGGAGGGGCGGCGGCGCGGTTTTGTCTGGCGGGATCGAACATGTCCGGCGGCATGGAGGGAAGGTGGCTAGGGTTTCATCCGCGAATTTGGACGAGGGAGGGTGATTTATAGGTAGAGGGAGCTAGGAGAGTCCAAATGAGATGCGGATTTTTCCCACACGATCGTGATCCAACGACGGAGAGCATGGAGGGGGGTTTAGATGGGTTAGGGGGTTGTCGTGAAGGGGTGCTGGGCTGCAAAGAGAGAGGGGTTTCGGTTAACTCGGTTAACCGTTGGGGTATCAAACGACCTCCAAATGGAACGAAATTTGACAGTCGGTCTACCGATGATGTTCCAAGACCACTCGTCACCTCTCGGCCCATTCCGAGAACGTTTTTCCGCGGCTCACAAAACAAGAACTGGGGGTGCAACGGGCGCGTGCGAGAGAGTCGGAATCCGAGACAGACAACGGAGATGCAAGTTTTGAAAAACATGCAGATGAAATGTAGATGATGACATGGCAAGATGTAACACGCAAGCAAATGACATGGCAACGACGGCGGATAACTGGAAAACACCTGGTGCATCGATCTCGGGGTGTTACAGCCACCATACCTACCTATTATGGCATTTCTATAGCCATTCTAAGATATATTGCCATGCAACTTCCACCGTTCCGTTTATTATGACACGCACCATCATTGTCATATTGCTTTGCAGGATCATGTAGTTGATATAGTATTTGTATTTTATACATGTCACTCTTGATCATTACACATCTTGGTACACCATTGGAGGCATTCATATAGAGTCATATTTTGTTCTAAGTATCGAGTTGTAATTCTTGAGTTGTAAGTAAATAAAAATGTGATGATCATCATTATTGTCCCATGTGAGGAAAGGATGATGGAAGCTATGATTTCCTCACAAGTTGGAATGAGTCTCCGGACTTTATAAAAAATAAAAGAGGCCAAAGAAGCCCAAATGAAAAAAGAGGCCAAAGAAGCCCAAACAAAAAAATGAGAGAAAAGAGAGAAGGGACAATTTTACTTCCTTTTTCCACACTTGTGCTTCAAAGTAGCACCATGATATTCATGATAGATTGTCTCCTATGTTGTCACTTTCATATACTAGTGGAATTTTTCATTATAGAACTTGGCTTGTATATTCCAATGATGGGCTTCCTCGAAGTGCCGTAGGTCTTCGTGAGCAAGTGATTTGGATGCACACCCACTTAGTTTCTTTTTGAGATTTCATAAACTTATAGCTCTAGTGCATCCATTGCATGGCAAACCCTACGTACTCGCATTGATATCTATTGATGGGCATCTCGATAGTCCGTTGATACTCCTAGTTGATGTGAGACTATCTTCTCTCTTTTTTTGTCTTCTCCACAACCACCATATTCTATTCCACCTATAGTGTTATATCCATGACTCACGCTCATGTATTGCGTTAAAGTTGAAAAAGTTTGAGAACATCAAAGGTATGAAACAATTGCATGGCTTGTCATCGGGGTTGTGCATGATTTAATACTTTGTGTGATGAACGGAGCATAGCCAGACTATATGATTTTGTAGGGATAACTTTCTTTGGCCATGTTATTTTGAGAAGACATGATTGCTTTATTAGTATGATTGAAGTATTATTATTTTTATGTCAACAATAAACTTTTGATTCGAATATTACGGATCTGAATATTCATGCCACAATAGAGAAAAACACATGGATAAATATGTTAGGTAGCATCCCACATCAAAAAGTATGTTTTTATCATTTACCTACTCGAGGACGAGCAGGAATTAAGCTTGAGGATGCTTGATACATCTCCAGCGTATCTATAATTTTTGATTGTTCCATGATATTATAATATGTACTTTGGATGTTTTATATGCATTAATATGCTATTTTTTCAGACTGACTTATTAACCCAGAGCCCATTGCCAGTTTCCGTTTTTTCCTTGTTTTTGAGTTTTACAGAAAAGGAATATCAAACGGAGTCCAAACGAAACAAAACTTTTGTGATGATTTTTCATGGACCAGAAGACACACGTAGGACTTGGAGAGGAAGGAAGAAGGGTCCCGAGGGCTCCACTATCCCTCAGGGCGCGCCTGATGTCTGCTACAACTACGTCGGTATTTCCCCAAAGAGGAAGGGATGATGCATCACAGCAACGGTAGGTATTTCCATCGGTGATGATACCAAGGTTATCGAACAAGTAGGAGAACCATGCAACACAACGTAAACAGCCCCTACACACAAATAACAAATACTTGCAACCCGACGTGTTAAAGGTGTTGTCAATCCCTTTCGGGTAACGGCACCAAAAATTGGCGAGGAAACGGGATAAAGTTGTAATAGATAGGATAAATGGAGCGCAAATAAAATAAAGTGCAACAAGGTATTTTTGTATTTTTCATTTAATATAACTGGAAATAAAAGCAAATAAAATAGATCGTGAAGGCAAATATATTAAAGAAAATACCCGGGGGCCGTAGGTTTCACTAGTGGCTTCTCTCGAGAAAAATAGCAAACGGTGGGAAAACAATTACTGTTGGGCAATTGATAGAACTTCAAATACGCATGATGATATCCAGGCAATGATCATTATATAGGCATCACGTCCAAGATTAGTAGACCGACTCCTGCTTGCATATACTACTATTACTCCACACATCGACCGCTAGCCAGCATGCATCTAGTGTATTAAGTTCATGGAAAAACGGAGTAATGCAATACGAATGATGACATGATGTAGACAAGATCTACTTTTGTAGAAATAGACCTCATCTTGTTATCCTTAATAGCAACGATACATACGTGTCGTTTCCCCTTCTGTCACTGGGATCAAGCACCGTAAGATCGAACCCATCACAAAGCACCTCTTCCCATTGCAAGATAAATAGATCAAGTTGGCCAAACAGAACCCAAATATTGGAGAAGAAATATGAGGCTATAAGCAATCATGCATATAAGAGATCAGAGAAGACTCAAGTAACTTTCATGGATAAAAACATACATATGATCATAAACTCGAAGTTCATCGGATCCCAACAAACACACCGCAAAAAGATTTACATCATATGGATCTCCAAGAGACCATTGTATTGATAATCAAGAGAGAGAGAGAGAGAGAGAGAGAGGAACCCATCTAGGTACTAACTACGGACCCGTGGGTCTACAAAGAACTACTCACGCATCATCGGAGAGGCACCAATTGACATGATGAACCCCTCCGTGATGGTGTCTAGATTGGATCTGGTGTTTTTGGAACTTGCGGCGGCTAGAATTGATTTTCGTCGACTCCCCTAGGGTTTCTGGAATATTGGGGTATTTATAGAGCAAAGAGGCGGTGCGGGAGGCCACCGAGGTGGGCACAACCCACCTAGGAGCGCCTGGGCCCCCAGGCGTGCCCTGGTGGGTTGTGATCCCCTCGGAGCACCCCTCAGGTACTTTCTTGTCCCATACGGTGTCTTCTGGTACAGAAAAAAATCCACAAAACATTTCGTTGCGTTTGAACTCCATTTGCGATGTAAAAAACAAGCAGAAAACAGCAACTGGCATGTGCACTATGTCAATAGGTTAGTACCAAAAAATGATATAAAATGATTATAAAATGATTGTAAAACATCCAAGAATGATAATATAACAGCATCGAATAATAAAAAATTATATATATGTTGGAGACGTATCAGCATCCCCAAACTTAATTCATGCTCGTCCTCGAGTAGGTAAATTATAAAAATAGAATTTTTGATGTGGAATGCTGCCTAAAAAGTTCATCACATAACCTTTTCTTTGTAGCATGGACATTTGGACTTTTATATGGTTCAAAGCAATAGTCTAGTTTCGACAAGAAGACATTAATACTCAAGCATATCAACAAGCAACAATGTCTTTCAAAATATCAACACTAAAGCAAGTTATCCCTAGCCCATCATGCTCAATCATTGATCCAATCATGAAACGCACTCGAATATTAGCTACACCCAATGCTCAAATACGATCATAGTGCCCCTTAGTTGGTGCTTTACAAGAGAAGGTGGAGGCTAAAATTCAAAATAAAAATTTCATAAAGTAAAAGAAAGGCCCTTCGTAGAGGGAAGTAGGGATTTGTAGAGGTGCGAGAGCTCAAAGCGAAAATTGAGAGATAAAAACATTTTGGGAGGCATACTTTTCCCACCAACGAAAACGACTTAGAGTTCCCCATACTTTCCATGCTAGATACATCATAGTTGGTTCCCAAACAGAAATAAAGTTTATTCCTTTTTCCACCATACTTTCACTTTCCATCGCTAACTGTATCCATGAGTGCCCTCCATACCAACACTTTCCAAGGAACAACATAAAGTAAATTCATTTTTCATTTCGGGACTGGGCATCCCTAATACCTTTGCCGTACTCTCGTGCAAAGACAAGTGAATAAACACTCATCGTGAGAATAACACATCTAGCATGGAAAACATCGGCCACCCCTCACCGCCTCGCGAGCGGTACGAGCACACAAAAGATAAATTTATTTTGAAAATTAGAGATGGCACATGCAAATTTTCTTAGAACGGCGCAGAAATACCGCATATAGGTAGGTATAGTGGACTCATATGGCAAAACTGGTTTAAAGGGTTTTGGATGCACAAGTAGTGATCATACTTAGTGCAAAATGAAGGCTAGTGAAAAGATTGAGAAGCGCCCAACCAAGAAACAAAAAATCTCGTACCCGAGCATTAAGCATAAGTAACACCAAATAATGCACCACAAGTAGGATGTAATTTCATTGCATAACTATTGAATTCGTGCTTGCATAGGGAATCACAAACCTTAACACCAATATTCTTACTAAAGCATAATTCCTCATCAACATGACTCACATATCACATCGTCATATCTCAAAACCATTACTAAGAACCAAGTTTATTTTGTCCAATGATCTTCATGAAAGTTTTTATTATATCCTCCTTGGATATCTATCACTTTGGGACTATTTTCATACGGTGCTTTTAATAAGCTCAAACAAATTTAAGTGAAGAACATGAACATAATATTTCTTTCTCTCAAATTAATCTAAGTGAAACAAGAGAGAATTTCTAAAAAAAGAATTATTAACTCCCAAATAAATCTAAGTGAAGCATGAGAGCATTTCTTAAAAAATAACAAAGCACGTTGTGCTCAAAAAGATATAAGTGAAGCACTAGAGCAATTCCAAGGCTCTAAAAATTTATGTGAAGCATAGGAGCAAGCATAGCATAATTTTTGGCTCTCTCAAAAAGGTGTGTCCAGCAACGATTCAAGAATTAAAACACAAAGCAAAACAAGCAAAGACTCATATCACACAAGACACTCCAAGCAAAACTCATAATATGTGACGAATAAAAATATTGTTCCAATTAAAATACCGGTGGTTGTTAGAAGAAAGAGGGGATGCCACTCGGGGGCATCCCCAAGCTTAGTTGCTTGCTACTTCTTGAATATTATCTTGGGGTGCCTTGGGCATCCCCAAGCTTAGCCTTTTGCTAATCCTTATTCCTACATCCATTGTAAGATCACCCAAAACTTGAAAACTTCAATCACACAAAACTGAACAAAACCTTCGTGAGATCCGTTAGTATAAGAAAACAAACCACTACTATAAGTAATGTTGAAAACCCATTCTTATTTTATTTTTGCATTATATCTACTGTATTTCAACTTTTCTATGGCGAAAACTCTTCAAATAAAACCATAGAATCATCAAAACAAGCACATAATGCAAAGAAAACAGAATCTGTCAAAAACATAACAGTTTGTAGCAATCTGACTACTTCGAATACTTCTGTAACTCTAAAAATTCTGAAAAATTAGGAAGACGTGAGCAATTTGTTTATTAATCTTCTAAAAAAAGAATCAACCCAAAATAACTCTTCTGGTAAAAATGAAAAATAATTTCGAGAGCGCAAAAGTTTCTGTTTTTCAACAAGATCAAATCAACTCTCACCCAAATCATCCCAAAGGCCTTGCTTAGCACAAACACTAATTTAAACCACAAAAACACATCTAATCAAAGGCATAATTGTGTATTTTATTTAAAACATCAAGAAAACCAAAAAGCAAAAAGATACAAGTTGGGTTGCCTCACAACAAGTGCTATCGTTTTACACCCCTAGCTAGGCATAATGCGTAGGATCTAAGTTTTGTCATATTTAGCCTTGTTTTCCTTGGAGGTATTTGTGTCAGGGGGTATTGCAAATAAAACATAAAACACATATTCCATGGAAACCTTAGCACTATCAAGTTGCTTTTTATCATAACCCTTTTGATTTCCGGCAGCAATCCAAGAATAGTGTTGATTAACGTCATTGAAAACTTGTTGGATCATGTCTAAAATGGGGACTTGCTTTTTAAGATTCTCATCAAAGATTTGGTTATCTCCAAGCAAATGTCTCAATGCATAATCACTATTATAAAGGATTTTATCAATCATGGGTTTATCATGATTCATGCCATAAAAATCAAAGATTTCCCATGCTTCCCGTATTATGTAGTCAAATTCATTCATCAGAACAAGAGTGGCTAACTTTTTAGCTTTAGGATTCTTTATAACGGGCAACTCGTAGAACAATCTTTGCAAGGTAGGATGAGTATGGATAAATTTAGTTTCACCTTTCAGAACTAGTGCCGAAATAGCTTCCGCATAAGATTTAGTCTTTTTAAGTATAGGAATATCATCAAGACTTAATTTTCCGACACAATTGAAAAAAATCTTGGATATGTTCTTTTCCCATAAAATTCCCTTGCCCCAAGACAAAAGTTTTGGCATCCGGATTATCCGTACGCTCCATTTTAGGAGTTACGCCATCATCTGTTTATGCCATATCAAAATCACTCATGGTGACTTCACAACAGGATTGCACTCAAAAAAAGATATCACAAGAAAACGGCGAACGAAAAAGAGGGCAAATAAAACGGCAAATTTTTGTGAAGTGGGGGAGAGGAAAACGAGAGGCAAATGGCAAATAATGTAAATTTCGACGAGATGAGATTTGTGATTAGGAACCAGGTTGATGTTGATGATCCTCCCCGGCAACGGCGCCAGAAATTCCTTTTGATGTCAGCTAGAACTACGTCGGTATTTTTCCAAAGAGGAAGGGATGATGCAGCACAGCAACGGTAAATATTTCCCTCAATGATGAGACCAAGGTTATCGAACCAGTAGGAGAACCACACAACACAACGTAAACATCCCCTGGACACAAATAACAAATACTCGCAACCCGACGTGTTAAAGGGGTTGTCAATCCCTTTCGGGTAACGGCGCCAGAAATTGGCGAGGACACGGGATAAAGTTCTAATAGATAAGATAAATGGAGTGCAAATAAAATAAAGTGCGGCAAGGTATTTTTAAATTTTTGGTTTAATAGAACTGGAAATAAAAGCAAATAAAATAGATCGTGAAGGTAATATATTAAAGAAAAGACCTGGGGTCATAGGTTTAACTAGTGGCTTCTCTCGAGAAAAATAGCAAACAGTGGGAAAACAATTACTGTTGGGCAATTGATAGAACTTCAAATACTCATGACGATATCCAGGCAATGATCATTATATAGGCATCACATCCAAGATTAGTAGATCAACTCCTTCCTGCATCTACTATTATGACTCCACACATCGACCGCTATCCAGCATGCATCTAGTGTATTAAGTTTATGGAAAAACGGAGTGGCATGATGTAGACAAGATCTATTTATGTAGGAATAGACCCCATCTTGTTATCCTTAATAGCAACAATACATATGTGTCGTTTCCCCTTGTGTCACTGGGATCAAGCACCGTAAGATCGAACCCATCACAAAGCACCTCTTCCCATTACAAGATAAATAGATCAAGTTGGCCAAACAAAACCCAAATATCGGAGAAGAAATACGAGGCTATAATCAATCATGCATATAAGAGATCAAAGAAGACTCAAATAACTTTCATGGATAAAAACATAGATCTGATCACAAACTCAAAGTTCATCGGATCCCAACAAACACATCGCAAAAAGACTTACATCATATTGAGAATCAAGAGACCATTGTATTGAGAATCAAGAGAGAGAGGAAGCCATCTAGCTACTAACTACGGACCCGTAGGTCTACAAAGAACTACTCACGCATCATCGGAGAGGCACCAGTGGACATGATGAACCCCTCTGTGATGGTGTCTAGATTGGATCCGGTGTTTCTGCAACTTGCGGTGACTAGAATTGATTTTCATCGACTCCCCTAGGGTTTCTGGAATATTGGGGTATTTATTGAGCAAAGAGGCGGTGCGGGAGGCCACTTAGGTGGGCAGAACCCACTTGGGCGCACCTGGGCCCCCAGGCGCGCCCTCGTGGGTTGTGCTCCCCTTGGAGCACCCCTCAGGTACTTTCTTGGGCCATATGGTGTCTTCTCGTCCAGAAAAATCCACAAAAAGTTTTGCTACGTTTGGACTCCGTTTGGTATTGATTTCCTGTGATGTAAAAAGCAAGCAGGAAACAGCTACTAGCACTGGGTACTATGTCAATAGGTTAGTACCAAAAAATGATATAAAATGGTTATAAAATGATTTTAAAACATCCAAGGATTATAATATAACAACATGGAATGATAAAAAATTATAGATACATTGCAGACGTATCAACGCCCAAGGGGGGCATGCCCCCCTTGCTTGTGGGCCCCATGGGATTCCTCCAACCCTAATCTTTGGCCTATAAATTCAGAAATATTCCCAAATGACCAGAAGCGTCCACCAAAATATTTTTCCACCATCGTAACCTTCTATTCCTGTGAGATCCCATCTTGGGGCCCTTTCCGGCACCCTGCCGGAGTGGGATTCAATCACGGAGGGCTTCTACATCTACTCTATTGCCCTTCCCATGAAGCGTGACTAGTTTACCATAGACCTATGGGTCCATAGCTGGTAGCTAGGTGGCTTCTTCTCTCTCGTTGATCCTCAATACCATGTTCTCCTTGGTGTTCTTCGAGATCTATGCGATGTAATCTTCTTTTGTGGTGTGTTTGTCGAGATCCGATGAATTGTGGATTCATGATCAGTTTATCTATGAATATTATTTGAATCTTATCTTCATTCTTATTTGAATGTTCATATCTTTGTATTTCTCTTCTAATTATCGGTTTGTTTTGGCCAACTAGATTGGTTCTTCTTGCAATGGGAGAGGTGCTTAGTTTTGGGTTCAATCTTGCGGTGTCCTCACCCAATGACAAAGTAGGGGTAGCGAGGCACGCGTTTGTATTGTTGCCATCAAGAGTAAAAAGATGGGGTTTCATCATATTTCTTGAGTTTATCCCTCTACATCATGTCATCTTACTTAAGGCGTTACTCCGTTCTTATGAACTTAATACTCTAGATGCATCCTGGATAGAGGTCGATGTGTGGAGTAATAGTAGTAGATGTAGAATCGTTTCAGTCTACTTGACACGGACGTGATGCCTATATTCATAATCATTGCCTTGGATATCGTCATAACCTTGCGCTTTTATATCAATTGCGTGACAATAATTTGTTCACCCACCGTACTATTTGCCTTCAAGAGAGAAGCCTCTAGTGAAACCTATGGCCCCCGGGGTCTATTTCCCATCATATATTTTTGAATCTATAAACCAAAAAACCCAAAAATACCTCGCTGCAATTTATTTACTTTTATTTTGTTTTACATTTTAGTAATCTTTATATCTATCTCTATCAGATCTCACCTTTACAAGTGACCGTGAAGGGACTGACAACCCCTTTATCGCGTTGGGTGCAAGTGTTTGATTGTTTGTGTAGGTGCATAGATTGGAGACTTGCTACTGGATTGAAACCTTGGTTCTCAACTGAGGGAAATACTTATCTCTACTTTGTTGCATCACCCTTTCCTCTTCAAGGGAAAAACCTACGCAAGCTCAAGAAGTAGCAGGCCTCCTGCCTGGGACCTCCTAACTACTCTTGGTCGTCGTCGGTCTCCACGTAGAAGTAGGCACCATCGGGGGTAGTATTAGTAGTCGACGGGGGTAGCAACATATGGCTCCTGGGATCCACCAACTGGTTACAACAACTGGAAAGAATAAAGAAGGGGGGAAAGGGGTAGCAAAGCAACCGTGAGTACTCGTCCAAAGTATTCGAAAGCATCAGATCTATTCTAAGTATGCATTGGTATCAAATGGAAGGGTTGTATCTGTGGACTAAACTATAGAATGCCAGAATAGAGGGAAGGCGTAGCCTATCAAAGACTAGTATCTTCAAGCGTCCTGCAGCATTCAGAAGAGTACAGAATAGCATGTTACAATTAACAAGCATGTTGTAGCATTAATGCCGAGAGATCCTTCCTCGACTCCCTTCGAGAAAGCAATCTCGGAGCCAACATATCCATCACATATCTCAAGTATCCATTTATAGTTGTAATAGATCAGGATACCATTCCGAGCATCCATTATCGTGGACGCGGTTATTTGAATAGATAACTTCCCTCCAGGGGTGCACCACATTACCAACACGCTTGATTACTCTGGCCGGACACACTTTCTAGGGTCCATGCCCGGCCTCGGAAGATGAACACATAGCAGCCCTACCCAGGCTCAGCAAAGAGGTCCCTGTCGGTCTACATCCTAAGCACTCCGGGGTCTTGGGCCCATCGCCCGTTGCACTTCGGGTCATTGCACGCATGGCAGGTCCAGGCTCCACCTATTCATGGATGGTGACGGCCCAGCCATGCCGCAATGCTGAAGTGGACGTCTAACAAAGCTTCGGCTAATATTGCGATGCCGAGTGCCCATATCTATTCCCACGTGGTGGTTAGAGCATAAAGGCCAGTGGCCAACTTAGAACAAATACCCAAATCATCAGTGTGTTGGGAGCTCGCGGAGACGAGCAGAGACTCACGATAATGTGACCTCATCGCCCCTTCTCGAGGAAGTACGGCAAGGGTCAGGCCCAACCCCCTCTCTATCTAGGGCGGTCTACAAGCCCGACTGTGCCTCGTAATTATCTCATGGGTGCTCTTTGAGCCCGCCCGACTTTCTCATCAACTCGCGGGTACCCCTCAGGGCCGACCTGTAGCGCCCAAGATGCAATTCTATCCCAATCACGTGATGAATTCATGATTGGGGAACAATCACATTTTGAGCGCATAGCAAGGTGGATATCATTACAACATACCATGTACTGAATAGATGAGAATGCCAGATAAAGGCTTACACTCACCACAAGCTACAACATCAATACAGCAATACATCAATACATAGCAGTTATCATACAGAAGAGCAGGATTTGACTACGAATGAAATCAAATGAAAAATAAGAATGACATCCACCCTGCTAGCCCAGGCTCCCGACCCGGAACCTATCCCTTGATCAAAGAAGAAGAATTCCAAAACAAATAAGCATCACACTCGTGTTAAAGCATCGCTTACCTGTACCTGCAACTATTGTTGTAGTAATCTGTGAGCCACGAGGACTCAGCAATCCCATTACCATGGGTATCAAGACTAGCAAAGCTTAATGGGTATGGAATGGATAAGTGATGAGGTTGCAACAAGCGACTAAACATTGTATGGTGGCTAGCTTACGAGTACAAGGATAAGATGAGAAACTATGCAAACGGTCACAACTAGTAATGATCAAGAAGTGATCATGAACTACTTATGTTCAAGCATAACCCAACCGTGTTCTCTTCCCGAACTTGCTCAAAAAGAGACAGCCACGGTTACACACGCGGTTGGTGTATTTTATTTCGGATCCGGTGTCAAGTTCTCTACAACCGGATATTAAACACTCCCATATACCACATAACCGCGGGCACGGCTTTCGAAAGATTAAACCCTGAAGCGGTGTCCCAACTTATCCCACGACAAGCTCATGGTCCGCGAAGACAATCCTCCATCGCGGGACAACCCGATCAAACTCGGGATCCTGGTGCACAAGACATTTCAACAATGGTAAAACAAAACCAGCAAGACCGCCCGATGCACCGACCTAGCCTGATAGGAGTCGCACGTATCTCGTTCTCAGGGTACACCAGATGGGCCAGATGTCGAGTTGTCTGAGACCCTAGTTTCCCAGGGGACGCCGGACATCGCCCAGTTTGGACCAACACTCATGAGGAGCACTGGCCCGGGTTGTTTATTAAGAGACCTCGGGTGCTAGCCGGTCCCTATGCAAGTTTAGTTGTTATTAGGCAAATGGTAAAACCAATGTTGGGCCTTGCTGGAAGAGTTTTATTCAAAGCAAACTGTCAAGGGGGAGGGGGCTGATACGTCTCCAACGTATCTAATTTTCCAAACACTTTTTCCCTTGTTTTGGACTCTAACTTGCATGATTTGAATGGAACTATCCCGGACTGACGCTGTTTTCAGCAGAACTACCATGGTTGTGCAGAAATAGAAGTTCTCAGAATGACCTGAAAATTCACGGAGACACGTTTGGAATTAATAAAAAAATATTGGCGAAAGAATCAGCATCAGGGGGCCCACACCCTGTCGACGAGGGTGCAGGGCGCACCCCCTAGGGCGCGCCCCCTGCCTCGTGGGCCCCCTGGGACTCCACTGACCTCAACTCCAACTCCATATATTCACTTTCGGGGAGAAAAAAATCAGAGAGAACGATTCATCATGTTTTATGATACGGAGCCGGCATCAAGCCGTAATCTTCCTCGGGAGGGCTGATCTGGAGTCCGCTCGGGGCTCCGGAGAGGGGAATCTGTTGCCATCATCATCATCAACCATCCTCCATCACCAATTTCATGATGCTCACGGCTGTGCGTGAGTAATCCATCGTAGGCTTGCTGGAGGGTGATGGGTTGGATGACATTTATCATGTAATCGAGTTAGTTTTGTTAGGGTTTGATCCCTAGTATCCATTATGTTCTAAGATTGATGTTGTTATGACTTTGCTATGCTTAATGCTTGTCACTAGGCCCGAGTGCCATGATTTCAGATCTGGACCTATTATGTTTTCATGAATATATGTGAGTTATGGATCCTATCTTGCAAGTCAATAGTCACCTACTATGTGTTATGATCTGGCAACCCGGAAGTGACAATAATCGGGACCACTCCCGAAGATGACCGTAATTTGAGGAGTTCATATATTCACTAAGTGTTAATGCTTTGATCTGGTACTCTATTAAAAGGAGGCCTTAATATCCCTTAGTTTCCAATAGGACCCTGCTGCCACGGGAGGGTAGGACAAAAGATGCCATGCAAGTTCTTTTCCATAAGCACGTATCACTATATTCGGAATACATGCATGCATTACATTGATGAACTGGAGCTAGTTCTGTGTCACCCTATGTTATAACTGTTACATGAGGAATCGCATCCGACATAATTATCCATCATTGATACATTGCCTACGAGCTTTTCACATATTGTTATTTTCTTAGTTACTTTTCTGTTGCCACTGTTATGATTGCTACAAAACTGCTATTGTTACTTTTGCCACCGTTACCATTACCTCCATACTACTTTGCTACTAAATACTTTGCTGTAGATATTAAGTCTTTCAGGTGTTGTTGAATTGACAACTCGTGCTAATAATTGAGAATATTCTTTGGCTCCCTGTCGATGTCAGAACCGGCGGATCTCGGGTAGGGGGTCCCGAACTGTGCGTCTAGGTGGATGGTAACAGGAGACAAGGGACACGATGTTTTTACCCAGGTTTGGGCCCTCTCGATGGAGGTAAAACCCTACTCCTGCTTGATTAATATTGATGATATGGGTAGTACAAGAGTTGATCTACCACAAGATCAGAGAGGCTAAACCCTAGACGCTAGCCTATGGTATGATTGTTGTTCGTCCTATGGACTAAAACTCTCCGGTTTATATAGACAACGGAGAGGGCTAGGGTTACACAGAGTCGGTTACAATGGGAGGAGATCTTCATATCGTATCGCCAAGCTTGCCTTCCACGCCAAGGAAAGTCCTATCCGGACACAGGACAAAGTCTTCAATCTTGTATCTTCATAGTCCGGGAGTCCGGCCAAAGGTCATAGTCCGGCCATCCGGACACCCCCTAATCCAGGACTCCCTCAGTAGCCCCTGAACCAGGATTCAGTGACGACGAGTCCGGCGTGCAAATTGTCTTCGGCATTGCAAGGCGGGTTCCTCCTCCGAATACTTCATAGAAGATGTTGAACACAAGGATAGTGTCCGGCTCTGCAAAATAAGTTCCACATACCACCACAGAGAGAATAATATCTGCACAAATCTAATCTGCTGACGTATTCCACAGCGTGACATCACGCCACGGCCAAGCCTTTATTCGAATTGTTTTACTGTCCCACCTCAGCGTGTTTAGTGAGGCGGTTTCCTTGGCACGTATTTTCAAAGCAGAGATTGTGTCCCCTTATTCTAGGATTCTCATCAATACGGGCGTGGGTAACCCAACCGCGCCATTAACCGCGGCGCTTGGGAGATAAGCGAGTTTTATTAGGCTGGTGGGGGCTCATAATTTCGGCCTCCCATATAAGGGGATAAGGATCCACCCTTTCCATTTACGCCTTCTTCCTTCTTTGCTTATCCATCCCTGCGCACTCGAGCTCCATCGCCCAAGTCCGCACATCCCTCCTCAACCTTCTCCGGCCATGTCCGGAGCGGGAGGTAGATGGATGGCCTCCTCCGTCACAGAGGGGCAAATCAAAAAGTTAAGGAAGGTTGGATACTTGTCTGACGACATTGCGCACCGGCTTCCAGATGAGGGGCAACTCGTCCCCACCCCTGGGCCCCATGAGAGGGTCATATTTTTCCCCATTTCCTCCGTGGACTGGGCTTTCCTCTTCACGCGTTCGTCCGGGGGCTCATGTTCTCCTACGTCCTGTGTGAGGCCTTCCTCCGCATCCAGCCTCACTTTGGCCTATGGCTGAAGATCTTCAGCGTCAAGCCGAAGGTCGTGGGCGGCCGCCAAGAGGAGTGCGGAGGCGCCATGGTGGGCAAGATAACCAACATTACATGGCTCGAGGGCGCCTTCGTAGAGACCATCAAAGGGTGCCAATTGGGGTGGTTCTATATCACCGAGCCGCGTGACCCTGAATGGGCAGCGGCCCCCGAATTCCGATCTGGCATCCCCACACGGCTCACATGTTGGAAAGAGATGGGCCTGTTGTGGGGTAATTCGGCAGAAGTGACCGGACTTCAAACCTGCGTCAAAGACCTGATCGACAGGAAGGTTAAACTTGTCACCGTAGTCCAGGTCATGCTCTTCCGCCGGATCCTCCTGTGTCAACGTCGGGCTTTCAACTTGTGGGAGTTCGACCCGGCCCAGCACAAGACTCTGTCCCGGCTCTTCGACACAAAGCACGAGGACGCCTGGAGGGTGCTATTCAAGAGCTCCGAGGTCTCCCCTCCCGTCACCGAGGATCGCGGATTCTGCACCAAGCGCCAAGCCAGTGCGGTAAGCTTAATTTTCCCATTATGGGGTATTTGTTTTCCATAGATTTGATTCTATGTGGGATCTAAACTCCCATCCCTTTAACAGGACTGGCAGAAGAAGGCCGGACAGATCAACTGTCCGGCTCCTTTGCCCGAAGACCCAGCCGATGCTCGCTTAACGAAGTTGCTGGTTCCGGCACCTAGCATGGTGCCGGAGAAGAAGGCCAAGAAGAAGGTCACGGGGACTCGAAAGAGTTCCCGATGCCTGGTGGTGTCAGATTCATCTCCTGATAACCCCGAAGCACCCTCCGCCTCTGAAGACGAGGAGGAGGAAGAAGAAGCCTCCCCCCTCCAATGGGGGGAGGAAAGAAAAGGAAGGCCGCCCCAACTGGGGAGGCCGGAGGGTCCAAGAAGGGGAAGACCCTTCTACCGGACTACGCCTCCGATGCCAAAGACGGTGGGGAGGAATGGCCATCCAGGGTTAAGCCCCTGGCAAAATCGTAAGTATCCGGATACCCGAATAACTTATGGCGCTCCTCTATTGTATGGTACCCTCTGACGCCGAATTCAATCATGCAGTCCGCCCAAGGCCCAGCTTGGCGATTCGTCGAGCGGCTCCCTGGATTCGTCGGATGTGAATAGCGCTTCACTTCCGACGGCCTCCTCCCCACTCCCTGCGGACGACGCCGACGTGGAGTCCCAAAAGGGACTAGACCAGGAGGAGGTGGTCCTGGAGGCGCCGCAAGGTGACCTCCCGGATTCCAGGCCCAAAGGGGGTAAAACCCCAGAGGTGTCTAAGTCCGGCCCTGGGCCGGACAATGCTCCGGAACCTTCAGTGGTTCCGGAGTCCGGCAGGCGGCGCCTTCGTAAGAAGGGCAAGCCCACGACGCCGGCGACCTCCGTCCAACCGGAGGCGCCGGACAATTTGCTGGAGGTGCTTAACGGCGCCTCCATCGATGAGGAACACCGCACTGTTATGAGTGCGGTGATTCAGAAGGTTCAGTCCGCCAAGAGCGGGCTGACAGAAGCTTGTACGAGCCTGTTAACAGGCTTTGAGGTATGTATTCAAAACATATAAAAATGTTACTGCATAAACAGTAGCCCCTGATGCTCAGTGTGGTGTCCGGAAAGAAAAGCCGGACTGAGGATCTAAAAAGATATACCCAGGAGTCTAATATAAATATGTCAATATGGGTATGCAGGCTGTGCTGCTGACCTCGGCCGCACTAACTGCGGAGGTCGACGCATTGAAGCAGAACCTCGAGCGGTCCGAGAACGAGCTCGGCCGTGCCAGGAAGCAGCTCAAGGACAAGGAGGGTATGTAATACGGTATGTAAATGTATATAGAAATACCTGGTTGCAAATAATGATAGGACCAACATGAATGTTGCAGGGGCCACAACTTAGGTGGCGACCCTGAAGGAAGCGGTGCCCAAGGCCAAAAACAGTGCGGCCTTAGAGCACACCGAGCGAGAGAAGAAGGAGGCACGGGTGGCGGAGTTGTGGCAAGAGCTCCAGGCTCTCGTGGAGAAACACGAGAGTTTGGAGCGTGACTCAAAGACTCGAGAGTCCAAGCTCGCCTTGGCTCTTGAGAGTGCCAAAACCGCTAAGGCCGAAGCCCAGAAGGCCCTCCAGGAGATCGAGGCGATAAGGAAGATAGTGGCGGGTAAGGCATTCTTTATGCAAAGCAAGAATATAAAAGTAAATTATCTATTACTTACCCGAATCCGGAGCTCTCCAGGAGCGTTCGCCGATCTTCCCCATAGTGTGTCCGATGCTGCCGCGTTCTATCGAGCCGAGGAGGGGAGCTCGACGGAAAAGGTGTTTTGGTCTCAATATGCTGAGGCCGGACATCCAGTGCCCCTGAGCGACCAGTTGAAGCAGCTGGTCGAGCTCCACAAGGTGGTCGAACAGGCCATGAAGGGCCTCATAGTTCGGCTGTGGCCTAGAGAAGCCATGCCTGGGAGCTACTTCGGTCTGGTGCGGCGGCTGGTGGACGCCTGTCCATGGATTGAAGTCATCAAGCGCTCCGTCTGTATTGAAGGTGCCCGTCGGGCCCTTGCCCGTGCTAAAGTGCACTGGGGCAGGATGGACGCCGAGAAGCTTGTGACGGACGCGCCACCGCCGGGCAAGGAGTATCGCAAGCCCGAGATGTATTATGAGGGCGTCCTGAAGGGTGCCTGCCTTATAGCGGGTGAATGCTCCAAAGATGTAATTTTTGAGTACACTCGCATCTATTATCATGTACGCTGAAAACTTTGTTCATATGCGCTAAGCAACGCTTGTTAATTTAAAATATTACCTTCTGTGCGACCGTTTATCAAATCTGAGAGATGCAAGTCGTCGGCTTCTACCCCCATGCCACGAGTGCTGGGGTGTTCGGGATAAACCTGAGCGCTCTTGTTCCCATTCTTGGGTCCATCTAGCGAGGCGCTAAGCACAACGAACAAGGCCATCGGACTTATAATGCTTTATCACTCTCACTTAGCCATAGAATTCTATAATTTTAAATTTTGGCAAAGCCCCTAGTATTCTGAAGACCGGGTTTGGGGCGCTATCCACGCCTAGGCCAGATAAATCCGGCTCCTCGCTCTAAGCGGCCTAAGTCTTTATGGACAAAAAACCTCACGAACAGCGACCGGTCTCTCGCACTATCATGACGGTCAGTTTTAGCTTTCTCTACTGAGGTGTTAACCCAGCTTAACTAGGGCACAATCGCAGTAGTTCTCCCGGCGCTGCCTTAGCCAACATTGCGGAACGTAAGGTACCAAAACATTGGAGCCGGGCAAACCCAACTATTGACCCAAGACATGATTCAGAGCCGATGCATATAGTGCTATAAGTTCGGGGTGCCGCACTCATGAGAGTGTTCGGTCTTCTCACACCGTATTATGGGGTGCTTAAGCCCCTGGTGTATTGGCCGTACCAAAGTGTACGGTTGCATAATGTCATGACTGAACATATTTGTGTAAAAATAGATGAATACAATAATAGATAAGAGCTATATATTGTTTATTAAAAGGGGCTGCTATGAAAGCAGAACGATACAAATAATGCAATAAGCAAGAGATGGGATTATTTGACATGTCCCCCTCCAGGGGCAAGCTGCGAGACTTTAAGTAAAACAGGTATTGAGCTCGTTATAGAGACCACCTGGACATTTGACGTGGCTTGTTCTCTCCCTGGCTGTTGCATCGTGTGTTCGGCGAGTGTATTGCCGGACAAGCCTTCCGGATAGTTTGGTGCTGAAAGTATATATATATAAAAGGAAATGGCAGAGTAGGGAGCCCCTAGTGCGGTTGAACCGCATTCTGGGTGTGCCGTGGTTGTGCCCCTCCCCTTATGCCCATGGTATTTCCAAAGCGTAATTATGTACGCGTGGTACCTCTATTGCCATCTGGCAAGGGCTGGGGTTGGGGCCGCACTGCTATGCTTGCTCGGGACGTGCCAGCCGGCTTTGTTGTAGGTTACTTCGGGCGCGATTGACGTTGTCCGGACGTTTAACACCCGGATTGGAGAATTTCCTTGAGAGGCTACTTTGTACTTCCGTCGCCAGGGCCGCCGTGTGCTCCTCCGTTTGGAGAGAGCGTTCCGTGTTTCCATTTACCGTAATGACTCCACGAGGGCCTGCCATCTTGAGCTTGAGATATGCGTAGTGCGACACCGCATTGAATTTTGCAAATGCGGTTCATCCGAGTAGGGCGTGATAGCCACTACGGAATGGGACTATGTCGAAGATTAACTCTTCTCTTCGAAAATTATACGGGGATCCAAAGACCACTTCGAGTGTAACCGAGCCTGTACAGCTGGCTTCTACACCTGGTATGACGCCTTTAAAGGTCGTCTTTGTGGGTTTAATCCTTGAGGGATCTATACCCATTTTTCGCACTGTATCCTGATAAAGCAGGTTCAGGCTGTTGCCACCGTCCATGAGGACTCTAGTGAGGTGAAATCCGTCAATGATTGGGTCTAGGACCAATGCGGCGAATCCGCCGTGACGGATGCTAGTGGGGTGGTCCCTTCGATCAAACGTGATCGGGCAGGAGGACCATGTGTTGAACTTTGGGGCGACTGGCTCCAACGCATAGACGTCCTTGAGAGCACGCTTCCGCTCCCTTTTGGGGATATGGGTCGCGTATATCATGTTCACCGTCCGCACTTGCGGGGGGAAGCCCTTCTGTCCTCTGTTGTTCGGCGGCCGGGGCTCCTCCTCGTCATCGCTATGCAGCCCCTTGTCTCTGGTTTTGGCACTTAACTTGCTTGCCTGCTTGAACACCCAACAATCCCTGTTGGTGTGGTTGGCTAGTTGTTCAGGGGTGCCGTGTATCTGGCACGAGCGATCGAGTATCCGGTCTAAACTGGATGGGCCCGGAGGGTTTCTTTTGAATGGATTCTTCCGCTGACCGGGTTTAGAGCCTCTGAATCCGGCATTAACTGACGTATCCTCAGTATTGTCACCGTTAATGCGACGCTTGTGCTTGTTGCGACGTGACCTGCCATTGTTGTCCTTGGTATCCGAATTGCCAAGGCTCTTGGTTATGTTATTGCTATGAGCTAGCCAACTGTCTTCTCCCGCGCAGAAGCGGGTCATGAGTGTCGTGAGGGCTGCCATAGATTTCGGCTTTTCCTGTCCTAGGTGCTGGGCAAGCCATTCGTCTCGGATGTTGTGCCTGAAGGCTACAAGGGCCTCGGCGTCCGGACAATCGACTATTTGATTTTTCTTGGTTAGGAACCGTGTCCAGAATTGTCTGGCCGATTCCTCTGGCTGCTGGATTATGTGGCTTAGGTCATCGGCGTCTGGTGGTCGCACATAAGTGCCCTGGAAGTTGTCGAGAAACGCGGATTCCAGGTCCTCCCAGCAACTAATTGACTCTGCTAGCAAGCTGTTAAGCCAATGCCGAGCTGGTCCTTTAAGCTTGAGCGGGAGGTATTTGATGGCGTGTAGATCATCACCATGAGCCATGTGGATATGAAGGAGATAATCCTCGATCCATACCAGGGATCTGTTGTGCCATCGTATGATTCGATGTTTACGGGTTTAAACCCCTCGGGGATTTGATGATCCATTACTTCGTATGTGAAGCATAATGGGTGTGCGGCGCCCCTGTACTGGGCTATATCGCGACGTAGCTCGGATGAGCTTTGTCTGTTGTGTTCGTCCTAGCCGTTTTTATCATATCCGGTGTGACAGTTATCGTCATGTGATGTGGGGCACCCACGCGATCCATAGATCGATCTTGTTTGCCTTGCCTTATCCTCCAATATGTCTCGCAGGTCTGTGGCGTTTCCCCGTGCTCTAGTATATTTGGAGCGGCGCCTGGGTGCGGCTTGAGTTGAGGGCCGAAAGGCCTCTCTGTCGCGGCCACGGGGTGGCCAATCGGGTGCATCGTACGCTGGTGATGTAGGTTTAGTTGCTTCCTCCTCTAGTTGGGGTAGCAGCCTACGCTTTGGGTAGCTCTTGGAGGGGCGTTCGATTTTATACTCTTCGGCCGCCAGGACTTCAGTCCATCTGTCGGCTAGCAAGTCTTGGTCAGCTCTAAGCTGCTGCTATTTTTTTAAGGCTGCTTGTCGTGGTCATAAGCCTGCATTTGAAACGCTCTTGTTCGACGGGATCCTCTGGCACAATGAATTCGTCATCGTCGAGGCTTGCCTCGTCTTCGGAGGGAGGCATATAATTGTCTTCCTCGACCTCCCTGTCTGCCGCTTTCTCATGAGGGCTGGCTCCTCCGTCCTCCTGCGCTGAATCCTGCTGGAGGGGGTTGTCTTCGGCACTGTCCGGGGTGTTGTTGTCTCCAGTGCTGGACTTGCTGTTTTTGCTTTGGCGGGATTTAGAGCGGCACCGCTGAAGTCGGTGCTTGGGTTGCTTCTTGGAGGGGTCATCCTCCGTTTTTTCATCGCCATCCCCTGCTTTGGGGGTGTCCACCATGTATATGTCATATGACGAGGTGGCTTTCCAGTGCCCTATAGGTGTTGGTTCTTGGTAGTCTCCTTCATCGGCGTCCATACCGTCGATGTCTTCGGAGTCGAAGTCGAGCATGTCGGTTAGATCGTTGATAGTGGCTACAAAGTGGGTGGTGGGTGGGTTTCGAATTTCTTCGTCGTCCGCATCCCAACCATGCTGACCATAGTCCGGCCAGGGCTCTCCTGACAAAGAGAGAGACTTTAGTGAATTCAGGATATCGCCCAATGGCGAGTGCTGAAAGACGTCCGCGGCTGTGAACTCCATGAACGGAGCCCAATCGGGTTCGATCGGAAGGGGTGCGGAAGATTCGGAGTCCGGAACGGAGTTCGGCACCTTGGAGTCACAGGCCTCGCAAAGGACTAGGCTGGTATTCTGCTCTATCGCCATAGAGATTGCGGCTCCTGGGGCGGCGTCCAACCGTCTGTCCCCGACTGGTGCAGTCGGCTCCGAGCTAATGGTCGGAGCGGACACCTGAGCGGCGCTCTAGGCGCTGTCCGGCGGCAGAGCTAGATCTTGCCCATCGTGACAGTGCGGCACGCTCGGCCATGGCTCGAATCCATCGAAGATCAAGTCCCCGCGGATGTCGGCCGTGTAGTTTAAGCTTCCAAACCTGACCTGATGGCCAGGGGCGTAGCTTTCGATCTGCTCCAGATGGCCAAGCGAATTGGCCCGCAGTGCGAAGCTGCTGAATACGAAGATCTGTCCGGGGAGAAAAGTCTCACCCTGGACCGCGTCGTGGTTGATGATCGAAGGATCCATCGGGCCTAAAGGTGACGACACAGAGGAACTCTCAATGAAAGCACCAATGTCGGTGTCAAAACTGGCGGATCTCGGGTAGGGGGTCCCGAACTGTGCGTCTAGGCGGATGGTAACAGGAGACAAGGGACACGATGTTTTTACCCAGGTTCGGGCCCTCTCGATGGAGGTAAAACCCTACTCCTGCTTGATTAATATTGATGATATGGGTAGTACAAGAGTTGATCTACCACGAGATTAGAGAGGCTAAACCCTAGAAGCTAGCCTATGGTATGATTGTTGTTTGTCCTACGGACTAAAACTCTCCGGTTTATATAGACACCGGAGAGGGCTAGGGTTACACAGAGTCGGTTACAATGGGAGGAGATCTTCATATCGTATCACCAAGCTTGCCTTCCACGCCAAGTAAAGTCCTATTCGGACACAGGACGAAGTCTTCAATCTTGTATCTTCATAGTCCGGGAGTCCGGCCAAAGGTCATAGTCCGGCCATCCGGACACCCCCTCAGGACTCCCTCACTCCCCTTGTGTCGAATCAATAAATTTGGGTTGAATACTCTACCCTCGAAAACTGTTGCGATCCTCTATACTTGTGGGTTATCAAGACTATTTTCTGGCGCCATTGCCGGGGAGCATAGCTCTATTCTTTGAGTCACTTGGGATTTATATCTGCTGATCACTATGAGGAACTTGAAAGATGATAGAATCAAGATTTTTCCCTCAACTATGAGGGGAGGTAAGGAACTGCCATCTACACATGCTATTGATTCTGATATGTCGCATGTTATTGATGATGCCACTTCTGCTATGCATGATGCTTATGATGAAACTACTTCTACGCTTGATAATACCGTGCCATTAGGTGAATTTCTTGATGAACAACTTGCTAGGGTTAGAGAATGAAATTATTGAAGCTGATAATATTGATGAAAGTGATGATGAAGATTCTCCCCCTAGATATGAATTGCCTGATGTGCCTGAGGGTTATGTTATGGATAAAGAAACTGCTAGAGACCTTTTTGCTTGCAAAGATAGATATGATCTTAAGAAATTGTTAGCTAAGCTAAAAGAAAAGTATTTGAATGCTAGAATGAAATATGACCCTGCTTTTGCTACTTCACCTATCTGTATTTCTAATAAGGATTATGATTTCTCTGTCAATCCTGAGTTAATTACTTTGGTTGAATCTGATCCTTTTTATGGCTATGAATCTGAAACTGTTGTGGCACATCTTACTAAATTGAATGATATAGCCACCCTATTTACTCATGAGGAAAAAATTCGCTATTATTATATCCTCAAGTTATTTTCGTTCTCATTAAAGGGTGATGCTAAGATATGGTTTAATTCTCTTGCTTTTGGTTGTGTGCGTAGTCCCCAGGATATGATTTATTACTTCTCTGCTAAATATTTTCCCGCTCATAAGAAACAAGCTGCCTTAAGAGAAATATATAATTTTGTGCAAATTGAAGAAGAGAGTCTCCCACAAGCTTAGGGGAGGCTTCTCCAGTTACTTAATGCTTTGCCCGATCATCCTCTCAAAAAAATAAAATACTTGATATCTTTTATAATGGTCTAACCGATGCTTCCAGAGTACACCTGGAAAGTTGTGTTGGTTGTGTTTTCAGGGAAAGAACTTTTGAGCATGCTGAGTTACTATTAAATAATATATTGAGCAATGATAATGATTGGACACTTACCGAATCAACTCCTAAGCCAACTCCGAAGAAAAGGGGTATTCTATTTCTCAGTCCTGGAGATATGCAAGAGGCAAAGAAATCTATGAAAGAAAAAGGTATTAAAGCTGAAGATGTTAAGAATTTACCACCTATTGAAGAAATACATGGTCTTGATAACCCATCACAGGTAGTAAAGGTAAATTCTCTCTATAGATTTGATGAAGGTGATATCCCTCGTTATAAGTCTGCTAGCCAATGCTTGGATGAGTTTGATAATTTTATTGTTAAACAAGAAAACTTCAATGCTTATGTTGATAGACAATTGAAACGTAATGCTTGTATGATTGAACACTTGAGTGACTATATGTCTAGAGTTAAAGGTGAGCTTAAGCTTATTAGCAAACATGCTTCTATGGTTACCACTCAAGTAGAACAAGTACTTAAAGCACAAGATGATTTGCTCAATGAGTTAAATGATAAAAACAATGATAATGATGTTAGGGTTATGACTAGAGGTGGTAGAATGACTCAGGAACCTTTGTATCTCGAGGGCCATCCTAAGAGAGTTGAGCAAGATTCTCAGAGAACTAATGTTGATGCACCTAGTCCTTCTAAGAAAAATAAAAAGAAAAATGATAGGACTTTGCATGCTTCTAGTGAACCTGTTATAGACACACCTGAGAATCCCAATGACATTTCTATTTCTGATGCTGAAACACAATCTGGTAATGAACATGAACCTAGTGATAATGTTAATGATGATGTTCATGTTGATGCTCAACCTAGTAATAACAATGATGTAGAAATTGAACCTATTGTTGATCTTGATAACCTACAATCAAAGAATCAACGTTATGATAAGAGAGACTTCGTTGCTAGGAAGCACAGTAAAGAAAGAGAACTGGGTTCAGAAACCCATGCCTTTTCCTCCTAAGCCATCTAAGAAAAAGGATGATGAGGATTTTGAGCGCTTTGCTAAAATGATTAGACCCATCTTTTTGCATATGCCTTTAACTGATATGCTTAAAATAAATCCTTATGCTAAGTATATGAAAGATATTGTTACAAATAAAAGAAAGATACCAGAAGCTGAAATTTCCACCATCCTTGCTAATTATACTTTTAAGGGTGGAGTACCAAAGAAACTTGGAGGTCCAGAGTACCAACTATACCGTGCTCCATTAAAAGAAAGTATGTTAAAACTGCTTTATGTGATCTTGGAGCTGGTGTTAGTGTTATGCCTCTCTCTTCATATCGTAGACTTGATTTGAATAAGTTGACACCTACTGAATTCTGTTTGCAAATGGCCGATAAGTCAACTGTTATACCTGTTGGTATTTGTGAGGATGTGCCTGTTGTGGTTGCAAACATTACTATTTTAATGGACTTTGTTATTCTTGATATTCCCGAGGACGACAATATGTCGATCATCCTTGGTAGACCCTTTTTGAATACTACAGGGGCTATTATTGATTGCAACAAAGGCAATGTCGCTTTTCATGTTAATGGTAATGAGCATATGGTACACTTCCGAGGAAACAACCTCAAGTTCATAGTATAAATTCTATTGGAAAATTTTAAACGATTACTATCGGAGGTTTTGAATTCCCTCTTCCTACTGTCAAAAAGAAATATGATAATCTTATTATTGGGGACATGCATATCCCCATTGAGGTAACCTAGTGTTATTCGAAAATTCTTCGGTTTTATGTTATTCGGAAGAAGTTTGTTAACAAGACTTGATCAACCTTGTTAGTGGATTCCTTTTGATGAGCATGAGATGGATGAAGTTAGAAAGCACAACCTTCTGTACCCTCCTTTTACTTTCTGTTATTTAGACTAAATAAAGCAAAAAAATAGTATTTTCTGTCTATTTTCTAAATTATCCATGCAATAAAAAATACCCCAAAAATAGAAGTTCTCCAAATGTCCTGAAAATGAAGTATGATTTTTTGTAGAATATTTAAGAATTTCTAGCACTGAGAACACACCAGGGGGACCCACTATTTGTCCACGAGGGCACAGGGCGTGCACCCCTGCCTTGTGGGCCCCACGTGGCCCCCCTCCACTTATTCCAGCACCCACTCACTTCGTCTTCCTCCAGAAAAAATCATCTTGTACCTCAAACCCGTGTTCTAGCTCGTTTTGCTGCCATTTTCGATCTCCTTGCTCAAAGCTCCATTCACAAAACTGCTTTGGGAGATTGTTCTTCGGTATGTGACTGCTCCAATGGTCCAATTAGTTTTTGTTCTAGTGCTTTATTTATTGCAAATTTTTGCTGCTAAGGTGACCCTGTTCTTGAGCTTGCATGACAAATTTATATGGTCCAAAGTAGTTTTAATGCATGATATAGCCTCTAGGCACTTGTGGGAGTAGTTGCTGTCAATCTTGTTGAGTTTGGTTCACTTTTATTTTGAGTCACTAAAAATTTCAGAAATTTTTCAGAGAATGAAAATGATGAAGAGATTGTTGAGGGGCTCCTTGAGCCAAAGCTCAAAGGATAAGCAGAATGAGGAGAATAAAAAGCACAAATACAATCTTCCTTGCACCGCGGAGGTCCGGCCGTGTGAATGGCCTTGTGATGCGTTCTTGAGGGCCGCTGGAATTTACGACAACATTTATTACTTGGCTGAGAATGCAGGCCTCACCGACTTCCTCCACGACCAGCGCGAACAGTATCTCCTACTCACTAATATTTTTGTGCAAAATTTTTACTTCCATGCTAAGAAATCACCACCTTCAGTGGAATTTCACTTATAGGATGAGGTTAAGGGTATGTCACTCCATGATTTTTGTTTGGTTTGCAAGTTACCCTTTGTGGGCAGCATCGAGGAACCACATCCTAGCGATGCAGATGGATTTATTGATAGAATTGATGTATGAGAAACAAGGAAAGTTTCAGATGCAAGAACTACTAGTATACATTTTCCTGTTCTACATTACTTTGTGATATTTGCTAGTAGATCCTTAATTGGTCACGGGAACAATGGAAACATTAGTGCTCCTGACCTTGTTATTTTGCACCATGCTTTGTTTCAGGATACAACCTTCAGTTTAGGCGCTATTGTTGCTAAACGGTTAAGTCTGAACCGTACAAAGGGCCCCATCTTTAGAGGTATATTTGCTTCACGCCTTGCTAAACACTTTGAGATACCTATTAGGCATCATGAGAAAGAGGAAAAGTTGCTGCCCACTGTTTTTCTGGATTATAAGAGTATGGTAGCACATGACTTTATTGTTAAAAATAAGAAGAAGATGCTTAAGTATAACTTGATATTTGATAAAACTCACTGTGAGACTATTACCCTGCCAGCACCTTCTTTGTAAAACATACTTTTAGGCACGTACCTCATATTGCCCGAGGCCATTTATGCATACTGGAATCTGACACAAGTTCCAGAGCCTGAGTCAGAGCTACCACTTGACCCCTATCGATAGTGTGTTTATCAGTGGGATCCGGAGGAGATCGCTAACCAGTGGCACCCCGAGGACCCTCCTCAGTACACCGGAGAGAGTAGCTTTGATCCATGGGCATATACCAACTTAGGCCAAAAGCCAAAGCTTGGGGGAGTACGTATTTCTCACCGACATTACATTCATGTTCACACACTCATGCTAGTTGTCGGTGCTCATACTTTTTCATTGTACTATCCATGCTAGTTTATTTTCTTTTCTTGCTTTCTTCTTGTGTGTTTGAAAAACCTTAAGAAAAACCAAAAAATTTAGTTGTAGCCTTTAGCTAGTTTAGTTTCCATGCTTGTAGTAGTAATTAAAAGAAACTGCAAAAAGATTTCTCGTTCTTCTTTTGCTTGTTGGGAGCTTTCCCGTGTAAATAGTTTTATTTCTTTTCTTTTCTTTGGGGGTCGAGAGGAGAAGACCACGATGAAAATGTTGAGTGGCTCTCATATGCATTATTGTTGATCCAACCAAGAGCCCATATTACCTTGTCTTCTCCTTTGTATTAAATGCTTGCAGATTCCAGCTTAGTCCAATGCACGTGCACTATTATTATTATCCACACCATTCGGTCGTGCGAGTGAAAGGCAATAATGACAATATATGATGGATTGATTGAGATGAGAGAAGCTGGTGTGAACTTGACCTATCTTGTTTTTCTAAATATGATTAGTCCATCATTCCTGATTCAGCCTATTATGGATGAAACATGTTTGCAATGACAATTAGAGATTATAGTTGCTCATGCCATGCTTAATTAGCTAGGAGTTTATAATGGTTTACCTTGCGTGCGAACTTGCTATTAAAATGATTGTGATGTGGTATGATAGGGTGGTATCCTCCTTTGAATGACTCGAGTGGCTTGACTTGGCACATGTTCACGCATGTAGTTGAAACAAAATCAACATAGCCTCCACGATATTTATGTTCATGGTGATTTATATCCTAGTCATGCTTGCACTCATTGTTGATTAATCTCAACGCATGTCCATGACTGTTGTCGCTCTCTAGTTGGTCACTTCCCAGTCTCTTTCTAGCCTTCACTTGTACTAAGCGGGAATACTGTTTGTGCATCCACTTCCATAAACCCCAAAGTTATTCCATAAAGTCCACCATACCTTCCTATATGCGGTATTTACCTGCCGTTCCAAGTAAATTTGTATGTGCCAAACTCTAAACCTTCAAATGAAATTCTGTTTTGTATGCTCGAATAGCTCATGTATCAACTAGGGTTGTCTATATCTTCCATGCTAGGTGGGTTATTCTCACGATGAGTGGACTCCGCTCATGATTCATGAGAAAATGGCCGGTAACCGGGATGCCCAGTCCCATGCTCAAATCAAATCAAAATAAATGCAAACAAAACTCCCCCATGATTGTTGTTAGTTGGACGGCACCCATTGTTTTGGGCCAGCCATGGATTAATGCTCGCTGGTGGTGGGGGAGTATAAACTTCACCATTCTGTTCGGGAACTGCCTATAATGTATGTAGCATGGAAGATATCGAGATCTCTTGGTTGTTATGTTGACAATGAAAGTATGCCACTCAAAATATTATTTATCTCTGTTTCAAAACTCGAGCTCTGACACCTCTGCAAATCCCTACTTCCCTCTGCGAAGGGCCTATCTATTTACTTTTATGTTGAGTCATCATCCTCTTATTAAAGAGCACCAGTTGGAGAGCGCCACTATCATTTGCATGCATTGCTATTAATTTAAATTGAGTATGACTATGATTGGGTCTCTTTTACCATGAATTACAATGTCTAGTCGGTCCTTGATCTTCAGGGGTGCTCTCAATTATGTTTTGCAGTCTCAGAAAGGGCTAGCGAGATACCATCTTGTTATATCATACTATGATTGTTTTGAGAAAGTCTTGCCATCCGAGATTTATTATTATGTCTTGCTAGTTGATTATGCCATTGATATGAGTAAATTTGAGACCTAGATGTTATTGTGAATATGGTTAGTTCATAATCTTTGCTGAAAACTTGAATGCTGGCTTTACATATTTGCAACAACAAGATCAAACAGAGTTTGTGAAAGTTTTTCTTTATCACTTTCAGTTTGTCAACTGAATTGCTTGAGGAGAAGCAAAGGTTTAGGCTTGGGGGAGGTGATACGTCTCCAACGTATCTACTTTTCCAAACACTTTTGCCCTTGTTTTGGACTCTAACTTGCATGATTTGAATGGAACTAACCCGGACTGACGCTATTTTCAGCAGAACTGCCATGGTGTTATTTTTCTGCAGAAATAAAAGTTCTCGGAATGACCTAAAAATCCATGGAGACATGTTTTGGAATTAATAAACAAACATTAGCGAAAGAATCGGCATCAAGGGGCCCACACCCTGTCCACGAGGGTGCAGGGCGCGCCCCCTGCCTCGTGAGCCCCCTGGGACTCCACCGACCTCAACTCCAACTCCATATATTCACTTTCGGGGAGAAAAAAACAAAGAGAAGGATTCATCACGGTTTACAATACGGAGCCGCCGCCAAGCCGTAATCTTCCTCCATCGTCATCATAAACCATCCTCCATCACCAATTTCATGATGCTCACCACTGTGCGTGAGTAATCCCATCGTAGGCTTGTTGTACGGTGATGGGTTGGATGAGATTTATCATGTAATCGAGTTAGTTTTGTTAGGGTTTGATCCCTAGTATCCATTATGTTCTAAGATTGATGTTGCTATGACTTTGCTATTCTTAATGCTTGTCACTAGGCCCGAGTGCCATGATTTCACATTTGAATCTATTATGTTTTCATGAATATATGTGAGTTCTGGATCCTATCTTGCAAGTCAATAGTCACCTACTATGTGTTATGATCTGGCAACCTGAAAGTGACAATAATCGGGACCACTCTCGATGATGACCGTAGTTTGAGGAGTTCATGTATTCACTGAGTGTTAATGCTTTGGTCTGGTACTCTATTAGAAGGAGGCCTTAATATCCCTTAGTTTCCAATAGGACCCTGATGCCATGGGAGGGTAGGACAAAAGATGTCATGCAAGTTCTTTTCCATAAGCACGTATCACTATATTCGGAATACATGCCTACATTACATTGATGAACTGGAGATAGTTCTGTGTCACCCTATGTTATAACTATTACATGAGGAATCGCATCCAACATAATTATCCATCATTGATCCATTGCCTACGAGCTTTTCACATATTGTTATTTGCTTAGTTACTTTTGTGCTGCCACTGTTACGATTGCTACAAAACTGCTACTGTTACTTTTGCCACCATTACCTTTACCTGCATACTACTTTGCTACTAAATACTTTGCTGCAGATATTAAGTCTTTCAGGTGTGCTTGAAGTGACAACTCAACTGCTAATACTTGAGAATATTCTTTGGCTCCCCTTGTGTCGAATCAATAAATTTGGGTTGAATACTCTACCCTCAAAAATTGTTGCGATCCCCTATACTTGTGGGTTATCAGGGGCCATAAACCCTGGCCGTGTTAGGAACACAACACCGGTATGACAGAAACTAGGGCAGCAAGAGTGGAACAAAACACCAGGCAAAAGGCCGAGCCTTCCACCCTTTACCAAGTATATATGTGCATTAATTAAGTAAGAGATATTGTGATATCCCAAGATATCCATGTCCCAACATGGAACAAACTACATCTGCACCTGCAACTAGCAACGCTATAAGAGGGCTGAGCAAAGCGGTAACATAGCCAAACAACGGTTTGCTGGGATGGTGAAAAAGCTTCGAGGCTGTTTCATGGCATACGGGGGGGCTTGATAAACAAGTGGTAGGAGGCGTGACATAGCGATAGCATCGAGACAACTAGCATAGCAATGATAGTAGTGAGATCCAAAAATGACTTTCGTGGAGTTTCAGGACTTTTGGAGTTGTGCAGAATAGGTCTCTAATATTTGCTCCCTTTTCAGCCCAGAATTCCAACTGCCGGCATTCTCCCTCTTCACGTAAACCTTGTAAAATAAGAGAGAATAGGCATAAGTATTGTGACATAACGTGTAATAACAGCCCATAATGAAATAAATATCGATATTAAAGCATGATGAAAATGGACATATCAACTCCCCCAAGCATAGGCCTCGCTTGTCCTCAAGCGGAAGCCGAAATCAAAAAATATGTCCACATGTTTAGAGATAGAGGTGTCGATAAAATGAAATACGGACATGAGGGCATCATGATCATTCTTATAATAGCAACATATATATATATATATATATTGTCATATGATTTCTTATGCTCAAGTAATAATCTATCCACAATGTCAAGTATGAATCGGAAACTTCATTGAAAACTAACAAACTATAATCTTGGTCATTGAGGCAATTGCAATTTATCATAACATCAGAAAGAGTCAATATAAGAGCTTTTCAACAAGTCCACATACTCAACTATCATTTAGTCTTCCATAATTGCTAACACTCATGCAATACTTATGGTTATGGAGTTTTAATCAGACATAGAGAAAGATAGGGGCTTATAGTATTGCCTCCCAACCTTTTACCTCAAGGGAAATGTCAACAATAATAGTTCATGCTAACTTACATCCAATTGGATATATATATCAGGATCTTCCCAACACAAGGTGCTTGCCAAAGGATAAAATGTAAAAAGGAAAGGTGAAGATCACCATGACTCTTGCATAATGCATAAGACAAAAGTAAAAGATAGGCCCTTCGCAGAGGGAAGCAGAGGTTGTCATGTGCTTTTATGGTTGGATGCACGAAATCTTAATGCAAAAGAATGTCACTTTATATTGCCACTTGTGATACAGACCTTTATTATGCAGTCTATTGCTTTTATTGCTTCCATATCACAAGATCGTATGAAGCTTATTTTCTCCACACTAATAAGTCATACATATTTAGAGAGCAATTTTTATTGCATGCAACATGACAACTTACTTGAAGGATCTTACTCAATCCATAGGTAGATATGGTGCACTCTCATGGAAAAACTGGGTTTAAGGATATTTGGAAGCACAAGTAGTATCTCTACTTGGTGCAAGGAATTTGGCTAGCATGAGAGGGAAAGGCAAGCTCAACATGTTGGATGATCCATGACAATATACTTTATTTTCAATATAAGAAAACATAACCCATTACGTTGTCTTCCTTGTCCAACATCAACTCTTTAGCATGTCATATTTTAATGAGTGCTCACAATCATAAAAGATGTCCAAGGTAGTATATTTATATGTGAGAACCTCTCTTTCTTTATTACTTCCTATTAATTGCAATGATGACCAAAACTATGTTTGCCAACTCTCAACAACTTTTAATCATCATACTCTTTATGTGAAGTCATTACTCTCCATAAGATCAATATGATCTCTTTATTTATTTTTATTCTTTCTTTTATTCCCTCAAGATCATAGCAAGATAGCAAAGCCCTTGACTCAACACTAATCTTTATTATATATAGCTCACAGACTCGGTTACAAAGAAGGATCATAAGGCAAAACTCAAAACTAGATGATACCAAAACTTTATTCTACTAGATCAAGATATTACTAAAAGGATCAAACTAAGTAAAACGGTAAAGATAGGAGTGTGATGATGATACGATACTGGGGCACCTCCCCCAAGCTTGGCAGTTGCCAAGGGGAGTGCCCATACCATGTGTTTATATCTCCTTCTTCGGAGGTGGTGATGATGGAGTTGTTGATGATGTAGGCTTGTCGTCCGTCTTCCAAGGCATAGGCTTAGCGTCATAGAAGGATGATCGAGTCTCCGGGATCCTCAAATCTGCAGCCAAACTCATCCTCTTGAATCTATATTCATACTCATAGTTTTGGTTTTGCAGGTCATAGATTTGGGCTCGGAGGTGCTCGATTTTCTCATGAAGCTTGAAGATGGTCTCCCCAATGTTTTTGGCATCCAGCTTGTGGTTGTTGGAAAACTCCGCGATCATCATCTGGTTGGCGTTGAGTCCGCGTTCCACCATCCCTTGGCACTTGAAAACTTGTCGTTCCATTGCTTCGACTCTTGTCTCCATGCTTCCGGTCCTCCTTGGTCCCTCAACATCGCGGATGTGCAGCACCCCCTCACGCTTCTCAATGGTTTGAGGGTGTTGCAGCACCTCCGCGAGGTAGGGGTTGATGACCTTCTCAAAAAACTTGTCCTTGGGGGCGCTTGAAGACGTCATGGTGATCTAGATCTGTTAGAAAAACAGCTCGAAACAAAGACAGAGGGTATTTGCATGATACGGTGGTCATAACCTTCGGGAGATTATATAATGATTTTTTACCGACCAAAAGAAGTATCGTGCAAGAAAACGGAGTCGGGAGAGCACACGAGGTGCCCACGAGGCAGGGGCGCGCCCTCCACCTCGTGGATGCCTCGTGTCCTTCCCGGACTACTTCTTATTTTCCTATTTTCTTCAATATTCCAAAACAGAGAAAAATTGCTATTAGGACTGTTTTGGAGTCGGTTTACTTACCATACCACATACCTATTCCCTTTTGGAGTCTGAAACATTCTGGAAAGTGTCCCTTATGTATTCCTCTGGGTTACGGTTTCAATAACATTAGTTTCAACATTTATGGTATTACTTGAGATATAATGTTTGATTCTTTGACCGTTCACCACCTTCGGACTTGTGCCTTCGAAGTTGTTGATTTTTATGGCACCGGAATGATAGACCTCCTCGATAACGTAAGGCCCTTCCCATTTAGAGAGAAGTTTTACTGCAAAAAATCTTAAACGAGAGTTGAAGAGCAACACATAATCACCTACTTTAAACTCAAGCTTTTGTATCCTTTTGTCATGCCATCTTTTAACATTTTCTTTAAACAGTTTGGCATTCTCATAGGCTTGAGTTCTCCATTCATCAAGTGAGCTAATGTCAAATAACCTCTTCTCACCGGCAAGTTTGAAATCATAATTGAGCTCTTTAATGGCCCAATATGCCTTATGTTCTAGTTCGAGAGGTAAGTGACATGCTTTTCCATAAACCATTTTATATGGAGACATACCCATAGGATTTTTATATGCAGTTCTATAGGCCCATAATGCATCATCAAGTTTCTTGGACCAATTCTTTCTAGATCTATTAACAGTCTTTTGCAAAATTAATTTGAGCTCTCTATTACTCAATTCTACTTGACCACTAGACTGTGGGTGATATGGAGATGCAATTCTATGATTAACATCATACTTAGCAAGCATTTTATGAAAAGCACCATGAATAAAATGTGAACCGCCATCTGTCATTAAGTATCTAGGGACTCCAAACCTCGGAAAAATAACTTCTTTAAGCATCTTAATAGAGGTGTTATGATCAGCACTACTAGTTGGAATAGCTTCTACCCACTTAGTAATGTAATCAACAACAACTAAAATATGTGTGTACCCATTAGAGGAAGGAAACGGTCCCATATAATCAAAGCCCCGAACATCAAATGGTTCAATAACAAGAGAATAATTCATAGGCATTTCTTGACGTCTACTAATATTACCTATTCTTTGACATTCATCACAAGACAAGACAAACTTACGGGCATCTTTGAAGAGAGTAGGCCAATAAAAACCGGATTGCAATACCTTATGTGCAGTTCTGTCTCCAGCATGGTGTCCTCCATAAGCCTCGGAGTGACACTTGCGTAGGATTTGTTCCTATTCATGCTCAGGTACACAACGTCTAATAACACCATCTACTCCTTCTTTATAAAGGTGTGGGTCATCCCAGAAGTAATGTCTCAAACCATAGAAAAACTTTTTCTTTTGCTGGTATGTGAAACTAGGTGGTATAAATTTAGCAACAATGTATTTAGCATAATTAGCATACCATGGAGCAGTACGAGAATCATTTATGATAGCTAATTGTTCATCAGGGAAGCTATCATCAATAGGTAGTGGGTCATCAAGAACATTTTCTAACCTAGACAAGTTGTCTGCAACGGGGTTCTCAGCTCCCTTTCTATCAATAATATGCAAAACAAATTCTTGTAGCAAGAGAACCCATCTAATAAGTCTACGTTTAGCATCTTTATTTTCCATAAGATATTTAATAGCAGCATGATCAGTGTGAGCAGTTACTTTAGAATCAACAATATAAGGTCTAAACTTATCACAAGCAAATACAACTGCTAAAAATTCTTTTTCAGTAGTAGCATAATTTCTCTGGGCACTGTTCAGAGTTATACTAGCAAGTTGAATAACATTTTGTTTCTTATCAACCCTTTGTCCTAGAACAGCACCTACGGCATAATAACTAGCATCACACATAATTTCAAAGGGTGAATTCCAATCAGGTGGCTGAACAATAGGTGCAGAAATCAAAGCTTTCTTAAGTATTTCAAATGCTTCTACACAATCATCATCGAAGACAAAAGAAATATATTTTTGTAAGAGATTAGTCAGAGGAGCTTTAGTATTTCCTTTCTTACCACTTCTTTCATCTTAGGATTTGACCGTCGTTGGTGATCAATAACTGGTTTGGTGTCTTTCTCCAATTTTATTTTGTGTTGACATAACGTGGGACTAATGCCCTTAAGATCATCAAGAGTATATCCAATAGCAGCACGGTGCTTCTTCAGAGTTTTCAATGATTTATCCTCTTCCTGCTCTGAAAGGTTAGCACTAATAATAATAGGATATATCTTCTTTTCATCAAGATAAGCATATTTAAGAGTATCAGGTAATGGTTTAAGCTCAAACACGGGATCACCCTTGGGTGGTGGAGGATCCCCTAGAATTTCAACAGGCAAGTTGTGTTTCAACATAGGTCCATGTTTAAAGAATACTGCATCTATCTCCCTTCTTTCATTCATAAACATATCATTTTCATGGTCTAGCAAATATTGTTCTAAAAGATCATTAGGAGGCACGGCAATAGAAGCAAGACCAATAATTTCATCCTTACTGGGCAATTCTTTATCATGAGGTTGTCTATGAAATTTAGCAAAATTAAACTCATGAGACATATCCCGCAAACCAATAGTAACAACATCCTTTTTGCAATCTATCTTAGCATTAATAGTGTTCAAGAATGGTCTACCAAATATAATGGGACAACAGTTATCTTGTGGGGAACCAAGAACAAGAAAATCAGTAGGATATTTAACTTTCCCACACAAGACTTCAACATATCTAACAATCCCAACTGGTGAAATAGTATCTCTATTGGCAAGCTTAATTGTAACATCAATTTCTTCTATCTCAGTAGGTGCAATATCATGCATAATTTCTTTGTATAAGGAATGAGGTATTGCACTAGCACTAGCACCCATATCACATAAGCCTTGATAACAATGATCTCCTATTTTAAAAGAAATAACAGGCATGCCTACAACAGGTCTATGTTTATTCTTAGTATCTGGTCTAGCAATTCTAGCAGCTTCATCACAGAAGTAAATAACATGCCCATCAATATTATCAGCCAAGAGATCTTTAACCATAGCAATACTAGGTTCAACTTTAATTTGCTCAGGTGGTGTAGGTGTTCTAGTATTACTCTTACGAACCACATTTGAAGCTTTAGCATGATCCTTTATCCTAACAGGGAAAGGTGGTTTCTCAATATAAGTAGTAGGAACAACAGGATCATTATAAGTGATAGTCTTTTATTCAACTTTAATAGGTGCAACTACTTTTACTTTAGTGGGAGGATTATATTTAAACCACTTCTCCTTAGGGAGGTCAACATGAGTAGCAAATGGTTCACAGAAAGAAGCTACTATCTCAGAGTCAAGTCCATATTAAGTGCTAAATTCACGAAAAGCATCGGTATCCATAGAAGATTTAACACAATTAAACTTAGGTGTCATACCTGACTCCTTACCTTCATCGAGATCCCAATCTTCAGAGTTGCGTTTAATTCTTTCCAATAAATCCCATCTAAATTCAATAGTCTTCATCATAAAGGAACCAGTACAAGAAGTATCGAGCATGGAGTGATTGTTGAGAGAAAGCCGAGCATAAAACTTTGAATAATCATTTATCTTGAGAGCTCATGATTGGGGCATGAATATAACATTGACTTAAGCCTCCCCCAAGCTTGAGCGATGCTTTCTCCTTTGCGAGGCCAAAAATTATATACGATCACGATGAACAAGATGCATAGGATAAAACTTCTGGTGAAATTCCAATTTCAATCGGTTATAGTTCCATGATCCCATATCATCACATAGCCTATACCATGTCAACGCCTCTCATTTCAAAGATAAAGGGAAGACCTTCTTCTTGATAACATCGTCGGGCATACCTTCAAGCTTAAATAATCCACAAACTTCATCCACATAGATTAGGTGTAAATCGGGATGCAATGTTCCATCTCCTGTAAAGGGATTAGCTAGTAGTTTCTCTATCATACCCGAAGGAATTTCAAAGTAAACATTTTCAGTATGTTCTGTAGGTTGAGGAGCAACACTTTGCTCTACTGGTCGGGGTGAAGATACCCCGAACAAGCCCCTCAGACGATTATGTTCTGTAGTAACAAGTGACAGTAAATTTCAGCACACTATATAAATTTTTCCTTACCAAGTTCCACTTACCAAAGGCGCTTCACTCCCCGGCAACAGCGCCAGAAAAGAGTCTTGATGACCCACAAGTGTTGGGGATCTATCATAGTCCTTTCGATAAGTAAGAGTGTCGAACCCAACGAGGAGCAGAAGGAAATGACAAGCGGTTTTCAGTAAGGTATTCTCTGCAAGCACTGAAATTATCGGTAACAGATAGTTTTGTGATAAGGTAATTCGTAACGGGTAACAAGTAACGGAAGTAAATAAGGTGCAGCAAGATGGCCCAATCCTTTTTTTTAGCAAAGGACAAGCCGGGATAAATTCTTATATGGAGAAAAGCGCTCTTGAGGACACATGGGAATTATCGTCAAGCTAGTTTTCATCACGCTCATATGATTCACATTCGTTACTTTGATAATTTGATATGTGGGTGGACCAGTGCTTGGGTACTGCCCTTTCTTGGACAAGCATCCCACTTATGATTAACCCCTATTGCAAGCATCCACAACTACAAAAGAAGTATTAACGTAAACCTAACCATAGCATGAAATATATGGATCCAAATCAACCCCTTACGAAGCAACTCATAAACTATGGTTTAAGCTTCTGTCACTCTAGAAACCCATCATCTATTTATTACTTCCCAATGCCTTCCTCTAGGCCCAGACAATGGTGAAGTGTCATGTAGTCGATGTTCACATAACACCACTAGAGGAGAGACAACATACATCTCATCAAAATATCGAACGCCAAATTCACATGACTACTTATAGCAAGACTTCTCCCATGTCCTCAGGAACAAACGTAACTACTCACAAATCATATTCATGTTCATAATCAGAGGGGTATTAATATGCATAAAGGATCTGAACATATGATCTTCCACCAAATAAACCAACTAGCATCAACTACAAGGAGTAATCAACACTACTAGCAACCCACAAGTACCAATCTGAGGTTTTGCGACAAAGATTGGATACAAGAGATGAACTAGGGTTTGAGACGAGATGGTGCTGGTGAATATGTTGATGAAGATTGACCCCCTCCCGATGAGAGGATCGATGGTGTTGACGATGGTGATGATTTCCCCCTCCCGGGGGGATGATTCCTTGGCAGAACAGCTCCGTCGGAGCCCTAGATAGGTTCTGCCAAGGTTCCGCCTCGTGGCGGCGGTGTTTCGTCCCGAAAGCTTGCTTATGATTTTTTCCAGGGTAAAAGACTTCATATAGCAGAAGATGGTCACCGGAGGGCTGCCAGGGGGCCCACGAGGCAGGGGGCGTGCCCAGGGGGTAGGGCGCGCCCCCCACCCTCGTGGATGGTGGGTGGCCCCCCTCTAGTATTTCTTCCGCTCAGTATTTTTTATTAATTCCAAAAATGACTTTCATGGAGTTTCAAGAATTTGGGAGTTGTGCAGAATAGGTCTCTGTATTTGCTCCCTTTTGAGCCCAGAATTCCAGCTGCCGGCATTCTCCCTCTTCATATAAACCTTGTAAAATAAGAGAGAATAGGCACAAGTATTGTGACATAATGTGTAATAACAGCCCATAATGCAATAAATATCGATATAAAAGCATGATGCAAAATGGACGTATCAGGCGGCGGGAGCCCATGTCCGACATGGTGGTGGCCCTGGAACATGAACGAACGCAGGGGTGCAGAGAAGCTCGCGCCCATGGCGGCAGGGGACTTGGCACGGTGATGGAAATTTGGGGTCGTCGGGGTCCGAAGCGACGGAGTCGATCTCGACCCGATCCAGTCAAAACGAGGCGCCTTTCTCGCCCTCGGTGCATAGAAGGAGCGGAGCAGAGGAGGTCGGCGGGCGGCAGCACTGGCCAGGCGGCGGCTACGAGGCGATAGAACACACAGCGGACAGCGGGAACTGGAGCGGCAATGGGGCAGCAGCCGGTAACGGCTCCGGTGGTCGGCGTGGTTGAGGGAGGAAGCAAACGGGTGCGGGGAAGGTAGCCAAGGCGGTCAGAGGGGTTGCCGGTGTTGAGGAAGAAGCAGGGGCGGCGGAGCGGTGCAAAGTAGCAGCTCGGACGGCGAGGCGAGGAGAAGCAGAGGACGGGGAGGCCGACGAGGCTTTGGGCGGAGGCGGAGGCACTGGCGTGGGGAGCTCCTCTCCCTGGTGCGATGCGTGTGCATGTGTGTGTGTGTGTGGTGGCGATGCGGGAGGACGAGAGGGAGAGGGTGAGAGGAGGGAGGTGGGGCTAGGTTTAGGAAGGGCTTAGGTGGGCTTTGGGAGGCTGGCCTAGTGGAGAGGGAGGCTACTGGGCTCTCCACTCCCTCTCTCATATTTTCCAAAACAGAAAAAAGGAAGAAAGGAAAGAGAGAAAGGAAAAGGTTAGAGAAGGAACTTTGTCATGCGGATAATTTTCCTGGACTCGCAAAAATGAGCTTGATCCAAGAAAAATAGAAAGTTGGCACGAATGCAAGATTTAAATTCAAACTCATTTGAATGATGCAAGATTTAAATTCAAACTCATTTGAATAACATTCAAATGAGTTTCAAACTCATTTAAATAACATTCAAATGGGTTTGAATTAGGACTAGGTTTTTGGTGTGGCCAAAAATGTTGAGATTTTTGGTGAGGCTTCGATAGATGAAGAAATAATTATATACAAGGTTTGGATGTCACACTTGAAGTAGAAAAGGCATATGATCAAATTGCAAGTGAGTTCATGGGTAATTTCCAATTAATGGAATATTTATTTTAGCTCCCTAAAATATTGGGAGGATATGTTATTAAGAGAAATCACCATGTGAATTCCCTCGATCTAAATTGATCAATGATCTATGCAATTTATTTAGTTGGGTTTTAAAAAGGTTGCATGAAGACATGATGCAATGATGAATGCAACAAACAAACAAATTACACGACGAAACTCGAAGTACATGGAAGGCATCTGGAGCGTCGGTCTCGGGTCGTTCCAACTCTCCTCCACTTACAAGAGATCTTGCCCCGAGATCTAGGGATGACAAACTGAAGAGGAAAAGAAGCGGTATAACTAAGTTGCTTCTTTGAGAAACGAGTGAAACCAACAAACCTTGAGAGGTTGAACAACTTGAAAGAAAGAATACATCGGAGATGAACAAGTAGAAAACACTCTTGATAATAGAAGTAAGGGATACGAAAGAATTTGGGCAGCACTCCGGTAGAAAAAGAGAAGGAAAACTTGATAAGTTGAAAAGAACTTAAATATAGGACATAACACTCCTGCTAAATGGATAATCAAGGAAAAGAACATGATATTCACAAAATGAGATGAAGGGTCAAAGAGAGCAAATCACGAAGCCTCCAGAACGAAAGAATAAAAGCTAGATCGTTGGAAAGAAAAGAATTGAGAAGAAAATGACATCTTCTACCACAATTGAATTTGAAAGTCATCCTTACAAAGAATGCTCAAATGGATTTGTTGAATAAACCAACAAGCAAAAGATATGCTCGAAATGGCCTTAGGAAAACAACTCAATTTGAGGTGAACTTCTGCCACTAACGAAATCAATTGATTGCTTGAGAGAAACAACGAGAAGAAAATATTGTTTCACCGAAAGGATACGGGGAAAGCTTGGATCATTGATAAGCACCACAAAAAGCACATTCCCTAGGGAAGGCTTTAGGTGAAATCTACCAAGATAAAACCAACAAAGAAATTGTTGAGTTGAAAAAATCTCCTATACGAAGAGAAAATGATGGGTTTAAAATATCTCATTATTGACAACTTGTGAATCATGAAACATGAAGGGAAATTGTCAAGAATGACATAACACCACCTCAAATGATAAGGTGGAAAGAATCGCACTTTGAAATGCAAGAAGACGAATATATGAGCTCCTCCAAAAAGAATCTTGACAAAACACTTAGATAATGAATGCACTCTTTGATGAACCATCATGTAGAGCCTTTGTGAAGAACTCCGGTAATAAACGAATGATAGAGAGAAAGAGAAGTTGAAAGAATAAGGTGAGCCTTGCAATGATTTAGATGGAGCTCCGCGATAATATAATCGAGAAAACTTGGAACCCCAGATAAGAAAGATGAACAATTGAAACCAAGAATTTATTCCTCAAGAACAAACTTGGAAGGAAGGAATTAATCACTTGGATGAAACAAGAATAAGAATTATGTTATGTGTATCCTTCATCAACTTTACTTGGATGGCAAGCAAAGGATTTGGCATGCCACTTATTCTCATTGAAAATGATTAAAGAGAGATAGAATAAACTTGGGAAGGTCTTCAACGAACCACCGTAAGAATTAAAAATGAACGTAGCAAAGGGACGAATCACCGGGAAGAATTAGAAAATGAACGAAGATACTTGAGTGAATTTAGATACAGGAGAATGAAGTGATGACAAGCTGACTAGAGAATACTTGAACGATGCACCGGTAAGAATGCGGAAGTGAGAGCAAAAATCTGAGAATGAGTAATATTCAGGAATGACGGCCTTCGAAGGAATAAAATGGAAAGAACTCATGAAATGCTTCAGATGGGTACGAAGAGAATTCCTGATGATCGGAACAATTATGAGGGTGGCATGAAGCTAGAACCATGAATCTTCGAGAGAATGGACAGGATTTAGAGCAAAACTCTTCTTCGGTCTTCAATAGCTGAGAATGAGCATGAGAAACTGCACCAAAATTGTTGAGACACTCCGGAACAATGAAGAATAGAAATGTTGAACCAATGATGAAAATGTTTTGAAAACGATCCTCGAGAAGGATATGACTGATGATATTTCCTTCTTATGTCAAACTTTGAAAAGAATTTGAGAATAACTTCAGAAAAATTTAGAAGAGTCATGTAAGATCCTGGGAAAAGACTTGTGGGTTAGGGCCCACTCAATAGAAACACCATTGAAAATGGTTGCTTGATAGGGAGATTGCACCGGTTGATTTAAATGGCTTGAATGAGGTAACAACCCCGAAGTAGAACGAGCAGATCAGGAATCTTTTGAGATCTCTTCAACACTATGGAACACAAGAATAGCGAGAGGTGAATGATTAAGAGGTGCACCGGCATGAAAAATCACTTGAAAGGACGAAAGGGTAATGATCAACACCGAAAGCTTGAATTGAATCCACCAGAGAGAGAAAAAAATGAGAATGGAAGAATGATGAACTTGAAACTCTTGTGCATCTTCGTGAGAATCACCGTATAAGAACATTGATTGAAAAGAATGAAGAGACTTCACATCAGTAAAATGGACACTTGATTAAGAAATATGAGTCCTTGAAGAAAAATGGTGGGATGGTGGGAAAACAAACAAAACTTGGGACAGGCAAAACAAACACCATTGAGAAGAACTAATAACTGATCTTGCAAATGTTGAAGGGATTGGATTAACTTGAAGAGAAGCACGCCGGTTGCAAAGAATTTACATGACAATCTCGATCATCAAGAAGGATTAGCACTCCCATAGAAATATGAGAACACCTTTTAGAGAAGGTATGAAATCAACACTTGACTTGGAAGCAACTCGAATACAACAAATAGAACAAAACAAAGGATTTGGCTTGCAGAATAAGATGGAGACAAATACATAACCCCTCATGCATTTGTTGGAAGGATAAACCTAGGTAACTACTTGAATTTTCACCTGAGACCTCCCAAAACATCTTGGTTATGCAATCTAGTCCCACGGCTACACAGAGCAAACAATCATCACACTACTCCTAGCAGAATTCTACACTCCAATGTTCCGAATGCGTTCAATGATATGTCTCTGTCAGTGGGAAACAACACCTATGGGATCACTGGAATCCCTTCTACCATTGCAGGGCGCGGGGATCGTGAGAAGAGCGGGACTAACAGACAACACAAGGGGGATTTACCCAGGTTCGGGTTGCAATGATGCGTAAAACCCTACGATCCTGCTTTGGTGGATGTATTAGTGTTCTTGAGCTCTCGAACTAGCTCTGGGTGCTGTGGGCTTCCAAAGATCCGAATCCCCTCTCTGCGTGCCATGGGACTCCTTTTATAGGCGAAAGGGGCTGCCACAGTGGCACACGGGAGGTGGAAAGTGATACAGTAGCACGATCTTATCGTCCGTATTACAGGACAAGGTGTATTAAATGCAAGGCTTAGGTGTCCCTCCACTTTATCGCGAACGGGGCCGGGTCCTTCCCGTCCGTCGCCGCTCCCCCTTGCTTTGGCACGCGCCCTGGCCAGCGATGCATGCGGTGCCATGTAGGCAGGCAGGCAGCTGAGGTGGTGCGATGGTGCAGCCTCCATGAAGGATCGCACGCTGCCACGCAGGTGCCTGCCCAGCTGGTTGGGTCGGCAGCTGTATGCGAACGGCGGTGAAGACTTAGCTGGCGTGGGCCTGGCAGCGGCCCTACCGATGCGCTTGGAGAGAGCCTCGTCGGGTGGCCCGACAAGGGTCTTGCTGTGGCGCACTGGCGTCCCCGGTAAGGGTCTTGCCGGGGGTCTTGTGGGTTCCTTCGGTGAGGATGGTTGCCTTCCTATCCTTACTTGATCTCGAGCATTCTATGTCTTCACAAAGATCTGCATGCCACCACAGAGGTGTCTCTCGAGCCTTGTCCCGATGCGTTTGCCAAGCGCCAGTGTGCTCAAGGGTAGCTCACCCGGTTGGCGTGGGCAAGCTGCCCCGGCAAGAGTCTTGCCGGGGCCACTGAGGCTGCCCCGGCAAGGGTCCTTGCCGGGAAAACCTGCTTCGCCCATCTGATCTTCGTGGCCTTGGTCCTTGTTGTTGCTTCGTTCGTTTTGTGGCTTCGGCTCCTCTCCGGCTTCCCTTTCTTGCCGTGTCTGTGCGTGGCTGTGGCGGGAGGCTCTGACTGCCCGTGCACAAGTAAAGGGGTCAAAAGCAGAGCCCCTACTTTTGTACACCGACACGAGCCCCCGGGCCTGGACCACACATAAGCGCAGCACGTTGTTGGGCCAGGCCCAGAATGGTGCGCAGGCAGTTGGGGCGGATTTTTACCACGGCCACTGTTCCGTCTGTTGTGCTTCCCCACGACCCACGTTGAATGCGCGACGTGGGTGTCGTGCGCGTGCATGACGTGGGAGGCATGCATGGGACAGCACCCGCACGCATGCGTCACATCGCAGTTAATGGGAAAGGAGGCGGCCCGCGCCTTCCCCATAAAAAGGAATAACCATGGGCGCGCTGCTCACTTTACCCCTCCCTTGCGCCCCCTCCAATCTCAAAACCGCCGCCCCCATCTCCTCGAGGCCCTCTGTTCTTGTCTATCGCCATCGCGCTTCCGCCATCCTCTGCCTTTTCGCTTCCCGCAACCGTCATGGCGCCTAAGTCCACCAAGAGCAAGGGAGCGGCGAAGGATGCCGGCATGTCGGAGCTGCCGGAGAGCGAGCTGGTGGTGCGGCGGGCGCAGTTCGCCTACTTCCTCCCCTCGACGGTTGGTATGCCCGAGCTTCGGGAGATGTTCAAGTGTCTCTGGGGCATGAAGACGGGGGGAGAGAAAATGGGGCACTCGGCCACGACCGTCGTCCCCGCCAGCGCCTGGCCCTCCCCTCACCGGTACCCTTTTTTCGTCAACTATTTCTCTTGCGGGCTCTATCCCCCCTTCTCCAATTTCTTCAAGGACATCATGCACACATATGGCTTCTGCCTCTTGGATTTCACACCGAATGCCATGGCGTGCATGGCCCTCTTCGCCCATCTCTGCGAGGGCTTCGTCAGGGTGTACCCCAGCACGGCGCTCTTCCGCCATTACTTTTCCCCTCGGATCCAAAAAGGGGACGCCATTGCTGGTTGCGTCGCTTGGATCCCGAGGGCCAAGGGGGCGTACCCGGACGGTGCCACGAAGGAGAGGTGGGAAGAATGGCGGGGCATGTGGTGCTGGATTGAGGAGAAGGACCCGCCAGCGTTCTGCGAGGTTTGCCAGAAGCCGCCGGTCCGTGGCGGCGATTGGGGCGACGTCCTGATGATGCAAAGCTCACAATCACCACCACCAGGATTCTCCGGCTCACCCAGGCCGGACTCACCCTCGAGATGATTGGGGTGGACTTCATCCGCCGCTGGCTTGCCCCTCTGCACGACAAGGGGAGGCCGGCCTGGCTCTACATGAACGCCGCCGACATCATGAGGCTCCGTCCCGGCCTTGACAACAACCTGACGGTGCTGCAGCACGCCCATCTTTGCCAGCGAATCTTCCATCTCGAGGTCGACAACGCGGGCGAGGTCGAGCGGTCCGGCAAGCTTGCTAGGGCTGCTGCGAAGGCTGGCAAGGTTGACAAGGAGCCTGTTTTCAAGCTGCCGGCAGGGGTGGTCTTGCTGAGCAACAACTCTCGTCGGAACAAGATCATCGTCATGATGCCGCTCTTCAACACACACGGCCTCGACCCAAACTGGGTTGAGCCGAACGAGCTCGTGGTGCAGGAGTTATTCGACACTCTACATGAGATATACATCACCGACGAGCCGCGGCTCATTCAGGACACCTCCCGACAGAGCTGGATTATATTGCTGCCAGGGTGGAGGAGGCGAGGCTTGCCGAGGAGGAGGCAAAGCTCGTCAAGGCGGCTGGCAGCACCGGCGGAGTGGTGGACAAGGCCGCGGCGGAAGCAGAGGAGAGGGAACTCGCCCGGTGGGCTGCAGCCAGAGGCCAGCGGCGCTGACACCAAGGCTCCCCTCGTTGAGCACGTCACCGACGGGTCGTCGTCGGAGGAGGGCGAGGAGGAGAGGGCCGCGACCGCCGATCCCCCGATCACCAGAAAAAGGCGGGTCCTGCGGCGGGCCACCTCCGGTGAGCCGGTCCGCCCCGACCAGGCCATGCAGCTGCGTCCAATCCAGGAGGCGTCCATGCGCCAGACGAGGGCAGTGACGATGAAGAAGGTGGCGAAAGCCGTGGCATCGAAGAAGAGGACACCGGCCTCTTCGTCGTCCAGGCGCGTCCGGACGCCATCGCCTCCCCCCTCGCCGGAAACATTGGTGTGGGGATTGGGAGTGATTTGTTTGATTTCGGTCCTCTCAGCCCGGAGAGAGAGCCCAGGCCTCTCAGTCTGGTGCAGAAGAGGAAGACAATAGAGGAGGAGGAAGAGAATGAAGAGTAAGCCTCTGCTTTTCCTCCCTCGTTCCTTACACTCCTCCCCGATGGCGTTGTTTACTTGTCTCCATCTTGCAGGGATGTGGAGACGCTGGCCCAGAGGATCAAGAGGGCCAGGACTTCGGCGAGCGGCCAGCCCCCGGCAGGCACCTCCAATACGCCACTGGTGGTGTCGAGCAGCCCGGACAGCAGCCCCCGGCCCAGCCCCCAGCGTAAGTCCACCATCCGCCCTTTATCAACGTGTGACATGGTCGATGCTTCGGTGTTAGCCGTGCCGTGGATGCAGGAGAGGAGCAGCAGCAAAGGGAGCCACAGGGGGCCTCTCCGACCGTGCCGCCTCCGTCGACCACACCGCCCCAAGGGGCGTCCCCGGCAAGGACACCAAGCACCGAGGTTGTGCACACGGGGGAGGGGGAGGAAAATGCAGGCGCAGGCGGCTTTGCCTCGACGCTGGACCTTGGCGAAGAAGGGGCTTTCGCCTCTCGGCCTGGCACGGGTAGGCTGCTCGCCCTTCTTTTCTGTTTGCATTCTTCTTTTCCTCTTTCCCTCATCGTCTTTCGATCTTGGCCTCGCCCCGTCTCTTTCTTGGCGCCCAGGCCCCTCTTCGGAGGACGTGGACACCACCATCCAGGACGTCGCCGCGGAGGCCGCGGCGGAGTCGGAGAGGATTGCCGCCGAGGAGAGCGCCAGGGGTGCCGCCGAAGATGCCGCCAAGGGGTCTGCCGAAGAGCCCAGCAAGGGGCCTGCCGGGGATGCCGGCAAGGCCGCCGCCGAGGAGGGGCTGAAAGGATCGAGAAGAGGTGTCTAGAGGGTGGTGATTAGACACTAAGTACCAAAAGTTGCAGTTTTTAACTTCTTCAAGTTTGAGTGGAGTTTAGGCATAAGTTTAACACTCACAATACATAACAAGCAAGCATGCAAAGAGTATATGAGCAGCGGAAAGTAAAGCATGCAACTTGCAAGAATGTAAAGGGAAGGGTTTGGAGGATTCAAATGCAATTGGAGACATGGATGTTTTTGTCGTGGTTCCGATAGGTGGTGCTATTGTACATCCACGTTGATGGAGACTTCAACCCACGATGGGTAACGCTTGCGCGAGTCCACGGAGGGCTCCACCCACGAAGGGTCCACGAAGAAGCAACCTTGTCTATCCCACCATGGCCATCACCCACAAAGGACTTGCCTCACTAGCGGTAGATCTTAACGAAGTAGGCGATCTCCTTGCCCTTACAAACTCCTTGGTTCAACTCCACAATCTTGTTGGAGGCTCCCAAGTGACACCTAGCCAATCTAGGAGACACCACTCTCCAAGAAGTAACAAATGGTGTGTTGATGATGAACTCCTTGCTCTTGTGCTTCAAATGATAGTCTCCCCAACACTCAACTCTCTCTCACAGGATTTGGATTTGGTGGAAAGAAGATTTGAGTGGAAAGCAACTTGGGGAAGGCTGGAGATCAAGATTCATATGGTAGGAATGGAATATCTTGGCCTCAACACATGAGTAGGTGGTTCTCTCTCAGAAAATGGATGCTGGAAGTGTTGGTTCGTTCTGATGGCTCTCTCCACGAATGAAGAGTGGGTGGAGGGGTATATATAGCCTCCACACAAAATCTAATCGTTACACAGAACTTGCCAATCTCGGTGGGACCGAATTGAGAAACTCGGTCGGACCAATTTAGCAAATCTAGTGACCGTTAGGATTTTCGGTGGGACCGACATGCAACTCGGTAGGACCGATATGGTTAGGGTTAGGGCATAACATAATCTCGGTGAGACCGATTACACAAACTCGGTGAGACCGATTTTGGTAATAAGCTAACCAGAGAGTTGGTCAGGCAAACTCGGTTTGACCGATTACACAAACTCGGTAGGACCGATTTTGGTAATAAGTTAACTAGAGAGTTTGCATTGTAATCTCGGTAGTACCGATTGCTCAAACTCGGTGAGACCGATTTTGGTAATGTACATACACAGTGAGATTACAATCCCATCTCGGTGAGACCGAGATCTCTATCGGTGAGACCGATTTGCCTAGGGTTTGTGGCAGTGGCTAAGACATCTGAACTCGGTGGCGCCGGATAGAAAGAATCAGTGGGGCCGAGTTAGACTTTTGGGTTTAGGACATATGTGGATGTGAGAAAGTAGTTGAAGGCTTTGGAGCATATCACTAAGCACTTTGAGCAAGCAAGCCATTAAATAACACCTCATCCCTCCTTGATAGTATTGGCTTTTTCCTATAGACTCAATGTGATCTTGGATCACTAAAATATAAAATGTAGAGTCTTGATCTTGGAGCTTGAGCCAATCCTTTGTCCTTAGCATCTTGAAGAGGTTCCACATCCTTTAGTCCATGACACTCCATTGTTGAACTTGTCTGAAACATACTAGGTAAAGGTGTTAGTCCAACAAGAGATATGTTAACATTAATTACCAAAATCACCCAAGGAGCACTTGTTCTTTCAATCTCCCCCTTTTTGGTAATTGATGACAACATACATCAAAGCTTTAGATAAAGATATATAGAATAGCAGGTAAAGCTTTGGAAAGACATGTAACAAGCATAGGCTCCCCCTATATGTATGCAATCATGTGAATATGGAATAGAGAAGCATGTGAATGCAGAAACATGACAGAGTAAGCAATGTGTTACATGTATCTTGGCTATATGCATCAGAGCAAAAAGATGTGAATGTGGGAAATGTACCTTCATGCTCATGAGTCCTTCTTGCAAACAGTATGTACATCAGCAAGAATTCCTCATACACATGACTGTGATGCATATACTTACCTTGTGGTCTTGAGTTGGCTTAGGATGGAATGAACCTGTGAAAATAAGGTTAGATAACACAGATACACCTACTGGCCAGAGCAAGCAAAAGAAACCACAAGAGTACCAAGACTGGGATGACATGTAGAGAGTGAGTACTAAGTACCACATTGAATATGGACATGTCCCCAAAGGTAAAGATGTCCAATGAATTTAAAAGAATTTCTTTCCTTAGATGTCTTGCTCCCCCTGAATCTAGCATGGGATACTGGGAGAAGATAGGGAACAGAAAATCAGAGCAAAATGCAAAATCAGAGCTCAAAGAAGCAAATGAACAGAGCTAATGCAAATAGGCACATATGAACATGTCTTTCCCCTCAAGAAGACATGTGGCATCTCTCCTCTTGAACACCAAGCATCTGGGATCCTTGAAGATTACTCTCTCCTTGAGTATTCTCTCCCCCTAGAGATATCTCTCTCCCCCTGTTGAAGTGATAAGCTTTGATGTGATCTCTCTCTCCCCCTTTGACATCAATTTCCAAGAAGGGCCTTCTGGAATTTGTCGTGAATGGGTTTGGTCCTTGAGTCACAGCACAAAGCAATGATAAAAATGTGATGCTTGTAGAGTACAAGATTCATTGAGTGGAGCTGGATCAAAAGTAATGCAGGAATAAATGGCAAAATGTTTTTCCTGTTGTGAAATCGGTGGCACCGAGTTGGATGCTTCGGTTGCACCGAATGATTTCGGTTAGACCGAAAACAAGAAACCGGTGTGACCGAGTTCATCACAGAGAAAAAACTTGTCACCTTAGCTCACTAGACAAGTAAGATCTCACAAGGATTTGCAAGGAATTAACTGAAAGATTTGCAATGAATAGGATGCAGGGAATGCAGAACAAATAGAAAAGAAAAAGAAATCTAGACGAAGTGTTTTTCCTTTTTTTGAAAGGGGAAATAAATATGCATGAGACAAATGCAAGAGCACAGAAAAGAACACGAGAGAACTTCATCTAGAATTGGTTAGCGACAAAGTCACCTATGTTAGAGTATATTGACTTACGAGTCAAGTGAGATCACTTGATCATAGGTCATACTCATCGTTTAAGCTCAAAATGGGGTTACCATTTTTCGTTTAAGCATCTTGATGTATTCACATCTTGTCGAGTTGCTTTGACTCATGACTTGGAGTAAAGCTTCTCTAAGATGGAATAACATACCTTGGGTGGTGGTGTTGATCATGATCATGTAGTTGAACTTGTGTGGGTTGCTCAAGGTTGATGTAGCTCATCAAGAGTTGGGAGCACCACTTGGAATTTGAGTTCATCTACCTACATGGGTTATTTTTTGCAAGGAAGAGCACTTGTGTATCCAAAATGACAATCATGAAACCCAAAATAGAATTTGTCAATGGATATGTTTGAATGGTTCCGTGCTTCCTTGTCTTCAACCACCATTGTGTAGAGACTTGGTGATGTAGAGATTGCTCAAGATGTGAGTGATTTGCAATCTCATGGAATTAGATTCATCCAAGTACCTACACGGGTTAGATAACATGCAAGGTGCAAATATATCCAAGACATAAGATTTTCATCATAAGAGAAATATCAAGGATTAGTCATAAGCTCATGTCTTGCATGTATCCAATGGAGTTCCTACTCCAAGTTTGAGGCATCAATAATGTTCAATTCACCTCTTAACCTGCAAAACACTTTCTCATCAAGTGGTTTAGTGAATTTATCCGCTAATTGCTTTTCAGTGCGAACATGCTTAAGATTAATGTCACCCTTAGAAACATGATCTCGAATGAAATGATGACGAACTTCAATGTGCTTAGTTTGAGAGTGTTGTACGGGATTATGAGCAATCTTGATAGCACTTTCATTGTCACAAAGTAATGGAACATGTTTCACATATATCCCATAATCTTTAAGAGTTTGGGTCATCCAAAGTAACTGAGCACAACATGAACCAGCGGCAATGTATTCTGCTTTGGCGGTGGATAAGGATACCGAGTTTTGTTTCTTGCAAGACCAAGATACAAGAGATCTACCAAGAAATTGACAAGTACCCGAAGTGGACTTTCTATCAACCTTTTCACCAGCATAGTCCGAGACGGAGTAGCCAACAAGATCGAAAGAGGCCCTCTTAGGACACCAAATGCCAAAATTTGGTGTATGGATTAAGTATCTCACTATCCTTTTCACGGCCTTAAGATGACATTCTTTAGGAGCAGCTTGATATCGTGCACACATGCACACACTTAGCATGATATCGGGACGTGAAGCACATAGATATAACAATGAACCAATCATAGAGCGATAGACCTTTTGATCGACCGATTCACCGTCTTTTGTCAAATCAAGATGTCCACTAGTAGGCATGGGTGTAGTCATAACTTTGCATTATTGCATATTGAACTTCTTGAATAAGTCCTTGGTGTACTTCGTTTGAGAGACAAAGGTACCTTCCTTAGATTGCTTGATTTGCAAACCAAGAAAGAATTTGAGTTCACTCATCATAGACATCTCAAACTTGGAAAACTCGCCAGCACGTAGACCCAGGGCGGCGTTTTGAGGACAGATCCTCATTGTCCTGCCGGGTCTGCTTGTTGCCGAGCAAAGCACCTTGCCGCCCTTGGCGCGGCCGCTCGTCCTGTCGATCTTGACTCGAGTCAGAACTGAGAGCGTTGCCAATGGCGAAAGGCTACCCTGCCGCTCTCGACGCGGCCGCTCGAACTGTTGAGCGGAATCGAAACAGAACAAGGGCGTTGCCAATTGCGAGAGGGCCCCTCTGCGTTCAGGCTTCCCGTACATAGGCCGAACCATTGAGGAAAATAACTTTATATTTAAGGAGAAAAACTCAGGACTCAACATGACTTATCTCTCTCGTCGCTGCCTTGGCGTCCTTCAGCCAATGGGCAGCGCCGCCTTCTCCGCGGGAGCCGCGACGATGGAGAGCAGCTAGGCCAACTGCTAAACCAGATTCTCACAATAGTGCCCCCTACCTGGCGCGCCAAATATGTCGGTGGGAAACGACACCTATGGGATCACTAGAATCCCTTCTACGGTTGCAGGGCGCGGGGATCGTGAGAAGAGCGGGACTAGCAGACAACACAAGGGGGATTTACCCAGGTTCGGGCCGCAATGATGCGTAAAACCCTATGATCCTGCTTTGGCGGATGTATTAGTGTTCTTGAGCTCTCGAACTAGCTCTGGGTGCTATGGGGTTCCAAAGAGCCGAATCCCCTCTCTGTGTGCCATGGGCCTCCTTTTATAGGCGAAAGGGGCTGCCACAGTGGCACACAGGAGGTGGAAAGTGATACAGTAGCACGAGTTTATCGACTGTATTACAAGACAACGTGTATTAAATGCAAGGCTTAGGTGTCCCTCCACTTTATCAGGGACGGGGCCCGGGTCCGTCCCGTCCGTCGCCGCTCCCCCTTGCTTCGACATGTGCCCTGGCCAGCGATGCATGCGGTGCCATGTAGGCAGGCAGGCAGTTGAGGTGGCGCGGTGGTGGAGCCTCCACGAAGGATCGCACGCTGCCACGCAGGTGCCTGCCCAGCTGGTTGGGTCGGCAGCTGTATGCGAATGGCGGTGAAGACTTAGCTGGCGTGGGCCTGGCAGCGGCCCTGCCGGTGCGCTTGGTGAGAGCCTCATCCAGTGGCCCGGCAAGGGTCTTGCCGGGGCGCACTGGCGTCCCCTGCAAGGGTCTTGCCGGGGGTCTTGTGGGTTCCTTCGGTGAGGATGGTTGCCTTCCTATCCTTACTTGATCTCGAGCATTCTATGTCTTCACAAAGATCTGCATGCCACCAGAGAGGTGCCTCCCGAGCCTTGTCCCGATGCGTTTGCCAAGCTCCGGTGGCCTCAAGGGTGGCTCACCCGGTTGGCGTGGGCAAGCTGCCCCGACAAGGGTCTTGCTGGGGCCGCTGAGGCTGCCCTGGCAAGGGTCCTTGCCGGGAAAACCTGCTTCGCCCATCTGATCTTTGTGGCCTTGGTCCTTGTTGTTGCTTCGTTCGTTTTGTGGCTTCGGCTCCTCTCCAGCTTCCCTTTCTTGCCGTGTCTGTGCATGGCCGTGGCGGGAGGCTCTGACTGCCCGTGCACAAGTAAAGGGGTCAAAAGATGAGCCCCTACTTTTGTACACCGATAGGAGCCAACGTATCTATAATTTTTGATTATTCCATGCTATTATATTATCTGTTTTGGATGTTTAATGGGCTTTATTAACCGAAGGCCCAGTGCAACTTGCTGTTTTTTTTGCCTATTTCAGTGTTTCGCAGAAAAGGAATATCAAACGGAGTCCAAACAGAATGAAACCTTCAGGAGAATCGTTTTTGGAATGAACGCAATCTAGGAGACTTGGAGTGGACATCAAGGAAGCAAGGAGGCAGCCATGAGGTAGGAGGGCGCGCCCAGGGAGGTAGGCGTGCCCCCCACCCTCGTGGGCCCCTCGTGGCTCCACCGACCTACTTCTTTTGCCTATATATACTCATATACCCCAAAAACATCCAGGAGCACCACGAAACCCTATTTCCACCGCCGCAACCTTCTGTACCCGTGAGATACCATCTTGGGGCCTTTGTCGGTGCTCCGCTGAAGGGGGAATCGATCACGAAGGGCTTCTACATCAACACCATAGCCTCTCCGATGATGTATGAGTAGTTTACCACGGACCTTCGGGTCCATATTTATTAGCTAGATGGCTTCTTATCTCTCTTTGATTCTCAATACAAAGTTATCCTCGATCTTCTTGGAGATCTATTCGATGTAATACTTTTTGCGGTGTGTTTGTGAAATCCGATGAATTGTGGGTTTATGATCAAGATTATCTATGAACAATATTTGATTCTTCTCTGAATTCTTATATGTATGATTTGATATCTTTGCAAGTCTCTTCGAATTATCAGTTTGGTTTGGCCTACTAGATTGATCTTTCTTGCAATAGGAGAAGTGCTTAGCTTTGGGTTCAATCTTGCGGTGTCCTTTCCTAGTGACAACAGGGGCAGCAAGGCACGTATTGTATTGTTGCCATCGAGGATAAAAAGATGGGGTTTATATCATATTGATTGAGTTTATCCCTCTACATCATGTTATCTTGCTTAATGTGCTACTCTGTTCTTATGAACTTAATACTCTAGATGCATGCTGGATAGCGGTCGATGTGTGGAGTAATAGTAGTAGATGCAGAATCTATCATGGAAACGTCAGGGCAGATATCCTAGCAAAGGACTTAGTCGTGGAGCCATCGCAACTAGGAAGCTTAAAGGGGTTAAAACGGGACAAAGGACACGGGAGTTTATACTGGTTTGGCCCCTTGCGGTGAAGGTAATGGCTTAATCCAGTTTGAGGTGGGATTGCTTATGTCTCGATTACCATGGAGCGAATTCGCTTGACCTAGTTCTTGATCTGATGTTACTTGTCCTGAATCGCCGCCGGGTCGTCCCTTTATATACAGAGGTCAACGCCCAACGGCTCACAGAGTCCCGGCCAGCTCATAAATAGTGTCGGGCTCGGTGTTTGTCTATTGCTGCCTTACAATACAAGTCATATACATATGGCGGTTTATTTCTATGGGCCTTAAGCCGCCTTTGGGCCTTGGGCCCTTAACTGAACCGCCATCTTCAAATGTCGTCTCGGGATTCATATGATGAATCGTCGTAGATATAACCTGGCCCCTCCTGGGAGGGTCATACCTAGTAGTTATATCCCCAACATTAGGCCCCAGATTGATTTGAACTGGTTCATGTCAATCTTCAACACTTAGAAAAATCTTCTGCTCTTCATTGTGCGAGAGTTTATAACCCGCCATGATGTCATCTTCTGGATTTGCGATAACCCGCCATGACATCATCTTCTATTAATTCACACTTTATCCAACATATCTCAACGGATCCTTATCTTAATGACCATACCGAGAATCGAGGCGTCCTGGCAGCTAGGATAACCATATTTTTGGCCTCCTCGTTTTTCGCGCCCACTTATCAGTCCTTCCTTATAAATAGCCACGACCGGTCTTCTTCTCATTCTCCCCCTGTCCATCGTCTCCTTCCTCTCGTGATATCTTCCGCTCAAGCTCCACCGCCGCCGCAGAGCTCACCGTCATCTTTGTCCCAGGCCGCTGCATCACCCTGAATCGGACCAGAAAACGGTGGCGACCCTCTGCAGTAGATCTGCACCTGTAAGTTTTTGCTTTCCCGCTCCTCAGATCCACATTAGGGTTTCTGAACTTCTCTGTGTTCTTCATAGTTCATCGTAGATCATCTTTAGTGCTTGCACCATGAACCTCTTTGATCTGAAAACGGCGTACAACCGATGCGGTTGCTATTTTGCCTTTTCTTTCAATACTAGAAGACCCCTTTCCTAGAAGAAAAGATCCCTCTAGAGCTTATGAACTCATTTGTCCTGGTTTTTTAGGTCTAGATTCATTTCCTTTTTCTGAACATCTGTTGATCCAAAATAACGATTGCAATCTATGAAACTTGTTTGTGTGACACTTAGCCAAAAATCTGCGTTTTGATAGATCCACCTAGCCATGGTGGCTCAAACCACTGGCTTAAATTGCAATGCTCAATAGATAACATCCGACTACCCATCGCGGCTTAAATAACCTGACTGCTCATGGCGGTTTAAAAAACCTGATGTAATTAGTCATATACCATTAGGCCCCTTTATAAGCCGCCATTCCGAATACATGATGTAATACTTTTCCTCCGGCTTAAATTTGAACCGGAAATTTTTCTATTTTTTAGGCTTCCTTCTTCACAATGCCGCCCAAAACAGTCACTTCATGTAACTGGGTCAAATCCATCGTCACGGAGAGTACACTGGATGATTTTGTGAAAACTGGGTATCTGCCTAAAAAGGATGCAATGTCATACCGTGCTCCTGATCCAATAGAGGAAAAGCCTCAGCTCAAAGAGGGGGAAGTTATCGTTTTCACTGATCACATGAACCGGGGCTTTTCGCCACCCGGATCAAAGTTCTTCAGAGACGTCCTGCACTTTTTTGACCTCCGTCCTCAAGACATCGGACCCAACTCCATGTCTAATATTTGCAACTTTCAAGTGTTCTGTGAGGTGTATCTTGAAGAAGAGCCCAGCTTGCTACTTTTCAGAGAGTTGTTTTATTTAAACTGCCAGAATGAATACTCCAACGGACCTAGTTTGGAGCTCGGTGGGGTCACAATCCAACGATGGAGAGACGCCATCTTCCCTTACGCGCAACCACCGAGTCACCCCAAAGATTGGAACCAGACATGGTTCTACTACCAAGACACTTCTCCGGCTGATGAGAACCCTCTGCCCGGCCTTTGCGCCCTGCGCCTCAATTCCAATCATCCTCTTCCAGACAAGTTGTCAGCTGCTGACCGCGAGAAGCTCGCTCCTACCATGGCCAAAGTCAAGGCTCTTTTAGGGAACGGCTTAAATGGTATTGATGTGGTCCAGTGCTGGGTTGCATGGCGGATCATCTCATTGAGCCGTCGCTCTGGTTTAATGTGCACCTACACGGGCGAAAAGAATGATCCACTGCGCCACAGCCCTAATGATTTACCTGACGATGTTATCAATGATATGACAAAGTCACTTTTGAATGAAAGCCTAGCAGACTGTGACAAGGTGGGCTTAAGCCCTTTCTGCAAAGCTAACCCGGCTCCAGGGGTAAGTCGCCAAACTGAGTTAATTTACCTTCATCCTTGATGTTTTGTCTATTACTCAAACCTTTGCCGATTTTCATAGGCCGATGACAAATTTTGTAAGAAAAAGTATGATCATGAGGCTGCAAAGAGATCCAGAATGCCAAGAAAGCCGCCAGGAGAGCCGCCGCCAAGAAAAGAGGAAAGAAGCCCAGCGCTTCTGAATTGCTTCAACTGGCGGACTCCTCTGAGTCGGAGGTAGCCCTCGACTCTCTTGGCTCCTTTTTCAATCACCTTATTGACATTGATTATCATCAGGCTGACACATGATCGATTCAGGGAATGGAAGAAGAGGTAAATATTTTTTCCTCTGACTCCGAGCCTTTGCCAAGACAAAAAATCCGAAGAGTAACCCAGAAAGTAAGATTTTCTCATCCCTTAGCTTATTAGGATCCTCAATTTCTTTTGAAGCGACAGATTCATGAGAGTCGGAGACAGGCCCAGACCAGCAAAGATGCAGAACTCTCCTCCGGCTTACCGAGTACACCAAGGAAGCGCCGGAACGAGGTCACCTCCGACTTAAATCCTTTTTATCCTTTGGTGGGTCTCACTCGTCAACCACTCAACTCTTCTAATTCAAATTATCAGGAAACTTCACATTCTTACGGTGACTCAATCCAGTCGAACATGCCGGCTTTTAAGACCACTCCAGGGTAATGACGATTTACATATCATGTACTCATTGCAATCCTTTATACTTGTACTAACCTTTTTGACCTTATGCAGCGGAAAAGCAAAGCCCAGCAAGAGGGTGAAGAAGAACAAGCCAGTCGAAGAGCCGACCGTCAATGAGCCGGAGCTCCAGACTGCCGCGCCTGAGGCCTCTATTCCTGAGCCACCACTTGAGCCGGTTCACGACATGCCAACAATGACTGCTCACCCGCCTGTCGATCAAGCCATCGATGGCTCTGTAAACCCTGAAGCTTCAAGCCCGGTTAAGACAACCGACCCACAAGATGTTGATGTGGAAATTACCAAGACCGGCTATACTAAGCTGGGGAGACCTACTGTACTAGCCAAGTGTTCTGCCAAGGAGGAGCACATTGAATGTCGTAAGATCAGATTTGATGTTTCTGACTATACTCAAATGAGCATTGGCGAAGTTTTTTCTAGTTATCTTAGCCAAGTGCACAGTAGTCGCGATCTAGAAATTGACATGGTGAAACAAATGCACCAGAAATTTGAGGTACAAATTTTTCCCTTTATTTAATTCTCCTTACTATGCCAGCCCCCAAGTCTACTGCTTATGATGAATATGTTGAGACTTAGAATGAACTTTATGAACATCAGTAATATCCTTTGGTAAAACCTTTACAAATCTGGCTTAATCCGTAGTCCCCAAGGGCCAGTTTAATCAACATGAATGAACTGGTCCTTCATATGCTTGTGTAGAATATAGCTTGTGTAGCTTTTAATAGCAATATGCATTAGCTCCCAAGTGCTAAGTACTCTTGCTTGCAAAGTGCTTGGGACTTACTCTCATGAACCGCCACTTAGATAGGACTTTTGGTAGACATTAGCCCCCAAGTGCCAAGTGTTGTTGCTTGCAAAAGGCCTAGGATTAATATTGTATGTTAATATTCATGATTTTGATCCGGTATTTGTACAGACCACCACTGCTCAACTTCAATCTGAGCTGTCTGAAGCAAACAACCGCTTGGAGTTGTAGGAGACTGAAACCCAGAGGGAAAACTCCAAATTTGAATTCAGTGTGTCTGAACAAGAGAAATTGAAGGCCGAGTTTGAAGATGAGCAATATTCCATGGCTGGTGGGTCTCCTCCTCTGACTTACGTGAGTCTTTATGCTCTCGATCATCGATAAGGTAGTATGACCCGTTGTTCAAGTTCTTGCTGACCACAAAGGGCCCTTCCCGAGGTGGGGATAACTTGTGTGCATCAGTTTGATCCTGGATGAGCCGGAGCACCAAATCACCTTCTTGAAAGGTTCTGTACTTAACCCGGTGGCTGTGATAATGGCGCAGGTCCTGTTGATAAATCACCGAGTGGGCTACTGCCAAGTCACGCTTTTCATCTAACAGGTCTAGTGCATCTTGACATGCTTGTTCCTTATCAGCTTCAACATAAGCCGCCACGCGGGGCAAGTCATGACGGATGTCACTAGGGAGAACCGCCTCTGCTCCGTAAACCATGAAGAAAGGCATGTAACCCGTAGACCTATTGCAGGTAGTATTGATGCTCCATATCACACAAGGTAACTCCTCCACCCAACAACCCGGCGTCTGTTGCAAAGGAACCATAAGACGGGGCTTGATGCCTTCCAAGATTTCGTGATTGGCTCTTTCAGCTTGACCATTGGATTGGGGGTGAGCTACTGATGAAATGTCAAGCCGAATATGCTCACGTTGACAAAACTCCTCCATGGCGCCCTTGGACAGATTAGTGCCACTGTCAATTATAATGTTGTGTGGAAAGCCAAAACGAAAGAACACCTTTTTCATGAATTGGACCGCCGTGGCTGTGTCACACTTACTAATTGGCTCTGCCTCAACCCACTTTGTGAATTTGTCAACCGCCACCAAGAGGTGGGTCTTTTTATCTTTGGACCTTTTGAAATGTCCAACCATGTCAAGTCCCCAGACTGCAAACGGCCAAGTAATTGGAATCATCCGCAATTCTTGAGCCGGCACGTGAGCTCGCCGTGAGAATTTCTGACAACCATCACATTTACTGACCAGATCCTCTGCATCAGCGTGAGCCATCAGCCAATAAAATCCATGACGAAAAGCTTTGGCCACAAGGGACTTTGAACCGGCATGATGGCCACAATCTCCTTCATGAATCTCACGAAGAATTTCTTGACCTTCCTCAGGAGATACACAATGCTGAAACACCCCAGTTACATCGCGATGATGCAACTCGCCATTAGCAATTGTCATTGACTTAGACCGCCAGGTTATGTGCCTAGCCAAGGTTTCATCCTCTAGCAACTCGCCCTGGCTCATGTAAGCCAAATATGGCACTGCCCAATCTGGGATGATGTGAAGAGCCGCCACCAGTTGTGCTTTCGGGTCAGGAACAGCCAAGTCTTCCTCTGTAGTCAACTTGACAGAAGGGTTATCCAGAATATCCAAGAAAGTGTTAGGTGGCACTAGCTTACGCTGAGATCCCAGCTAGCTTAAAGCATCGGCCGCCTCATTCTTTCTGCGATCAATGTGCTCCACTTGATAACCCTTGAAGTGTCCAGCAATAGCATCAACTTCGCGGCGATAAGCCACCATGAGGGGATCCTTGGAATCCCATTTGCCTGAGACTTGTTGAGCCACCAAATCTGAGTTGCCAAAGCACCTCACCCGTCTTAAGTTCATCTCCTTAGACATCCGAACACTATGGAGAAAGGCCTCATACTCAGCCACATTGTTAGTCCAAGGAAACATCAACCTTAGCACATAACAAAATTTGTCACCTCGAGGGGAAGCTAAAACAACTCTAGCCCCCGAGCCCTCCAATTGCCTGGACCCATCAAAGTGAATAGTCCAATATGTGTTGTCCGGCTTCTCTTCAGGCATCTGCAGCTCTGTCCAATCGTAGATGAAACCCACCAGTGCTTGAGACTTGATAGCAGTGCGTGGCACATACTTTAAACCATGAGGCCCAAGGTCAATGGCCCACTTGGCGACTCGTCCTGTGGCTTCTCTATTTTGAATGAAATCTCCTAAAGGATCAGAACTGACCATAGTGATGAGATGACCCAGAAAATATTGTTTAAGCTTCCGGCTGGCCATGAACACCCCATAAGCAAGTATCTGCCAATGTGGATATCTCTGCTTGGACTCAATAAGCACCTCACTGATGTAGTAAACCGGCCGTTGAACCAGATATTCTTTGCCAGCCTCCTTGCGCTCCACCACAATGGCCACACTGACAGCACGTGTGTTAGCAGCCACATATAACAATAATGGCTCCTTATCAATGGGAGCAGCAAGAACCGGCGGCTCATCTAGCTGCCTCTTCAAATCTTCAAATGCATCGTTAGCAGCATCACTCCAGACAAATTCGTCTATTTTCTTCATCATCTGATACAACGGTATGGCCTTCTCACCTAACTGGCTTATGAACCGGCTTAAGGCAGCAATATTGAAAGTGCTAGTTATCGACTAGAGGGGGGGTGAATAGGCGATTTTTATCAAAGTTTTCAAAACGTGGAAGTTTCGAAGACAAACAATAGAAATGACCTAATTGATATGCAGCGGAAGATAAACTACAACAAGCAAGCCATAGTCAAGTATGCAATAGTGTTAACGTACGAAGACTAGTAGCAGCTAGGTAGTAGGATCAGGATGGAAGATAGTATGAAGCCAATCAACAATAGTAGTCAAGCAATGAAGTCAATCAGATAAGACAGATAAGCAATGACTTCACAAAGACAAACTCAAAGTAAAGGAGGGAAGAGATAGAACCAGTCACTTGTTGAAGACACAGGATTTGTTGGACCAGTTCCAGTTGCTGTGACAACTGTACGTCTGGTTAGGGAGGCTGAGATTCAACTCAGAAGACCGTGTCTTCACCTTATTCCCCTTGAGCTAAGGACACTTAGTCCTCGCCCAATCACTCTGGTAAGTCTTCAAGGTAGACCTCCAAACCTTCACAGACTTCATTCACCCGGCAATCCACAATGACTCTTGGATGCTCAGAACACGACGCCTAACCGGCTGGAGGATACACAGTCCTCAAGTGTAATAAGTCTTCAGGTCACACAGACAGAAAGACTTCAGTGATGCCTAACACTCGTTGGCTCTGGGTGTTTGGGCTTTGTCCTTGCAAGGATTTCTCTCTCAAAGGCTTCGAGGTGGGTTGCTCTCAAAACGACAAAATCTGTAAAATAACTCTAAGCAACCACCAATTTATGGTGTAGGGGGTGGGCTATTTATAGCCACAAGGCAACCCGACTTGATTTGTCCGAAATGACCCTGGGTCACTAAGGAACTGACACGTGTTCCAACGGTCATATTTCAAACACACGCGGCAACTTTACTTGGGCTACAAGCAAAGCTGACTCATCCAGCTCTGGATAAGATTTGCTCTCATTGTCTTTGCTCGAAGACATAGGATTTGGGTTGAGCATCACTTCAGTCACTCTGACTTAGTTCACTTGGACCCCACTTAATAGTACGGTGGTTCCTATGACTCAACAAAGAAGAAAAGGAAACAACGAAGCCACACAGTCTTCGCGGTCCATAGTCTTCACGCAATGTCTTCTCATGTCATAGTCTTCAATATGAATATCTTCTCATACCACCATTATCTTCAATGTCTTCATACATTTTTAGGGGTCATCTCCGGTAGGTAAACCAAATCATTGAGGGACACTACCTGCGTTATCCTGCAATTCTCACAAATGCATTAGTCCCTCAACCAACTTTGTCGTCAATACTCCAAAACCAACTAGGGGTGGCACTAGATGCACTTACAATCTCCTCCTTTTTGGTGATTGATGACAAACTGGTTGAAGTTTTCAACGAGGATAAAGTATGTGAAATTGTAAAGGATAGGAAATTGTCTTCATGAGTAGCAAGGGCTCCCCCTGAAGATGTGCATATAAGTAATTTTGCTTTTGGAATGCAAATGGACATGGCAGGTTGTACTTGTGGAGATCCACTTCAACTTATGAAGATAATTCATCATGCATGAAATGATATAGCAAATAGGATGACATGCATAATGAAAAATGGACGTCTGCAGGATGATCTAAGTGCGGAAGTAATCATCGCACCATAGTAAAGCGAATAAGTAGCAGACGACCATCAATTAGGTGTTACAACTCAAAGAACCAAATGTTTTAAAAAGCAAGAGTTGTAAGCACGAGGCAAAATATAATGCAACCGCCCATATGAACCTGCTTGAAGACTATCAACTCATACGCTTCTCCCTCTTTTGTCAGTAACGACCAAAAAGGTTTGAAGACATAGAGCATCTACTCGTCCTCATGAGTAGGTGAAGCAGCAGGGTTATCGTCGTTGGTTGGCGGTGCAGACGAACTTGGTGCAGTGTCGATGCGTGCAGTAGTAGGAGGTGGTGAAGTAGCATCATCTTCGTCATCGATCACTCTGGCATTGACAGTTGCCGCGGAGGAAGAATATTCAGAGTCTTGAGATGGAGTTCTTCGTAGGACAACATTCCGTGGAGGAGTGGAGTCAAACTGGAATCTTTCATTGAAACCATCGTCTTGAAGATCTGCTTCAGCACTAAGCAGGGTCAGGCTCTTCCATGATCGCCGGCAAGTTTCATGAGCAACAAAGGCATTCTTGGTGGCAAGGTTATGAATGCGATTGACATCCACCAAGAGGCTTTGCATCTGTCTTTTGAGCCAAAAGTGATGATTATCCTGTTTCTGATGAAGAGCCACAAGAAGTTCTTGGTCATTGAGAACGCGAGAACGCTTCCGAGGCCTTTGGGCAATGGTGCTTTCAGTGGCTTCAGTAGGTGCTCGATGAGGCAGACGAGTATTTCCAGCCAATGGATAGATTCGTGTTGCTGCTTGAACACCTTCAATGGGTTGAGTGAAGCTTTGGTGCTCGGCATTCTGAAGACAAAGAGGCTTCTTGGCAGGGTCAGAGTATATGGCTTCAACTGACATATCAACCTCTGGTAGGAAGATCACATGATTGCGAGCAGATGGTTGATACTTGACAGATGAGTGTCGCTTTATGAGGTGCATGACCCATGGAGCATAAAACTTCAGACCAAACAGATCAGATCCAGAAGCAGCAAGTTGCCTGATGAAGAAATCTTGTGCATTAAAGCTGATACCATTGAGAATGTAAAAGACCAATGTCTTCATGGCTCCTTCAAGTTTTGCAGCTGATGAATGTCCTTTGATAGGCCATAGAGTTCGCCTGATAATATGATATATTGTGCGTGGCAGATACTCAAGGTCTTCAACAAAGAACTCCTTTGGATATTCTGCATCATGTGGCAAAGGATTCATCATGCTCAACATCTGACTCATATTGGGTTCAGGCTTATGGAAGATGCTTTCCAGAGCATTGCGGTGATTTTGACAGCCAGGTTCATAGAGTTCTCCGGGAGTGGATAGGCCAGTAAGCTCAATGATGTCGAGAGCTTTGGCTTCATGATGAACATTTCCTGTCATCAACTCGAGAACCCATGTCTTTGTATCTCTGTTATAACCACGAATGTGGAGAGTAGCATAGAATTGAAGCAATAGCTCTTCATTCCAATGTTCTTTATCTGTGACAAAACTGAGTAGACCAGCATCACGAAAGCAATCAAGTGCTTCTTCTAAGCACGGCAGTCCAGTAATGGCTTCATTGTCAAGGTGCATATGAGGGAAAATGCGCCCTTGATCATATAGAACGCAGGAGTAATAGCTTTTCTGCTGATAGCTCCAGAACCGATCTGATGATATCCTTGGCTTTGAGTAAGGGTCTTGGCGCTGTCAAAGAAGGTATTGTGGCTTTTGAAGCCATTTGCATTGAAGGACCCTGGTGAGTTTGCAGTACCTGGAAACCTTGGCAGTCTTGGCTTGGGCTTCTGGACCTGAGGCCTATGCTCAACATGATAATCAAACTGAGGTCCAGAGGCAGTAGGCGGAGGTACCAGAATGGGCCATCGAACTATGATTAGCTCGCCATGGTTGTATGCTTGCTCGATTGTATAGGGCCTTGGTGGCGGAACAGGAGCAGTGGCAGCAACTGAGGCTTGAGGCTGCACAACAGGTGCTTCAGGAGCAGTTGCCTCATTAGCTTCAGGTGCAGTTGCCTCATTAGCTTTAGGTGCAGTGGCCTCATTAGCTTCAGGCACACTGGTTGGTTCAAGCTCCACATTAGCGTCAGCCATGACAAGGTTATCGGCTTCATTGTCGTTGGTGGTGGCAGCTTCAACATTTTCAACCTCCACTTGCTGAGCTGGAGGGTCAGGCACAGACACGTTCACTTCATGAACTTCTTCAGGAATGGGGGGAGTATGGACATGTTCTTCTTCGGCAGATGCAGCCAAATTGTCTTCAGCAGCTGGGGCTTCAGACACGGAGACATTCACAGCAGGAGTGGCTTCTGAAAACACTTGACGTGCAACAGGTTGATGACGCACTTCTCCTTCTGGAACGCTCAGAAGAGGGACTTGAGGCCTTGGTCCTTTGCGAAGCCTTTGTAGTACAGGCGACTCCTTTGGAGATGGAGTGGCCAGGTCCTCATCCTCTTCAACTTGCACGGATGGTGTGGTTTGTTGTTGTTGGGGAGTACTGGGGGAGTCTTGTTCTTGTGGGTGATCAGCCCATGAAGCATCCTGAGCAATTGGCGTCAGAGGACGACCAATGTTGATGAGTTCGTTGTTCGCACGAACAGGCAATGATACCACATTGTATTCGATTTGAGGAAGAACTTCATCATCTTCAACATTGTCATGATGACCAATGTCTTCAGCAGTGGTGTGTTCAGCTGCTGGAATTTCCTCAGCTTCAGGAGCCTCTGTGGAAGCAGGCTCATGAACAGTCATGCGAAGTTCTTGGGATGCAGATGCAGGATGAACCACTGAGATGGGTTCAACAACAAGGGGCTCTGTGGGAGCAGCCCGATTCTTCTTAGTCTTGCGCTTCTTCTTGGAGGGAGCGTCATCAGAGGCTTCAGTATTCTTCCTCTTTCTGGCTTCAGCCTCGGCAGCCCTCGTCTTCTTCTGTTCTGAAGCGGTTGTGGTGACCTTTGGCTTCGAGCCAGTCATGCTGCTTGGGAAGATGATGTGAGGGGCTTCTTGGCTTGAAGGTGCAGGCTGGTCAGCAGGAAGCTTCTTCTTTTTCTTTGCAGCCATCCTGGGGTCAATGCCAGGATGGCCAAGTGACTTGCGCTTCTCAGCCTCATTGTAGGCAAGCACACACTTATCAGCCAAACTCTTCATGCGCTCACGAGAGCCTTGAGCTTCTTGGCGCTTCTTCAGAAAAGCTTCTTTAAGCTCATGCAGCATGACCTTGAAGTTTCTGACGTCTTGAACACTGAGCTTCGCCACATGCTTCTTGAATTGAGCCTTCTCATAATCAATTTTGTTCTTCAGCTCAACGATGCGCTAAGCAAGAGCTAGCTCAGAAGCAATGGCGCCATTGAAAGAGACGCTGAGGCCAATGGGAAGCTGCAAATCTTCAAAGCTGAGATTTGGTGTGTCGAACCATTCTTCAATGAAGTTATGGAGAATGGCCACATCAAAGAGAGGCAAGTTGTTGAAGATTTCTGCTTCTTCCTTGCTCTTTATCAGTTGCTCAAGGGCATCATCAGCAAGATCTCCATCACTGGACAGATCAATGGGCTCTTCACGCAGAATAGCAGCAGGAGTCAAAGCCTGATCAGTTCTCTTGACAATTTTCTTTTTCTTCTCCGTCTTCTTGGAGATGCGGGAAAGATCTTCGGACTGCACACTGACTTCAGGAGGTGCAGTGGCCAGTGGCTTCACACGAGAAGCTTTTGGAGGTGCAGCTCATGATGAAGCCTTAATCTTCTTTGGCTTCTGCGGCCTTGGAGTAGGAGCTGGGGCTTCATCAGAATCAGCATTATTGTCAGAATGATCCACTTTGGCACCTTGTACCAAGATGTAGGAGATGAGGCCATCAAGGTTTGCAAAGGGGGCAATTCTATTCTCTTCAGCTTCACGTGTGCCATCCTCACGGGGAGCAGAGGGGCCAGGATTGAAGTCTAATCCCCATGACTTCTTGTTTTCCTTTGCCGAAGCCTTAGCAAACTGGAAGTTGCGCTTGAAGATATTGTCGTCACGACACCAGAGCAATGATGATTGGTCGGCTTCTTCAGGCTGTGGTCCACGGACCATGCAAGGATATAATTCTTGCGCAATGGCTTCAGCTCTGTTCTTGGGTTGAAGACCTCGATAGAGAATATCGCCCCAAGGACTCTTGATTGCATTCTTCTCTGCATATTCCTTGGTGACGAACTTGTACTTGTACCATTGTTCAGCCCAATAGCATCGAATCCATTGGATTCGAGTCTTGCGCTGACTGTAATCTTCTTCAGGATCTGTTTTGTAGATTTCTGCAAGATCATCAGGCAGATCCTTTGAAGTTCCCCCACGACGCTGTCTGCCACCCTTCCTGACAGATTTCTCCGTAGCCATGAACTTCAAACTGAACGGTTTCAATATGTTCAAAGGCTTCAAAGGATTTCGCTTGCTGGTCAGACAGGAACTGGCTTCAGGAGAATCAATGTGTTGCTGTAAGAATTCTGCAAACGAATGCAGACTATGAGAACCTAGGGATTCTCCCACGGACATGTACCTGTGACAGCATTAGAGATGCGAGGGAAGGGGAAGAGGTCATATGCATTCTCAGAAGATTTTGAAGATAAATCAGTTTGAAGACATTGACCTCATGATGCGAAGACATTCACTTATATGAGGTGAGTTGGTTCCAGATTTGTACCAATCCGTGAATAAGTACAAGTGAGGAATCAAACGAGATAGGAAATCTAAGCGAATAGACTAGGCATTATGAGATGCAGACAGAATAGATCTAACATTGAGTAGGTAGAAACCACTTTCGGTAAATAGGATGAATCTATGAAGATCAAAAAGGTGGTAAAAATAGAGTTATAATTACCGCACGAAGAACTGCTAGAAGGGATGAATAGGAGACCGAGCAGTTCAGCCCACCGTGCCCTAACTTGGCGACGGAGGACACCTACAGCGATGGCGGAGAGGACGATGTCCGCGGCCGGCGTGAGGACGGCATCGGAGAAGTCGCGGCAGCTAAGCGCTTCGTCGCCGGCGTCGTCGAAAGCTAGCGGTGGCGCTAGGGGTTTGACGAGGTGGAGAGGTGGAAGAAGGATTTCCTTACCGCGGGGGACACATATTTATAAGTAGGTGTGCGGCACAGCGCAATTACGCAGGTGCCCCTGTCTGTTCACATCCGTGAGACACGTGGCAAGCATGCAACATACTTAGAGTTGTCCCACGTTCCCACGCCCGCCAAGTTTGTCGGATGGTTGTTCCGGCTTCTCCGGATATCGACAATAAAGATGAATCATTTAAATAGGACTTGATGTTTGTCTCTGTGTCTTCTGCTGACTAGGACGCAGAGAATACATTCGACAGTTTCAATAGAATGCATATGATTTGGACAGATAGAGTTTGAGATAGAAAGCATAGAGAGGTTAGGGTCCGATCACATTCACTTAGTTCAAAAGATTCAACTTGAAGACATAGCTATAAGTGAATGCTGTAGAGGACAGAACACTAGTATATATATATGCAATCAAATCATCATAGCACAGAAAATCATGAAGATAAATTGAAACTGAAGACAAACCAAATGCGAAGTCTTTGCAAAAGTAACGCCATGAGGGAAACACTTCAAACAGAGAAATTTGGTGGTGGCGTTACCCACCGTATAGGAAGTATTAGACCCAGACACGACGCACAATTATCGTGGCGCTCCGAAGTCAAATTCCATGTTAATGTATTCACACTCAGAGTGTAAATCTTCATTGATTGAAGATATACATTACTTTGTGTGTTGCACATCTAAGTCATCAACATGCATAAGTGTTAGGATGTGTGCCTGATCACAGGACATTAGAGGATTCCAAGATATTTAGCTCACACCGTAACATGCAAAACCTTTTCTCATCCAAGGGCTTTGTGAAGATATCTGCCAGTTGCTCTTCAGTGTTGACGTGAATGATGTCAATATCTTTCTTCATGACATGATCTCTGAGAAAATGATGACGAATTTCAATATGCTTTGTCTTCGAGTGCTGAACTGGATTGTTGGCAATCTTGATGGCGCTTTCATTGTTGCAGAAGAGAGGGACTTGCTTCAGATCGATGCCATAGTCCTTGAGAGTTTGCTTCATCCACAGAAGCTGAGCACAACAAGATCCAGCAGCAATGTATTCAGATTCAACAATTGAGAGTGATACACAATTCTGCTGCTTTGAAGACCAATAGACAAGTGATCGACCAAGAAAATGACATGTGCCAGATGTAGACTTGCGATCCACCTTGTCACCAGCATAATCAGCATCCGAGAATCCAAGCAGATCAAACCTTGAGCCCTTTGGATACCATAATCCGAGTGTTGGGGTGTAAGCCAAATATCTAAGAATTCGCTTCACAGCTAAGTGATGTGATTCCTTTGGTGCCGCTTGGAATCGAGCACACATGCAAACACTAAGCATAATATCTGGCCTAGATGCACATAGATAAAGTAAAGAACCAATCATGGAGCGGTATACCGTTTGATCGAACTCTTTACCATTGTCGTCGGGACCAAGATGATGTTTGGCTGGCATTGGCGTCGTGTAACCTTTGCAATCTTGCATTCCAAACTTCTTCAGGCAATCTTTGAGATATTTTTCTTGAGATATGAAGATGCCATTTCTTTGCTGACGAATTTGAAAACCAAGGAAGAACTTCAGCTCACCCATCATGGACATCTGATATTGCTCTTGCATCATGTATCCAAACTCATCACTATACTTCTGATTGGTGCAGCCGAAGATTATGTCATCCACATATATTTGGCATACAAACAGTTCACCATCATATGTCTTCATGAAGAGTGTGGGATTGAGGGATCCAGGTTTGAAGCCCTTGCTCTTTAGGAAGTCTTTGATTGTATCATACCAAGTGCGAGGAGCCTGTTTGAGGCCATACAGTGCTTTGTTGAGTTTGTACACCATATCAGGATGTTTTGGATCTTCAAAGCCAGGTGGTTGAGCAACATACACTTCTTATTCAATCTTGCCGTTGAGGAAAGCACTTTTCACATCCATTTGATATAGTAGGATGTTGTGGTGATTTGCATAGGCTAGCAGTATGCGAATAGCTTCAAGCCTAGCCACAGGAGCAAATGTTTCATCGAAGTCAATTCCTTCAACTTGAGTATATCCTTGTGCCACAAGACGTGCTTTGTTTCTGATGACTTGACCATGCTCATCTTGTTTGTTCCGATATATCCATTTTGTGCCAATAATGTTATGCTTGCGAGGGTCAGGGCGCTTGACAAGTTCCCAAACATTATTCAGCTTGAACTATTGAAGTTCTTCTTGCATGGCTTGAATCCATTCAGGTTCCATAAAGGCTTCAGCAACTTTCTTGGGTTCAGATATTGATACAAATGAAAAATGCCCACAGAAATTTGCTAACTGTGTTGCTCTTGATCGAGTAAGCGGACCAGGCGCATTGATGCTGTCAATTATCTTCTCGATTTGTACTTCATTTGCAACACGAGGATGAACTGGACGAAGACCTTGCTCATGCTGATCATTGTCATCATTGGGAGGATTGTCTTCAATCTGAGCATTGTCTTCAGGTTGGTTTGGTGTAGAAATGATAAGTTCCTCTTCAGGATGTGCTTCAGAGGGCATGATTTCACCAGTTCCCATCAGCTTGATAGATTCACTGGAAGGAGCTTCATCAAGTGTGCTTGGCAGGAGCTCTCGTTGTGAACCATTGGTTTCATCAAATCGCACATCCACTGTTTCAACGATTTTGTAGTGGAAGAGGTTGAAGACTCTGTAAGACTGTGAATCCTTTCCATAGCCAAGCATGAAGCCTTCGTGAGCTTTGGGTTCAAATTTTGACTTGTGATGGGGATCCTTGATCCAGCACCTAGCACCAAAGACTCTGAAGTAGCTGACATTTGGCTTCTTGCCAGTAAGGAGCTCATAGGATGTTTTGCCCAGAAGCTTATGGATGTAGACACGGTTGATGATGTGACAAGCTGTATCAATGGCTTCAGGCCAGAATTTTCTTGGTGTCTTGTACTCGTCGAGCATTGTTCGAGCCATCTCAATGAGGGTTCTGTTCTTGCGCTCAACAATGCCATTTTGCTGAGGTGTATATGGAGCAGAAAATTCATGAGTGATTCCCATTGTATCCAGATAAAGATCAAGGCCGGTGTTCTTGAATTCAGTGCCGTTATCACTTCTGATATGCTTGATCTTGACGCCATAATTGTTCATTGCTCGATTGGCGAATCATCTGAAGACATCTTGTACTTCAGTCTTGTAGAGAATTATGTGCACCCATGTATATCTTGAGTAGTCATCAACAATGACAAAGCCATAGAGACACGCCATTGTTGTGAGGGTGGAGTAGTGAGTAGGGCCAAATAAGTCCATGTGCAACAGCTCAAAGGGTTGAGACGTCGTCATGATTGTCTTCGAGGGGTGCTTGGCCCTCGTCATCTTCCCAGCTTTGCAAGCACCACACAAATGATCTTTCTTGAACTTGACACCTTTGATGCCTATGACATGCTTCTTCTTGACGAGAGTGTGCAAGTTCCTCATGCTAGCATGCCCCAGCCTTCGATGCCAGAGCCAGCATTCTAAAGCTTTTGCAAGAAGACATACGGCAAGCTGTGGACCTGCTGAGAAATCTACCATGTATAGATCACCTTTCCTATACCCTTCAAAGACTAGAGACTTGTCAGATTCCATTAGTACAAGGCAACGATATTTTCCAAATATCACAATCATGTTTAAGTCACAAAGCATTGAGACAGATATTAAGTTGAATCCAAGGGATTCAACAAGCATCACTTTATCCATGTGTTGATCCTTTGAGATTGCAACTCTACCTAGACCCAATACCTTGCCTTTACCAGTGTCAGCAAATGTGATTTGACTCTTGTCGGATGGACATAAGGTTGAGTCCATGAGAAGACTTCGATCACCAGTCATATGATTAGTACATCCGCTGTCAATAATCCATTCTGAAGCTTTTGGTGACATGCCCTACAGTGCAGTTAGGAGGATAGGCTTCACAATGTATGTTGTGAAGCATAAGTAGTTGATGCACACTTGGATTATCACATCATAGATGAAAGTTAGCACACAGTATGACAGGTAAGCGATTCATATGTGGAATACATAGTAAGTCATTTTATCATGCGTCCCTTTGTATTTTAGGTCCCCAGCAATAGTATCGGACGCCTTTGATTGCTGGCTGGAGACCATGTTCTGCAAAAGAGAGTTAGTTCTTCTTCACCACCCACATCTTTAGGGGTGGCTTAGAAGTAATGAGTCTAAGTGCAGCATCTAAGAATTTCGGCTTTGGAGCCCTAGCAAATAGCCTTGCAGGAGATGAATGATACTCATATGAATAAGCAAAAAAGTTCTTAGTATTATGAACATAGAGGTTTGAAGACACACGCTCATATTCATAAGTTTGAGTGTGTTTTCCCTGCAAAACATTGGCGTTAGGGTGACACGGTTGAGTCCTGTTTTCGTATGAAGCCATTGGACCATATGATGCCTTTGGTCTGGGGTTTGTCTTCTTCTCTGGTGGTGTCATGATGACATTCACACGAAGATTCTCAAGACAGCTTTTGGGAACCCAGATCTTCTTCATTAGTGGTCCATTCCTGCAGTTAGTACCAATATACCTGGCAAACACTTCACCATTCTGATTTTTGAACAGTTTATAGTTTGCATCAAAGGATTCATCAATGATAATAGGATTAGCACAGGTAAAGCCAGATAAAGTGGACAGATCTACTGAAGGTTCCTTTGCAGCAACCCATGTGGTTTTGGGATACTTCTCAGGCTTCTAGTAGGAACCATCAGCATTCATTTTCCTCTCGAACCCAACACCCTCTTTCCTAGGGTTTCGGTTCAGAATCTGCTTTTTGAGGACATCACAAAGTGTCTGATGCCCTTTCAGACTTTTATACATCCCTGTTTCAAGCAATGTCTTCAACCTAGCATTTTCATCAGCAATAGTAGTGGTATCCTCCGCAGAGGGGTTAGTTACCACATCAGTAGTTGAAGGCAGAGCAACAATAGCAGCGGTGGAACATTCAGCAACAGAGGCAGCGTTATCACGCTCAATACATTTTAAGCACGGTGGTTCAAATCCATCCTGAGCGGGACTGATCTATTGAGCGCGAAATGACTCATTCTCTTTTTGAAGATCCTCATGAGCCGCTTTCAATTTCTCAAGCTCTTGCTTCCTTTGAAGATAATCATAGGAGAGCTTTTCATAAGTGGTTGAGAGCGTCTCATGAAGACTTTCAAGTTATTGATACTTAGCATGAAGATTTTTTATGTCTTCAACTAAGGACTGTGAACGTGTCATTTCCGCGTCCAACAGGTCATCGCTTTTGTCTAACAGTTTTTGAGTATGTTCCATAGCCCTTTGTTGTTCAGTAGCAATTTTAGCAAGTGTTTGGTAGCTGGGTTTAGATTCACAATCAGAGTCATCTTCACTTGATGTTTGAAAGTAAGCATCGCGCGATTTTACCTTGGCACCGCATGCCATGAAGCAGTAGGTGGGAGAAGGATCATCCTTGTCATCATCAGCGTTGGTGTGGGAGTCATTGTCTTCAGTGTTGAAGATGGACTTGGCAACGTAGGCTGTGGCTAGAGCCAGACTTGCAACGCCAGAGTCGGACTCAGCTTCAGGTTCCACCTCTGCCTCCTCAGAAGCAGACTCCTCCTCTGAATCCATTTCCTTGCCAACAAAGGCACGAGCCTTGCCAGATGAGCTCTTCTTATGAGATGAAGACCTTGATGAGGACTTGGAAGAAGACTTTGAAGATTTCTTCTTCTTCTTGTCATCGGAGTCATATTCCTTGCTCTTCTTCTTCTTCTTCTCGTTGTCCCACTAAGGACATTCAGAGATGTAGTGCCCAGGCTTCTTACACTTGTGACAGGTTCTCTTCTTGTTGTCTTGAGTGGAAGCTTCATCATTTCTTGAACAGGATCGTGAAGACTTTCTGAAGCCCTTCTTCTTGGTGAATTTCTGGAACTTCTTCACAAGCATAGCAAGTTCCCTTCCAATGTCTTCAGGATCATCAGAACCGCAGTCAGATTCTTCTTTTTCAGATGAGGAAACAACTTTTGCCTTCAAAGCACGAGTTCGGCCATAGTTGGGGCCATAGATATCTCTTTTCTCAGAAAGCTGGAACTCATGTGCGTTGAGCCTCTCAAGTATATCAGACGGATCGAGAGTCTTGAAGTCAGGACGTTCTTGTATCATGAGGGCAAGGGTGTCAAAGGAGCTGTCAAGGGATCTCAGCAGCGTCTTGACGATTTCATGCTTGGTGATCTCAGTGGCGCCGAGAGCCTGAAGCTCAATTGTGATGTCGGTGAGGCGATCAAACGTGATCTAGACATTTTCATTGTCGTTTCTCTTGAAGCGGTTGAAGAGATTGCGAAGAACACTGATCCGCTGATCTCTCTGTGTAGAGACGCCTTCATTGACCTTGGATAGCCATCCCAGACTAGCTTTGACGTTTCCAGAGCACTCACATGGCCATACTGCCCTTTGGTCAGATGACCACAGATGATGTTCTTTGCAGTCGAGTCCAGTTGAATGAACTTCTTGACATCAGCAGGGGTGACACCTTCACCAGTCTTTGGAACGCCGTTCTTGACGACATACCAGAGGTTGACATCAATGGCTTCAAGATGCATGTGCATCTTATTCTTCCAGTAGGGATATTCTGTTCCATCGAACACGGGGCAAGCAACGGAGACTTTGATTATCCCTGCAGTCGACATAGCTAAACTCCAGGTGGTTAAACCGAATCACACAGAACAAGGGAGTACCTTGCTCTGATACCAATTGAAAGTGCTAGTTATCGACTAGAGGGGGGTGAATAGGCGATTTTTATCAAAGTCTTCAAAACGTGGAAGTTTCAAAGACAAACAATAGAAATGACCTAATTGATATGCAGCGGAAGATAAACTACAACAAGCAAGCCATAGTCAAGTATGCAATAGTGTTAATGTACGAAGACTAAAAGCAGCTAGGTAGTAGGATCAGGATGGAAGATAGTATGAAGCCAATCAACAATAGTAGTCAAGCAATGAAGTCAATCAGATAAGACAGATAAGCAATGACTTCACAAAGACAAACTCAAAGTAAAGGAGGGAAGAGATAGAACCAGTCACTTGTTGAAGACACAGGATTTGTTGGACCAGTTCCAGTTGCTGTGACAACTGTACGTCTGGTTAGGGAGGCTGAGATTCAACTCAGAAGACCGTGTCTTCACCTTATTCCCCTTGAGCTAAGGACACTTAGTCCTCGCCCAATCACTCTGGTAAGTCTTCAAGGTAGACTTCCAAACCTTCACAGACTTCGTTCACCCGACAATCCACAATGACTCTTGGATGCTCAGAACGCGACGCCTAACCGGCTGGAGGATACACAGTATAAGTCTTCAGGTCACATAGACAGAAAGACTTCAGTGATGCCTAACACTCTTTGGCTCTGGGTGTTTGGGCTTTGTCCTCGCAAGGATTTCTCTCTCAAAGGCTTCGAGGTGGGTTGCTCTCAAAACGACAAAAGCCGTAAAATAACTCTGAGCAGCCACCAATTTATGGTGTAGGGGGTGGGCTATTTATAGCCACAAGGCAACCCGACCTGATTTGTCCGAAATGACCCTGGGTCACTAAGGAACTGACACGTGTTCCAACGGTCAGATTTCAAACACACGCGGCAACTTTACTTGGGCTACAAGCAAGGCTGATTCATCCAGCTCTGGATAAGATTTGATCTCATTGTCTTCGCTCGAAGACATAGGATTTGGGTTGAGCATCACTTCAGTCACTCTGACTTAGTTCACTTGGACCCCACGTAACAGTACGGTGGTTCCTATGACTCAACAAAGAAGAAAAGGAAACAACGAAGCCACACAGTCTTCGCGGTACATAGTCTTCACGCAATGTCTTCTCATGTCATAGTCTTCAATATGAATATCTTCTCATACCACCATTGTCTTCAACGTCTTCATACATTTTTAGGGGTCAGCTCCGGTAGGTAAACCGAATCATTGAGGGACACTACCTGCATTATCCTGCAATTCTCACAAACGCATTAGTCCCTCAACCAACTTTGTCGTCAATACTCCAAAACCAACTAGGGGTGGCACTAGATGCACTTACAAATACGACCCGCCAGACGCTGAACATCATTGATACACGTCGGCTTAGCTAAGGAAGTGATGGTCTTGATCTTCTCCAGGTTAGCCTCAATGCCTCTGTTAGAAACCAGAAAACCCAAAAGCTTGCCTGCTGGCACATCAAAAGCACACTTGACCAGGTTAAGCATCATCTTGTAGACCCGGAGATTATCAAAGGTTTCCTTCAAATCACCTATCAAGGTCTCCTTCTCCCTGTACTTCACCACAATGTCGTCCACATAGGCATGACCATTGTGCCCAATCTGATTGTGAAGACAATTCTGCACACATCGCTGGTAAGTCGCCTGGGCACTCTTGAGCCCAAAATACATAGACACATAGCAGAAGGCTCCAAAAGGAGTAATAAATGTCGTCTTCTCCTGGTCCTTAAGTGCCATCTTGATCTGATAATAACCAGAATAAGCATCCAAAAAGCTCAAACACTCACAACCCGCCGTAGCATCAATGATTTGATCAGTACAAGGGAGAGCAAAAGGATCAGCCGAACAAGCCTTGTTTAAGTCCGTGTAATCCACACACATACGCCAGGTGCCGTTCTTCTTAAGCACTAGCACCGTGTTAGCCAACCACTCTGGATGAAAAACTTCAACAATGAACCCAGCCACCAAGAGCCGGGCCACTTCCTCACCAATGGCCTTACACCTCTCCTCATTGAACCGCTGAAGAAACTACTTGACCAGCTTAAATTTTGGATCAATATTGGGAGTGTGCTCAGCGAGTTATCTCGGTACACCCGGCATGTCAGAAGGTTTCCATGCAAGGATGTCCCGGTTCTCACGGATGAACTCGATGAGCGCGCTTTCCTATTTGGGATCCAGGTTAGCACTGATATTGAACTGTTTAGATGAGTCGCCAGGAACAAAATCAACTAGCTTGGTGTCGTCGGCCGATTTAAACTTCATCACAGGCTCATGCTCTGTGGTTGGCTTTTTCAAAGACGTCATGTCCGCCGGGTCAACATTGTCCTTGTAAAACTTCAACTCCTCTGTTGCACAGACAGACTCAGCGTAAGAAGCATCGCCTTCCTCACATTCCAGGGCTATCTTCCGACTCCCATGCTCTGTGATGGTTCCCTTATGACCCAGCATCTTGAGCTGCAGATAAACATAACACGGCCGTGCCATGAACTTTGCATAAGCCGGCCGTCCAAACAGAGCGTGATACGGGCTTTTGATTTTGACCACCTCAAAAGTTAACTTCTCAGCCCTGGAATCATGCTCATCTCCAAAGGCCACTTCCAGCTCAATCTTCCCCACTAGGTATGCCGACTTACCAGGCACCACTCCATGGAAAGTAGTGTTGGACGTCTTAAGATTTTTATCAGTCAATCCCATGCGACAAAAAGTCTCATAATAGATGATATTGATGCTACTGCCTCCATCCATGAGCACTTTAGTGAATTTATATCCTCCAACTTGAGGTGCCACCACCAAGGCCAAGTGACCCGGATTGTCAACCCGGGGAGGGTGATCCTCTCTACTCCACAGAATAGGCTGCTCAGACCATCTCAAGTAACGAGGAACTGCCGGCTCAACAGCGTTCACAGCCCTCTTATGAAGCTTCTGGTCCCGTTTACATAAACTGGTGGTAAACACATGATACTGCCCACTATTCAGCTGCTTTGGATTACTCTGATATCCAGATTGCTGCTGCTGCTGACCTCCCTGGCCAGATTGCTGATTATAGCCACCCTGATTACCTTGAGGGCCTTGAAAGTTGGAATTAGAACCGCCACCTCCATAACCTGGGCCATGAAAACCGCCGCCGCCTGAGCCGCTGCCCAGCCCATGATTGCTGCCAAACATGTTAGAGTTCTTGAAAGCCTTCATGATCGTACAATCCTTCCACAGGTGAGTGGTCGGTTTCTGCTGAGTACCATGCCTTGGATAGGGCTCATTTAGCAACTGCTCAAGAGTGGGACCTGATCCGCCGGATCGAGGAGGCGGTCTCCCCTTACATCGTTGATTATTTCCCTACGCATTGGTGTTAGCCACAAACTCCGAGCTACCATCAGCCTTACGTTTATTATTGCCTCCTTGATTCGCCGAGTTATGCTGAGGACCCTTAGCGCTGCCGCTCTTCTTTCCCTTCCCTGTCTTCTCATCGTCATACTCAGCATCCTTGGTACTATCAAAGTCAGCATATTTGACTAGAGCCACCATCAGCTGGCCCATGTCATTACAATCGCGCTTGAGCCGCCCCAGCTTCTGTTTCAAAGGCTCAAAACGGCAATTTTTCTCCAACATTAAGACTGCAGAGCCGGCGTCCATCTTATCAAATGAATGTATTATGGCCTTTACCCGGCACACCCAATGGGTCGTGGATTCACCCTCCTCTTGCTTGCAATTAGTCAATTCTACAATTGACATGGGTTGCTTGCATGTATCTTTAAAGTTCTGAATAAACCAGGCCTTTAACTCTGCCCATGAACCGATGGCATTAGGTGGCAGCCCCTTCAACCAAGTACGGGTCGTTCCGTCCAGCATCATGGTAAAGTACTTGGCCATTGCAGCGTCACTGACTTCCAGTAGTTCCATGGCCATCTTGTAGCTTTCGATCCATGCCCTAGGTTGTAAGTCGGTCGTGTAATTAGGCACCTTTCAAGGTCCCTTGAAATCCTTGGACAAACGCTCATTACGCAGAGTCGGTACCAAACAAGGTACACCCCCAGTCCTAGAGGTCACGCCTGCCTCAATCGAAGTCGTCGAATAAACCGGAAGGGGCTGATAAGCCGCCTGCTGATCCGCCCGTTCAGCTTCCTGACGCAATTTGTCCTGATCAACCACATTAGGAACTACATCATGTGCCAGGTCATACCCGCACAGCTGGTCACGACGTCGGGCGTTGCTTGAAACGGTTGGTGAGTCCATATGCCTGCTATAGCTCCGGCTTGGGCGAGGGGTGGAATGAATCATGTCTCGACTATAAGAATATGCCTCTTGTTGTGCCAGAGCTGTCTGAAGAAGTTCTCTGATCCTTCGTGTTTCAACCGCCGTCGGAGAGTCACCATCCACCGGGAGAGCCGCCAATCGTGTCGCCGCAGCGATCATGTTCTCCAAAGGGTTAGAATAATGACCCGATGGTGTCGGTACGTGGTGAGGTGGAGCAGCGTTCAGACGAGGGGGTTCCATCACACGCGGCTGAACCGGCGTCCCAGCTCCAGGCGCTGCATCCCGGTTTACCTCTGGCGGGTTACTGGGCCCTGCACCAGGTGTGCGGAAGAGGTTTCTAGGCTCATAAACCGTAGGAAGGCGGGACTAAGCCTTCTGGTGCCTTCTCCTCATGATCTCATTTGATGCGTTCTGATCCATCGTAAGCTGAAAAGCCTCTCATTGAATTTGCTGGGCCCGAGCATCCAAAGCCGCCCGCTCTGTGGCCATCCTGATGTCCTCTGCTGCTAGGTTTTCCTTGGCTTGTGCTACCTCCTCACGTAGTTGTGCCACTTCCGCATCATGTTGAGCTTGATCCGCCGGATTCACCACGACAGTTAACAGAGTTGTCATCTTATCCATTAAATCCATCAGAACCTAAGCCGGTGGGTGCGCAGGGCCTCCTGCCCTGGCTGCCGTCACTGCTGCTGACCCGGAAGTCATTGATGCCACAGCCATAGAGTTTTGCCCAGGTTGCGTGCCGGCCATGAAGATTCCGACTCGGTGTGGCGACTCAAAGGGGTCCGGAATACTGTTGCCATCGGAACCCCAAGCCCGCCGTCTTGTAGTTGATATAATGAATTTGTCTCACCCATGGAGGATTCACCATCAGAGTAGATGGTCGCCTCACCGCCAGACACAGATCCTTCAAAAAATTCCCCTCCATGGATGCATCCCACGAAGGCACGCTTCATGGCGTTCTGAGCTCGGGCGCGTCTCGCACGCTGAGCCGTCTGGACGATGTCGGTGCAGATATCCGGCTCAGGGCCTGGCTCACCCATCTTGCCAATGAAGACTTGGATTCCACCGAAGGGGACCCGGTATCCGTACTCAATTGAGCCGGCCTCGGGGCCCTAGCCTGCATCGTCGATGCAGAGCTTGCCGCGACGACTCTTGGTCATTCGGCCCACAGTGTATCCCTTGAGCCCTCCGAAGTTGCCCTTCGAGAACTCAAATCCACCATGCACAGGCCCCACGGTGGGTGCCAACTGTCATGGAAACGTCACAGCAGATGTCCTAGCAAAAGGACTTAGTCGTGGAGCCATCACAACTAGGAAGCTTAAAGGGGCTAAAACGGGACAAAGGACACGGGAGTTTATACTGGTTTGGCCCCTTGCGGTGAAGGTAATGGCTTAATCCAGTTTGAGGTGGGATTGCTTATGTCTCGATTAACAGGGAGTGAATTCGCTTAACCTAGTTCTCGATCTGATGTTACTTGTTCTGAACCGCCGCCTGGTTGTCTCTTTATATACAGAGGTCGACGCCCAGCAGCTCATAGAGTCCCGGTCGGCTCATAAACAGTGTCTGGCTCGGTGTTTGTCTATTCCTGCCTTACAATACAAGTCATATACATATGGTGGTTTATTTCGACGGGCCTTAAGCCGCCTTTGGGCCTTGGGCCCTTAACTGAACCGCCATCTTCAAATGTCGTCTCGGGCTTCATATGATGAATCGCCGTAGGTATAACCCGGCCCCTCCTGGGCGGGTCATACCTAGTAGTTATATCCCCAACAGAATCTTTTCGATCTACTTGTCACGGACGTGATGCCTATATACATGATCATGCCTAGATATTCTCATAACTATGTGCTTTCCTATCAATTGCTCGACAGTAATGTTCACCCACCGTAAGATATGCTATCTTGAGAGAAGCCACTAGTGAAACCTATGGCCCCCGGGTCTCTTTTCCATCGTATTATATCTCTTTTATTTACATTGCATCTTGTTTACTATTTTTCAATCTTTACTTTTCAATCTATACAACAAAAATACCAAAAATATTTATCTTATTATCTCTATCAGATCTCACTTTTGCAAGTGGCTGTGAAGGGATTGACAACCGCTTTATCGCGTTGGTTGCAAGGTTCTTATTTGTTTGTGCAGGTACAAGGCGACTTGCGTGTAACCTCCTACTGGATTGATACCTTGGTTCTCAAAAACTGAGGGAAATACTTACGCTACTTTGCTGCATCACCCTTTCCTCTTCAAGGGAAAACCAACACATGCTCAAGAGGTAGCAAGAAGGATTTTTGGCGCCGTTGCCGGGGAGGCTTACGCCAAGTCAAGTCAAGATTTGATCTCTCGGCAACTCGCCGATTTCTGGAATCGTTGCCGGAAAGATCTACGCACAAGTCAAGACATACCAAGTACCCATCACAAACTCTTATCCCTCGCATTACATTATTTGCCATTTGCCTCTCATTTTCCTCTCCCCCACTTCACCCTTGCCGTTTTATCCGCCATTTTTCCATTAGCCTCTTTTCACTTGCTTCTTGTGTTCTTGTATGTTTGTGTGCCTATTTGCCCCAATGGCTTTACCTAAAAGCATTGATCCCCACCTTAGAAGGTTGGAAGAGATTGAAATCAATGTTAGAAGCTTTATGCCTTTGCAGTTCGAACATAATAATTTCTTCAGAAATGAGCTTAAAGAACAAAAAAGTTTAATGGAATACAAGAATAAAGAGCTTGATGATATGTCTAAGGAATCTTATGGTCTGAAATCACAGTTTGCTCAGCTTGAAAATTTGGTAGGCCAAATTTCGGATAAGCAGGCCACCTTAGTTAATAAGATGGCCGCTAAACCGGAAGATCGAGACAAAAATAATGATGAAGATCTGAAAGTGATTGATGTGTCTCCTATTAAATCTTTGTTTTCCAATATGAATCTTGATAAAGATGGGAATGGAGATGAGTCAACTTTAGCTAAAAGGCGTCCCAATGGTTCAGAGTTTTTAGTTCTTGATGCAAAAATGTGTAAAAGTGGGATTGAAGAGGTCAAAACTTTACATAGCAATGAACCCACTATTTTGGATTTCAAGGAATTTAATTATGATAATTGCTCTTTGATAGATTGTATTTCCTTGTTGCAATCCGTGCTAAATTCTCCTCATGCTTATAGTCAAAATAAAGCTTTTACCATACATATTGTTGATGCCTTAATGCAATCTTATGAAGAAAAACTTGAATTAGAAGTTTCTATCCCTAGAAAACTTTATGACGAGTGGGAACCTAGTATCAAAATTAAGATTAAGAATCATGAATGCTATGCTTTGTGTGATTTGGGTGCTAGTGTTTCCATGATTCCTAAAACTTTGCTTGATATGCTAGGTTTCCATGAATTTGATGATTGTTCTTTAAATTTACATCTTGCGGATTCCACCATTAAGAAACCTATGGGAAGGATTAATGATGCTCTTATTGTTGCAAATAGGAATTATGTGCCCGTAGATTTCATTGTCCTTGATATAGATTGTAATCCTTCATGTCCTATTATTCTTGGTAGACCTTTCCTTAGAATGATTGGTGCAATTATTGATATGAAAGAAGGAAATATTAGATTACAATTTCCATTAAGGAAAGGCATGGAGCACTTTCCTAGGAAGAAAATTAATTACCTTATGAATCTATTATGAGAGCCACTTATGAATTGAATACCAAAGATGGTAATACCTAGATTTATTCTTGTTTTTATGCCTAGCTAGGGGCGTTAAACGATAGCGCTTGTTGGGAGGCAACCCAATTTTATTTTTGTTCTTTACTTTTTGTTCCTGTTTAGTAATAAATAATTCATCTGGCCTCTTGTTAGATGTGGTTTTGTGTTTTAGTTAGTGTTTGTGCCAAGTAAAACCTTTAGGATAACCTACGGTGATAGTTAATTTGATCTTGCTGAAAAACAGAAACTTTTGCATGCACGAGATTAGTTTTCATAAATCACAGAAATGTGATTTTCAGTTGATTTTTTTGCAAAAGATTAAGAAACAAATTACCTAGGACTTCCTAATTTGGTAGAATTTTTGGGGTTCCATAAATATTCGAGAGGCATCGCCGATTTCCCTAGTATCATCATTATTTGCCACACGAATCCAGATTGAGATTGAGGCAATTAAGTTAATTAAATTTTTGAATCACTGACTCAGGTCCATTGTCGAATCCTACTCAGCAATTGTCGAATCCTACTCAACCAAAAAGGGGGTACTTATGTATGGCGGAACGGGCCAACTGGTCTTTCATAATAAAGAGATAGACGGAACTCGTATGAAACGACTTATTAGCATATTAATAGATCATTTTGGAATGGGATATACATCCCATATACTGGATCAACTAAAGATTACAGATTGCTATAGACTGTTCTATTTTTGACAGATTCTGTTTTTCGTGTGTTGTTTGCTTATTTTGATGAATCTATAGCTAGTATTGGGCGGTATGAACCATAGATGATGAGGACATCAATACCATTGTTACACCCACAGCCCTGCTGCTATACATACTGGACCAATTACTAGAGCTCGCGCACGCCAACTAAATTACCAGGTACTTTCGTTTCTTGGTAATGATTCTAATGTTCATGAGAATATGATGCTGCCTAAATTGGATACATTTGTTTTGCTTACAAATGAAGGGCCTAGCTTGGAGAAGGATGAACATTGGAGCAAGAACAAGCATGGAGATGATGGCATGCGCAAGGGGAACAAGAATGGAGTTACAAGTGATGATTTCAGGTCTTTGAAGCCACCATAACGAGTGCATGAAGCCTTGGACGAAATATACAAGATGTCACTTCATAAATTTCGTCCAGAGGCTATTATAGGTGCTGTGTCACCTTTTTATTGGGCCAGGCCCATGTAATTTCGAAATACATAAGTATAGGCTATTTTTAGAGTCCGTATGTGTGGGGAAACAAGAGATAGGGTTGATTTCGGACCCCTCCACCAAGGGCCATGAAATTCCCCCTCTCTTCCTCCATATATACAGCCCTTAGGGCACCGTTTAGACTTTGGGTTTTGTTTAGATTAAAGTTCGCCATAGCTGCAACTTCCCGTACTTCGTTTTTGTTCAACGACCAGACAAAGGCGTCACAGAACCCCACCTTGATCAATAAAGCTTTCATCTTATATTCGCAATATCCAGATTGCAATCTCAGTTTCTTGCTTGTTCTTCGTTTGCCCGCAGGAAACAGACCCTCGTGGTCAGGTTGATCGTGCTCCGGCATGGTCAATAACCTCTCGGAGTTGGTTTAGCGATTGCTAAGGCGCGACATCCTCGCACGTTCGTAGTCGGATCGTCAAAGTCGACTTCCCCCAAAGCGATATCCATCATCTCATCGAAAGACGGGACACCTTTGCCTCTATCAAGTGGTATCAGATTTCTAGGTTGCTCGGTGAGATTTTACAGTTTTTCGTAGTTTAGATCGAGTCTTTTCTTCATACCTATAGTCCACGAAAAAGCCACACAAAAAATTAGGGTTAGTTCATCATATCCGAACCAATCTGAGCCATTGCATAATCTTTTCTGTATTTGCGTTGTTGAATTTGCGGTTGCATCGTCGTGTCTAGTTGCTGGTCTTAGTGTCTAGTCCTTTAGAGTTTCGAGTTCTGTTCACAAGTTGTCACGCCGCCGCCGCATCATCATCATCACCGCTGCCATATACCACCATCGTCATCACCGCTGCCATATACCACCATCATCATCACCGCTGCCATATACCACCATCGTCGTCACCACTGCCATCTACCACCATCGACATCACCGCACCCATATACCACATATCCACCTCCATCACGCCAATCCGAGTCCACCTGCAACATATATCTGCCACCAGTCCAAGTTCCACCAGATTCATCTCCTCCACCAGTCCGAGTTCCACCAGATTCATCTCCGCCACAAGTCCTAGTCCGAGTCTAGTATTTGTTGCTTTGTTTTCGACTTCCAGATCATGCCATACTCTAAGTCGTGATAGAGAAGGACTCCCGAACTTTCGGGTTACCCGCAGTAGAAAAAGAGCTCCAGTTTAAAAAAAACTAAGTCTGGAAAATTCTGGCTAGGCAGTTTCTAGACCATTTGTAGACTTTTTCAAAAAAACATTGTTGCGGAGCAATAAAAAGTGCAAAAAAAAGAGAGAGAAAATTCAGAGTGTGCTCCTCCCTTGTTTATGTGCAGCGTCGTGATTTTGTTAGTGTTCTAGGCTCGCGTCTCTAGCACAGTCTAGCCTAGGACCAGCACAGTACCGTCGTTGAGCGTTTATTCAACTTTGCATCTCTGAATTGATTATTGCTGGCCCTTTTTGCTACCATATTATAAGCCTTCCCAGCTCCACATACATCTACGTCGTGCGTTTGATTCTCCCTGGTAATCGCTCTATCCAAGCTTTGAGAGTTTTGACTACAACGATTGCCGATCACCACCTGCTGCTGGGTAAGAACTCGTAAGAATTTGAGATTCGCTTGAAGGATTTGTGACACACCACCACCACCACCGCTTCCTAGTAGTTTGTAGAATCATATTATTTTGTGTTTCTATTGCTGCTAACCATGCCAGGATCACAAGCCGATGAGACTGATTGGGAGAACCTGACGAACAAACAGCTACATGATAAATTTCAGCAAATGATGAGTGGACAGGTGCAAGATGTGCTAAACAGATTTAACGAGGCCATGGGGAAGATAGATGGCATTGAGAATACGTTCGAAACAAAGCTTGATAGCAAGTTTAATGAATTGCTCGCGCGTTTTCCACAACCATCGCCGGCTGCACCTATCCCACCTCTGCAACAACAACAACAACGCCTCCTTCCGAATCAGTATGGAAGAGCGAAGCGTGTTCCTATTGAGGATGGCCAAACTTCTGGTGATGTTGTTCCTGTTGTTGATGCTTCTTTTGCTCGTGCTACTGCTGCTGCTGGTACCCAGGAGGATGATGAGTATCCGGGCGATTATGAGGATGAGGTTGATCAAAATCAGAACTACGTGCAGCCACCAGCACCACCACCAGCAGGTCGACCTCAGGTATATATTCGTAATGGTAGGCCTGCACCACCACCTCAGGTACGAGATGATGTCCATATTCCTAAACTGAAATTGAATATTCCACCATTTGAGGGTAGGTATGTTCCTGATATATATCTTACTTGGGAGTTAGAAACTGAACAACGTTTTACATGTTTACAATATCCCGAGGAGAGACGGGTTGCTGCTGTTGTTTGTGCTTTCACTAGTTTTGCATGTGTATGGTGGTCTGAACATTGTAGATTATATCCTATTCCAGCTACTTGGGCTGCTTTGAAAACTGCTATGTGTACTCGTTGGGTTCCACCATATTATCAACGTGAATTGCTTCAAAAATTGCAGCGTTTAAGACAAGGAAAAAATTCTGTAGAAGAATATTATCAGGAATTACAAACTAGCATGATTAGATGGGGTATTGTTGAGGAGAATGAAGTTATGCTTGCACGTTTTACGAGTGGATTAAATAGAGAGGTTTAGACCATTCTAGAGTATAAGGAGTATACTAATATCACTCGTTTATTCCATCTTGCTTGTAAAGCTGAACGTGAAGTGCAGGATCGACAAGCAATGGCGCGCACTAACTTTTCTGCAGGTCGACCTTCCTCATGGACACCGCGTGCATCTTCTACTTCCACTGCACCAGCAACTCCATCAGGTGCCATCTCCAGCCGTGATACAAGAAAGCAGGCACAACCACCATCATCTGCCAAGAGCGCACCTGTCGGGCCTGCACAGAGCTCTTCTTCTTCCATGGGATCAACAGGGCACACAAGTGATATTATTTGTCGTTGTTGTAAGGAAAGAGGTCATTATGCGCGAGAATGCAAATCTCAGCGTGTGATGATTGCTACTGAGGATGGTGGGTATGAGTCTACTAGTGACTATGATGAGGAGACTTTGGCTCTTATTACACGTGAAGAACATGGTGGAGATGATTCTGATCATGAGACGCAATACATGGCTCCTGAAGACGCTGATAGGTATGAATGTTTAGTTGCTCAACGTGTTTTGAGTGTGCAGGTCACACAAGTTGAGCAAAATCAGAGGCACAATTTGTTCCATACCAAGGGAGTTGTGAAGGATCGTTTTGTGCGCGTCATCATAGACGGAGGGAGCTGCAACAACTTAGCTAGCATGGAGATGGTGGAGAAGCTTTCTCTCACCACAAGACCACATCCACATCCTTACTACATCCAATGGTTCAACAACAGCGGCAAGGTTAAGGTAACACGTACTGTTCGTGTGCATTTTAGTATCTCTACATATGTTGATTATGTTGATTGTGATGTGGTACCTATGCAAGCATGTTCCTTATTACTTGGTAGACCATGGCAATTTGATAAAAATTCTGTACACCATGATAGAAACAATCACTATACTCTTGTTCATAAGGATAAAAATATTACTTTGCTTCCTATGACTCCTGATTCCATTTTGAAAGATGATATTAATAGAGCTAATAAAGCAAAACAGGAGAAGAATAAGAGTGACAATCAGATTGTGGCAAAAGAATTTGAGCAACAAATGAAGCCTAATAATAAACCATCTAGTGTTGCTTCTGAAATTAAATTGAAAAGTGCATGTTTATTTGCCACCAAATCTGATATTGATGAGCTAGATTTCAGCAAATCTGTTTGCTATGCTTTTGTGTGCAAAGAGGCATTATTTTCATTTGAGGACGTGCCTTCCTCTTTGCCTCCTGATGTCACTAACATTTTGCAGGAGTTCTCTGATGTCTTTCCACAAGACGTGCCACCGGGATTACCGCCTATTCGAGGGATTGAGCATCAGATTGACTTAATTCCCGGTGCTTCGCTGCCAAACCGTGCACCATACCATACCAATCCAGAGGAGACGAAGAAGATTATGCGTCAAGTACAAGACCTTCTCGACAAAGGTTATATACGCGAATCCCTTAGTCCTTGTGCTGTTCCTATTATTCTAGTGCCGAAAAAGGATGGTACATCACGTATGTGTGTTGATTGTAGAGGCATTAATAATATTACTATTCGTTATCGTCATCCTATTCCTAGGCTAGATGATATGCTTGATGAATTGAGTGGCTCTACAATATTCTCCAAAGTTGATTTGCGTAGTGGATACCATCAAATTCGTATGAAATTGGGAGATGAATGGAAAACAGCATTTAAAACTAAGTTTGGATTATATGAGTGGTTAGTCATGCCTTTTGGGTTAACTAATGCACCTAGTACTTTCATGAGATTAATGAACGAAGTTTTACGTGCTTTCATTAGATGATTTGTGGTAGTTTACTTTGATGACATATTGATTTATAGCAGATCTTTGGAAGAACATTTGGTACATTTACGTGCTGTTTTTATTGCTCTACGTGATGCACGTTTGTTTGGTAACCTTGGGAAGTGCACCTTTTGCACCGACCGAGTATCTTTTCTTGGCTATGTTGTTACTCCACAGGGAATTGAAGTTGATAAAGCCAAGATTAAAGCTATTGAGAGTTGGCCGCAGCCCAAAACGGTCACACAAGTGAGGAGTTTTCTTGGCCTCGCTGGATTCTATAGGCATTTTGTGAGAGATTTCAGCACCATTGCTGCACTTCTCAATGAGCTTGCAAAGAAAGATGTGCCTTTTCTGTGGGGTACCGCACAGGAAGAAGCCTTCACAGTATTAAAAGATAAGTTGACACATGCTCCTTTACTCCAACTTCCTGATTTTAATAAGACTTTTGAGCTTGAATGTGATGCTAGTGGGATTGGATTAGGAGGTGTGTTATTACAAGATGGCAAACCTGTTGCATACTTTTCTGAAAAATTGCGTGGGCCTAGTCTGAATTATTCTACTTATGATAAAGAATTATATGCTCTTGTTCGGACTTTAGAAACATGGCAACATTATTTATGGCCCAAAGAATTTTTTATACATTCTGATCATGAATCTTTGAAACATATTAAAAGTCAAGCTAAATTGAATCGTAGACATGCTAAATGGGTTGAATTCATTGAGACTTTCCCTTATGTCATTAAACACAAGAAGGGAAAAGAAAATGTTATTGCTGATGCATTGTCTCGTCGCTATACTATGCTTTCACAACTTGACTTCAAAATATTTGGTTTGGAGACCATCAAAGATCAATATGTGCATGATGCTGATTTTAAAGATGTAATGCAGAATTGTAAAGAAGGAAGAATGTGGAACAAGTTTGTCGTTAACGATGGATTTCTGTTTCGTGCTAACAAGCTATGCATTCCAGCTAGCTCCGTTCGTTTTTTGTTGTTGCAGGAGGCGCATGGAGGAGGATTAATGGGACACTTTGGCGTGAAGAAGACGGAGGACGTACTTGCTACACATTTCTTTTGGCCAAAGATGAGACGGGATGTTGAGCGTTTTATTGCTTGCTGCACTACATGTCAAAAAGCTAAGTCACGATTCAATCCTCATGGTTTATATATGCCTTTGCCTGTACCTAGTGTTCCTTGGGAGGATATATCTATGGACTTTGTTTTAGGTTTACCCTGAACAAAGAAGGGGAGGGATAGCATATTTGTTGTCGTGGATAGATTCTCGAAAATGGCACACTTTATACCATGTCATAAAAGCGATGATGCTGTTAATGTTGCTAATTTGTTCTTTCGTGAAATTATTCGCTTGCATGATGTGCCAAATACTATTGTTTCAGATCGTGATACTAAATTTCTTAGCCACTTTTGGAGATGTTTATGGGCTAAGTTGGGGACTAAACTGCTTTTTAGTACTACTTTTCACCCCCAAACTGATGGACAAACTGAAGTAGTCAATAGAACATTGTCTACTATGCTTAGGGCTGTTTTGAAGAGTAATAAGAAAATGTGGGAGGAATGCTTGCCTCATATTGAATTTGCTTATAATCGTTCATTGCATTCTACTACTAAGATGTGCCCTTTTGAAGTTGTGTATGGTTTCCTACCTCGTGCACCTATTGATTTGTTGCCTCTTCCATCTTCGGAGAAGGTTAATTTTGATGCTAAACAACATGCTGAATTGATTTTAAAAATGCATGAGTTAACTAAGGAAAACATTGAGCATATGAATGCCAAATATAAACTTGCTGTAGATAAGGGTAGAAAACATGTTGTGTTTGCACCTGGAGATCTTGTTTGGTTACATTTGCGTAAGGATAGATTTCCTGATTTGCGCAAATCAAAGCTCATGCCACGTGCTGATGGTCCCTTTAAGGTGTTAGAGAAAATAAATGATAATGCATATAAACTTGAGCTGCCTGCAGATTTTGGGGTTGGTCCCACTTTTAACATTGCAGATTTGAAGCCTTATTTGGGTGAGGAAGATGAGCTTCCGTCGAGGACGACTTCATTTCAAGAAGGGGAGGATGATGAGGACATCAATACCATTGTTACACCCACAGCCCCTGCTGCTATACATACTGGACCAATTACTAGAGCTCGCGCACGCCAACTAAATTACTAGGTACTTTCATTTCTTGGTAATGATTATTCATGAGAATATGATGTTGCCTAAATTGGATACATTTGTTTTGCTTACAAATGAAGGGCCTAGCTTGGAGAAGGATGAACATTGGAGCAAGAACAAGCATGGAGATGATGGCATGCGCAAGGGGAACAAGAACGGAGTTAGAAGTGATGATTTCAGGTCTTTGAAGCCACCATAACGAGTGCATGAAGCCTTGGACGAAATATACAAGATGTCACTTCATAAATTTCATCCAGAGGCTATTATAGGTGATGCGTCACCTTTTTATTGGGCCAGGCCCATGTAATTTCGAAATACATAAGTATAGGCTATTTTTAGAGTCCGTATGTGTGGGGAAACAAGAGATAGGGTTGATTTCGGACCCCTCCACCAAGGGCCACGAAATTCCCCCTCTTTTCCTCCATATATACAGCCCTTAGGGCACCATTTAGACTTTGGGTTTTATTTAGATTAAAGTTCGCCATAGCTGCAACTTCACGTACTTCGTTTGTGTTCAATGACCAGACAAAGGCGTCACAGAACCCCACCTTGATCAATAAAGCTTTCATCTTATATTCGCAATATCCAGATTGCAATCTCAGTTTCTTGCGTGTTCTTCGTTTGCCCGCAGGAAACAGACCCTCATGGTCAGGTTGATCGTGCTCCGGCGTGGTCAATAACCTCTCGGAGTTGGTTTAGCGATTGCTAAGGCGCGACGTCCTCGCACGTTCGTAGTCGGATCGTCAAAGTCGACTTCCCCCAAAGCGATATCCATCATCTCATTGAAAGATGGGACACCTTTGCCTCTATCAATAGAGAAGTTGGAATACAGTAGGTTTAACACCAATATAAATAAAGAATGAGTTCATTACCGTACCTTAAAGTTGTGGTTTGTTTTCTTGCACTAACGGAGCTCATGAGATTTTCTGTTGAGTTTTGTGTTGTGAAGTTTTCAAGTTTTGGATAAAGATTTGATGGATTTTGGAATAAGGAGTGGCAAGAGCCTAAGCTTGAGGATGCCCAAGGCACCCAAGGTAAAATTCAAGCACAACCAAAAGCCTAAGCTTGGGGATTCCCCGGAAGGCATCCCCTCTTTCGTCTTCGTCTATCTGTAACTTTACTTGAGGCTATATTTTTATTCACCACATGATATGTGTTTTGCTTGGAGCATCTTGTATGATTTGAGTCTTTGCTTTTTAGTTTATCACAATCATCCTTGCCGTAAACACCTTTTGGAGAGACACTCATCAATCGGAATTTATTAGAATACTCTATGTGCTTTACTTATATCTTTTGAGCTAGATAATTTTGCTCTAGTGCTTCACTTATACCTTTTTAGAGCACGATGGTGGTTTTATTTTGTAGAAATTATTGATCTCTCATGCTTCACTTATATTATTTTAAGAGTCTTTTAGAATAGCATGGTGATTTGCTTTGGTTATAAAATTAGTCCTAATATGATGGGAATCCAAGTTGGGTAAAATAAAAACTTTCATATGGAGTGCATTAAACACTATGATAAATTTGATACTTGATAATTGTTTTGAGATATAAAGGTGGTAATGTTAGAGTCATACTAGTCATGTCGGCCCGGGTTCTCTGTCATATGGATGCTAGCGACGAAATCATATACGTGAGCCAAAATGTGCAAATGGTCCCGGGCCAGGTAAGGTGGCACCTGTGGGAATACCGTGCGTGAGGCCGCAAAGTGATATGATGTGTTACGTGCTAGATTGGTGTGACTTAGGATCGAGGTCCTGACAGCTTTGGTATCAGAGCCTGGCTGCCTGTAGGATTACCAAGCCAAACTGGTCGAAGTTGAGTCTAGAAATTCTTTAGTTATATAAAGGAATTGATTGTGGGAAGGAACGTAAGGCTCTTTTTACTCCTTATACCTCATGGCCTTCTGATCCGAGTCATCCTATATTTCCTACGGGGTTAAGGAACTAGGCTTTCTCTTCCGTCTATCAGGATCACGTGTTACTGCTCTATAGTTCCATAGGATTGGTTGATCAGAGTCATACCCCAGTTTTTAAGTACTTCCAGTGTAGTCTGTTTAGTATTATCTCAGAACCTTGGGTGGTGATGTTGAGTTGATGTACTACCCCATTTTTAGCAAGATGTCTCATTCTAAGCATTTTATTGTCGTTATGCTGCCGGAATTGCCCTAAGAGTTCGAGAGATACTAAATTCCTTGTCCTACATTCTACAGCCTATAGCTGATGTTGATTCCGTCCTTGGTTTCGTTTCTCAGGATGTCATCAGTTAAGCGAAGGTCTGTTGCTCGTAGCCAGAACCACGAAGATGGTAGGGATGAGGATCCTCCCGACCAACCTTCATTGACAGAGTTGATGTTAGAGATGGAGAGGAACAAGCGTGAGTTTAACCACTTGTTGGCACGTATCGAGGACAATACCACACATCAGTTCAAAGAGTCTCCGACCATTCATGATCTCATTCGCTTGCACCCACCCACCTTTCATCATTTTATTGAGCCACTCGATGTGGATGACTGGCTCCGTAGCATCACTCATAAGTTGCATTCTACGAACGTAGCTGAAGATGACAAGGTCACCTATGCCATATACCACCTGGAAGGTCCTGCTAGTCTTTGGTGGCAAAACTATGAGGCTATGCTTCCAGCTGGCCAGATTTCCACCTGGAGAGATTTCACTAAGGTTTTTCGCGATCATCACATTCCTCGGGCCCTCATTGATTGCAAGACAGAATAGTTTTGTAGTTTCACCCAGAGTAAGATGGTTGTTGATGCCTACAGTAGAGAGTTTGAGAACCTCGCCCGCTATGCTACAGAAGAGGTGTCCACGGACGCCAAGAACCAGGCAAGGTTCCGGAAGGGTCTCAACCCCAAGCTGCGCCGTGATCTCCACCTGCATCATTGTGATAGATTCCAGGCTCTTGTGAACAAGGCCATTAATGCAGAGATAGCTCAGCTCACTTACGAGGAGTCTCGTCAGCACACCCATGATTTGGGATCTTCCTCTGGTTCTAGCTCCCAGAAGCGTCGGATTTGGATTCCAAACTCCGGTCTTCCTTCCGGATATTCACCGAGGCCATCTTATGTGGTGCCTCACCCAGCTCAGTCGTATGCTCCACCCAGGCCTATTGCTAGACCGCCTATCAGTGCGGGTCCACGTCCAACCTCAGGGACTTGCTTCACATGCGAGAAGCCAGGACACTATGCACGTGACTGCTCTTAGTCCAGTTATGCTCCACCCCAGCCCGAGAAGTCTGTTAGCTGTGTTAAGCCATCAAGCAAGACGATCAGTGCCAAGCCAGCTCGCACTAAACATGGATGTGTGCATCACGTCTCAGCTAAAAATGCTCATGATGACCCGGATGTTGTTCTTGGTACACTCCTTTTCAATTGTCATCCAGGATCGGTTCTATTCGATACTGGAGCTTCTCATTCTTTCATTTCTGAAGGCTATGCTCGTTTGCATGACATGTCATTTTGTGATATGCCAACTCCTCTTGAAATCCAAACCCCAGGGTCTAGATGGAAACCACCATAATAAGCTATGGTAATGAAATCCTTGTTGATAGACTTGTATTCCTTGCATCACTTGTAGCCCTCAAGTCCTCAGATATTAACATCATCTTGGGTATGGACTGGATGACAGCTCATCATGCCAAGATTGATTGTTACACCAGGTCTGTTCAGCTTACACACCCATCTGGCAAGATAGTCACTATCTCCACTAGAATTGCAAAGCGTCAGCTCTATTCTCTTAATGCCAGCCCTCTTCCAGACCTTGAAGATATCTCGGTAGTCCGTGTGATGTAGGGTAGAACCCTAGAGGCCGATCTTTCATGATTGGAGCGGTCCTATGAAGAACATGAAGAACATAGGGAAGAACAGAGAGAAATCACAAGGGGAAACACTCAAGAACAAGTCCAATCACACATCCACTAGACAATCAAACACACAAGATCCACAAGGGTACATGAACAACAAAAGGAAATATACAAGGCAGAGTTCATCTCCAAGAGGAGGTCTTGATAGTATCCTAGACGGATCTTCCCACGAGGGGGTCTTGACGATATCCCACAGGATCATCTCACATGTAGGTCTTGAACTCCATGGGAGTGGTCTCTCTCTCTCAAGAGGAGGAGGTAGGCGCAAAGCTCACCTAAGAATGAGCTATCATATTTGCTAACCCTGGAAAGGAGGTGGAGGTGGTCTATTTATAGTCTAAGCCATGAAGGGGTAAGTGGGAGAGGGATATAAGGCCAAAGGCCCGCGGCTGTGCACAGGCAGGGCGGTAGTACCAGACTCATGGGTGGTAGTACTGCTTGAGCGGTAGTACCGGACTTATACCGCTCGATCACTGGAGTTTGTTGGGTTGAGCGGTAGTAGGCGGATGTTGGGGGTAGTGCCGCTTGGGTGGCCTCAGCGGTAGTACCACTTGGAGTGGGCGATAGTACCGCTTGTTCTGGTGTGGCCAGGTTCTCTTCCTCCTTCTCTTCCTCGTTCTCTTCCATGCTTCCCTCGCGGACGGTGTAGTCGTTCCTTGGCGCTTGCACTCCTCCTTGACATCCGTGAAGCTCCAACAATACCTATGCAAGCACAAGACTGGAGTGTCAAGTAGTATACCATCCTCGAAGGGGTCAAGTGAACGCGTGTAAAGGAGAAGATTCACCTTTATGTATGAGAAGTAGAGGTCGCACGTGTCACTTGCCAAACAGACTCTTGACATGGTGATGGCCGTAGGTACCATGGGAAAGATCCGACCTCGGATCGAAAACCAAATCACCATGGGAAAGAGATGGCGGTGCCGTGTCGAAGTGGTCGATCACCAAGCACTCATCGTCTAGTAGCTCGAAATGGGCACTCTCCAATGTCGCACCATCTTGTGATTCCTTCAAAATGAGCAAATACAACAAACACTTGGAAAAACAAATGTGGTTAGCATTAGTGCAAAACCAAGCATTCAAGAGGTGATTCACCAAACAAGTGTTGTCATCAAGCATAGCGTATGGTTTGACAAAGGGTTGTGACATGGCATGTAAGCACATAAATTGAGCACAAGCAAAGATATCATGGGGACAAGCATGTAAATGTGAGGTAGAGATGCAAATATGTGTGACAAGAGCATAAGCATCTACCTCAAGGTCATAGCAAGTATTCACAAATTTCTCGATGAAAGGTCGTGGTGGGAAAGACAATCCTCATTGCTCTCTAGAGCTCGTTTTGTCAACTCGTCGGATTGCGAGGTTGACAAGTATTCATGGGTACCTACACAAAAGAGACACAAACCAAAGAAATTGTGCGCGTGGTAAATGTACACATCATCCATCATGATGTGTATGTGCACATGTGAGTTAGCACAAGATAAGCATCGCTCAAAGAAGTTTGATGCATGGTATAAGAACGTGTCATCCATCATGAAAGAATAGTTATTATGTATGACATGATGGGGACACAAATTGAGAATGCAAGTATATGGCACATCAATAGCATTTTCATTCAAGGGAAACATATGGTGCACATAATTATTGGAATCATGCAATGGATGGGATGGATCAAAATCTCCTAACATGCATGAGGAAACTATGGGGGTCTCCTCTTGAGAAAATCGGAAACATCATATGGAGAAAATGGATAACATCCAAAACAATGCATATCCGAAGCTAGGTTGTCATGGCATGGCATATGAGATAAATGATGCAAAGGTAGCATATCAATATCATCACAAGAAAAACAAATGTGAATAACCATGGGATTGTCATCTATGCCACATGTGCAAATTGGGTTTATTTTAATGCCATATGCATAGTCACCATGAAGAGATTGCAAATAAGACATATGGTTGATCTCATGCATAGAATATGACAAGTCAAGCGTATTATCAAACATGATGTGACCTAAAGAATTGTCACAAGAAATCCTATGTAACATGGCATCACAACTAATAGATTCCACATGAGAATCATCATATTCATCATAAATGGGAAAATCATCGCATGGTGAAATCATACTAGCATGAAGCATGATACTGGGTGGATCAACATCATGCAAGCAATCAATTTCAAGAATGTCCGCTAGTGGTACTAGAGCATCACTGAGGGAGTCCTGGACTAGGAGGTGTCCGGATAGCCGAACTATCATCATCGGCCGGACTCCAAGACTATGAAGATACAAGATTGAAGACTTCGTCCCGTGTACGAATGGGACTTTCCTTGGCGTGCAAGGCAAGCTTGGCAATACGGATATGTAGATCTCCTACCATTGTAACCGACTCTGTGTAACCCTAGCCCTCTCCAGTGTCTATATAAACCGGATGGCTTTAGTCCATAGGACGAACAACAATCATACCATAGGCTAGCTTCTAGGGTTTAGCCTCCTTGATCTTGTGGTAGATCTACTCTTGTAATACCCACATCATCAATATCAATCGAGCAGGACATAGGGTTTTACCTCCATTAAGAGGGCCCGAACCTGGGTAAAACATCGTGTCCCTTGTCTCCTGTTATCATCCGCCTAGACGCACAGTTCGGGACCCCCTACCCGAGATCCGCCGGTTTTGACACCGACATTGGTGCTTTCATTGAGAGTTCCTCTGTGCCGTCGCAATCAGGAGGGATGCCTTTTCCCGTCTTTAAAGACGGCGCTGTCGTCAAGGGAGCTTTGTCCACTATCCGGCTAGGCGGTTTTCTTATGACCGCCTGTTCGGCCGCCGCTCCGACAATGACCTCTCAGGTCATCAAAAGCGATCTTCACGTCAACTTGGAATTCGCCGAGCAGCTAGATCCGATGGAGCTCTCCTCCGTAAATGAGCTCTTGGATCGCATCGCCGCCCTGGGAGTCGCTACAGACTACGATCTGATTGGGCTTAAAACCGATCTGAGAGAAATTAACTCTCCCCAGGCTACCCACCACGTTGTCGTGGTAGAGGAACAACGCGGCGACTCTTCTTCTATGTTAAAGACCAGTTATGTCCGGATTCCCGATCCCCTCATGCCGGATTCCCGCGGAGGGACGGACGTCAATCAAGTACTGAACCTAAAGTCAGGCATCGGACCAGATTTGTTGGATAACATCCAGGAATCCAAGCTTCCAAATCCAGAAACTTCTCGGCCTTTGAGCCTCAGATTGGGCGGGGTTCCAAATTTAATTCCACCCGCCCACCCAAACATAAGCAATCTATCCCAAATACGGCAAGAGCCCGATGAAACAGTACATCATTACTGGGCCAGATTCCTCCTGGTCATGGACAGGATAAAGGACTGCCGTGAGGAAAGCGCAATCTCAATTTTCTGCAACAATTGCACGGACAAGGGAATCATGAACGCCATAAGTCGTCGCGAAGTTACACGCTTCGCCGACCTGGCGACCATAGTACAAAAATACTGTGCGATGGAGAGTGCCTGGAAAACCAAAACCAGGTTTTGGGACAATCCGGCCCTGAATACAACCCTAGTTCGAAATAAAAGGGTGCGTCATACTCAAGCACCTGGGTTAAAAACCAAAAAGCAAAAAACCCCTAAAGGGCACGGAACCGTACTGGAGGGATGGCTCAACGGACCCTGTAAAATCCACAGTACAGAGGGCGCCACTCCAACACATAGCCTTCGAGCATGTTGGATACTACGGCAGGTGGCCAAAAGTGGTGAAGGTTTTCTAGCCCCAGGTAACCAGCCCAACAGTACCAGTACGGTATTCACGGTCTTCGAGACTTTCGCATCAAATAATATACGGAAACGAACAATCCGTAGCCTCTCCAAAGTCTACCAAGTAGCAACAACAAATCCATGGAGTGACACGGCTATCACCTTCAATGCCAGCGATGAACCTAAATTACGAACATCCCGAGCACCAGCCGCATTGGTCCTCAGTCCGATAGTGGACGGCTTTCATCTTACCAAGGTACTCATGGATGGCGGCAGCGGATTAAACCTCATCTACGAGGAAACCCTCCAAAAAATGGAAATTGACTGGAGCCGCATTGAGCGAAGCAGCACAACCTTCAAAGGGATAATCCCTAGTCGAGAAGTACGCTGCATAGGAAAAATCACACTATATGTAGTGTTCGGCTCGCGGACAATTACAGGTCCGAGGAGGTCACGTTCCAAGTGGCCCCGTTCGGTAGCAGATATCACGCCTTGTTAGGGCGAGAGGCATTCACAATCTTCCAAGCTATACCCCATTACGAGTACATGAAGCTCAAAATGCCCGGGCCCAATGGAATAATCACTCTTGTCAGTGATCCAGATACAGCACTCCGTGCTGAAAATAAGACAGCCGCACTGGACCTAGAGGCATTATCTGAAGCCCTAGCGGCAGAGGAACTCACTGCGCTGCGCTCCATGGTGGATAGGGACGATGTGATACTTGATAAGAGGTCTAAGTCCACCTCTTTTAAACCAGCAGACGAAATAGTCAAATTCCAGGTCCATCCAACGGACCCCACAAAGACGGCCTCCATTGGGGCACAATTAAATCCTGATGTAGAAGCCGCACTACGAGAATTCCTTCGGGAAAATTGGGACATTTTTGCCTGGCACCCTTCAGATATGCCAGGAATCCCACGCAGGCTGGTAGAACACAGCCTAAATATCCTAAAAGGATTCAAGCCAGTCAAATAGGCTCTTCGGCGATTTTTCGAACCCAAAAGACAGGCAATGGGAGAGGAGCTAGCCAAACTCTTAGAAGCCAGATTCATCAGAGATATAAAACATCCGGACTGGCTAGCCAACCTGGTAATGGTACCAAAAAAGGATAAATCCTGGCGCCTTTGTGTCGATTTCAAAGACCTTAACAAGGCCTGTCCAAAGGACCCTTTCCCTCTCCCTCGCATCGACCAAATCATTGATGCCACCGCAGGGCACGATTCATTGTGCTTCCTCGACGCATACTCCGGATACCATCAAATCAAGATGGCAGAAAAAGACCAGGCCGTAACGGCATTCATTACTCCGTACGGACCATTCTGCTTCAACACAATGCCCTTCGGACTCAAAAACGTCGGCGCAACATATCAGCGCATGATTCAGACATGTCTGGCCACCCAGATAGGCAAAACAGTGGAGGCGTACGTAGACGATGTGGTCGTTAAGACCAAACACGTCGAAACTCTAGTAGACGATTTGAGGCTTACATTCGACAACCTCCGAGCATACGAAATTAAACTCAACCCGGAAAAATGTGTTTTCAGTGTACCAGCTAGAAAGCTCTTGGGCTTCATTGTATCCGGCAGAGGAATTGAAGCAAACCCAGCCAAGATCCGAGCTCTGTCACAATTGGATATCCCAAAAGACCCCAAACAAATACAAAAACTAACTGGATGCGTGGCGGCTCTAAGCCGCTTCATCTCCCGTTTGGGAGAAAAGGCAATGCCCCTCTATCGCCTCCTCCGGTGCACCGAACACTTTGAATGGACGGATGCTGCCACGGTCGGACTCGAAGAAATTAAGGCCATATTGGCGACAAATTCGATCCTGGCCGCGCCCAACCTGGGCGAACCTATGTTATTATATATCGCGGCAACACATCAAGTTGTCAGCGCCGTACTCGCCGTCGAACGAGAAACATAAGGGCACAAATTCCCTCTTCAAAAACCAGTGTACTACGTATCCACTGTCTTAACCCCATGCAAGTCCCGGTACCCACATTATCAAAAGATAGCGTATGCGGTGTTCATGGCATCCCGAAAGCTGCGACACTACTTTCAAGAGTGTTCCATAACGGTGGCCTCCGAAGTACCTCTCATCGATATTATAAACAATCGCGAGGCGACGGGAAGGATTGCAAAATGGGCCATTGAGCTCTTACCATTTGACGTAACCTACAAACCACGGCGAGCCATAAAGTCGCAAGTTTTGGCCGACTTCATCACCGAATGGACCGAAGCCGAACTCCCTAAAGAGTACGGTGCATACTCCAATTGGATCATGCATTTCGATGGCTCCAAAATGTTGGCTGGCTTGGGGGCTGGCATCGTCTTGACGTCCCCAACCGGAGACATAGTCCAATATGTACTTCAAATAATGTACACGGACTCCAACAACGCAGCCGAATACGAGGCCCTTCTACATGGTCTCCAGATGGCAATCTCCATGGGTATTCAGCGCCTAGAGGTGCGCGGGGATTCAAACCTCGCAATATCCCAAGTAAATGGAGACTTTGACACCAAGGATCCGAAAATGGCAACCTACCGTAACGCCGTCATAAAAATGTCAGCTCGGTTCGAAGGACTCGAATTCCACCATGTAGCCCGGGATAATAACCAGGCAGCAGACGTGTTGGCACGCATCGGCGCAAAACGTGATGCCGTCCCTCCAAACATCTTCCTGGAGCGGCTCTTTAAGCCATCCGTATTATGGGAAGAAGAGTCCAGAAATAACAACCCGGAACCAACTGCACCACCCAACACGGAACATTCTGACACAATCGGTGGCTCAGCCAATGAAATAACACCTTCAGCCCATGAAATAATGGCAGTAATTGCCCCGTGGACGGAACCATTCCTAGCCTACTTAATCAGGCAGGAACTCCCCAAGACCAAAATGAGGCCCGCTACATAGCTCGGCGATCTAAAGCCTACAAGGTCCATGAGGGAGAACTTTATAAGAAAAGCACAACCAGAGTCCTTCAAAGGTGTATCTCCAAAGAGGAAGGGCGAAATCTCCTGGCTGAAATTCACGCCGGACTTGGCGGGCACCACGCAGCAGCCCGGGCCCTTGTAGGCAAGGCCTTCCGTACAGGATTTTATTGGCCGACAGCCCAGGTAGATGCTCAGGACTTAGTCCAATGATGCGTCGGTTGCTAGCTCTTTGCTAATCAAAGCCACATGCCACCCACCACCCTCAAAACTATACCCATCACCTGGCCGTTTGCGGTCTGGGGGCTTGACATGGTTGGACCCCTTAAAGGGGGAACCCACAAGAAAAAATACTTATTGGTCATGGTGGACAAATTCACCAAATGGATAGAGGCCAAGCCGGTTAAAATGGTAGAATCCGGACCTGTGATAGACTTCATATCCGGGGTAGTACACCGTTTAGGTGTCCCCCACAGCATCATCACTGATAACGGCACGAATTTCACGGCCGACGAGGTTAAACTCTGGTGCAAAAACATGGGCATCAAGCTCGACTACGCTTCAGTCTATCACCCTCAAACTAACGGTCAAGTGGAACGGGCAAATGGTCTAATCATGAGCGGCATTAAACCCAGACTAGTGCGGTCCCTCACGGAATCTAACACGCACTGGGTAGAGGATCTAGACTCCGTACTCTGGGGGCTGCGGACCACGCCAAACTGCACTACCAGATTCACACCATTTTTTATGGTATATGACGCTGAGGCAGTTTTGCCCTGCGACATACTTCATGACTCACCTCGCGTGTGCATGTACGAAGAAAGAGAAGCCGAGTTGGATTGGCAGGACAGTTTGGACGCCTTAGAGGAGGAGCGCGACGTGGCGAAATCCCGTTCCGCATTCTATCAGCAGTAGGCTCGAAGATATCAAAGCAGAGAAGTACGGGCTAAAACTTACAATGTTGGTGAACTAGTTCTACGCCTGCCGGACAAGAAAAAGGACAAACTTAAGCCCAAATGGGAAGGTCCTTTCATCATCAACCAAGTCCTTACCGGCGGTGCATACCGTCTACGCAACGCATATAACAACCGACTCGAGCCAAATCCATGGAACGCAGCCCGTCTCCGAAGATTCTACGCCTAGCGCCGGACTCAGAGTTCGTCTCCTTCCTCCGTCCACCTTTCATATTTTTTCGCTGTCTTTATTTTCCCTCCTTTTTCCTCCCTCTTTCAGTGCAAGCCTCTTGAGGGCTGATCTGTGCTTTGTTCGCACTCACTTGATGTGCTACTCGCACTCGTTATACCTGGGGGCTTCTTTAACAGAAGCTTATCTATACGGGCTTCATGCCCAACACATGTGTCATACTTCCGCATGTACCTTTTACTCACCATTATATGCATCGATATGACTTAAGTTTTGGCCAAGCTGGGTTGCCTGGCTCCTGTGCTTACCCCTACATTCCCGATTGTTCGGCTAGGAGGTAAAGGGAGCACATCTGCGATTGTTACTGCCAGATCAGCCGGATGTGTACCTCAGACTGGGTGAAGCCAAAAGCTAGCGTTCTTAAGGGAATATTCGGTCGGTGACCTGAAAGATGATTTATTACTTATTTATTTCTCTGCCCCCAGATGCTTTTTCTGCTCTTTTCACAGTCTGGACATGCACTTTAGGGCATGCGTCCCAGGGAAAGGAACCCCTAACGGAACTATTCTCCCTGGAAGATGTTTCTTACTAATCATGTAATATAACATAGCTAGTTGGGCACTTGTCTGATAAAGCACTTATGATCCCTACGCCTTGTCTTCATGCATGCCCCGGTTTTTGTATAATCGTCAGGGTATTCGGCACACTCCGGACTGTTGGGTCCCGAGGTTGAAGCGAAAAGGTCCGCAAAGACAAACGATCTACAATCCGGCTAGAAGGCATTTTACATGTCATTTTAAATTACATCGTCAAACTGACTGATTGTACTCCTCTTCAATCCCATCTAACAGGCTGTCTAATTTACAGTCCCGTTGGGAATATTTTGCGGCCAACTCTACTTGGCCGTACATCAGGCTCACAGGGATCTCCTTCCCATCGGGCCCCACAGGTCTGACCTCGGCCATGTGGTTTGGATCAGCCCTCGTGTACCGCGTCTTCACCATGGCCCAGGCCTCCCTGGCGCCTTCACGGCAGGCCGATATCTTCCACAGACGGAAACACTGCCATACTCCCTGAAGCTTCTTAGCAAGCCCTCCAAGACCCTCGGGTAGGGAGACGGAAGGCCATAAGGCCCGAGAAACGCCGCTCATCGCCTGCCGAACACGTTCGTGCAGTTGTAGCAGCTCGGGAAGAGGGTCTCCCGTGGAACCAGGCATCTCCTCCGCTGGACGACCCGTGAGCACACCTACAGACACATTTCTGTCAATCGACTTCCTCGCCGAACTCTTCTTTTTAAAAGAGTTTGCTCAAGCACTTACTGTAAATGCCGCGACGAAGCCGTCGATTCTCCTTTACGGAGTTAGACAGCTGGACCCGAACACCTTTTAGTTCTTCGCCCAGCTGGGTGTTGGCATCTTGGAGTTTGTTCCTCTCCTGCTGCACCCTTGTAAGCACCTTCTCGCCGGCCTTAAGCTGGCACAGCAGATGTTGCTTGTCTGGATCTAGTTCGGCACCCTCTGCAATATTATTGTCAGATTATACACACACACCGCACTTCATAAACTACTTCTCTTTTCGAAATATGAATTACCAGAGGGGGTCTCTGTGTCTCCCCGGGCAGCGGCTAGCGCGGCCTCAAGTTGGGCCTTGCATTCTTGAAGCTCCTGGGACAGGTGGGTATTCTTCTCCGTAAGATCCTGCATAACAAATGATCCTTAAATCAGTTAGTTTAACTATTTTAAGTCTCGGGGGCTACTGGCATATATAACCATTAAAATTCCTCACCCGTATGTCTTTTAAATACTGCTCCGTGGCTCTGGTTAAACCATCTTGAGCAGCACGGAGGTGCGCGTCTCCCGCATTAAAGGCATTCAACGCCTCTGGGGGAAACACGTGTCACGAAGAACTGTCCGGCGGTGCGTGTGATTCATGGCGCTCTCCACCTCAGACCTGGTGGCGGACAACCTGTTGGCATCCTCCGTTGGAGGAGCATCCGGCTCGCGCCTTGCACTCGCCTCCCCCTCTGGACCAGGCATTGGAGCCTGGCTGGCGGAGGCTTGGTTGGCAACCTCTCCGGGCTCAGTCCGGCGAGCGCTCTTTCTCCTGGAAGAATCATGAGCATTAATGTACCTCCCAGGAGTCTTTCCCTTAAAGGACAAGGGTGCGCCATACCTCTGCGGCGATGTTTCGATTCGCACTGCACTCTTCCGCCTGTTGGGCCGCACTAACCCTGGTTGGTCAGTCGCCGCAGGCTCGGCTTCCCGCCGTAAAGGCACCTCCTGCGAAGCACCGTTGGTACACGGTGGTCAGAAATAAGCATTACAAAAGTAACGGTGTCAGGACTTCGGTCGTACTCACCTGAGAAGCCGGAGATAAACCGGGGTAGTCAGCCGTAATGGCGACTAGAGCATTATCTATGCTGAGCTGGTGGAACACCCCATCAATAAGTTCCACCATTATGTCCGGATACTCTCCGGAGGCCGGATCAAGGGATCTTCCCGGATCCTCGGGTTGTGGAGTCGGGCTTTCCATGCCCTCCACATCCCGGCGCAGTTCCTGCATCGAAATCATAAAGTAAGACACTTATCTTTGAAAGCACGGATCGAATATATAAACGTCCGCTTACCCAACTCCGAGGGTTATTCATGGAGAATCCATTCAATGGACTCGTGTGGAGGAAGTCCTCCTTCTCCCCCTTGTACAAGCCGGACAGGATCTTCATCAGATCGGCGGCCGATCCCGACCCCTTGCGTCCATGACGGGTGGTGTCATTCTCCCCGTTGAAATCCCACATGGAGTGGCCCCTATATTGAAACGGCTGCACCCCTTGCATAATGCATATGGCCATGACTCCAATCATGGTCAGTCCGGAATGGGCCAGTAACCTTATCCGGCCCATCAGATATCGGATGCTCCTATCATCTTCCCGTTGAGGGCTCCGCGGGCGCCAACTCAGGCGTTCCTTCAGAGGAGCGTAGCTAAACTCCGGGAGGCCGATCCGAACTGGATCCGGTAGCGGGGCGTCTTCCATATAGAACCACTCCGAAGGCCAGTCTTTGGACGCCTTCTTCGGGGTTTCGAATAGATATTGGGCCCCGGCGATGCGCCATATTTCGGCTCCGCCCACTTGATATATCGACCCCTCGTGAGAACGGGGTACGAGGCAAAACAATCTCTTCCACAGCGCAAAATGGGGCTCGATGCCCAAGAACAGCTCGCAAAGAGCTACAAAGCCCGCGATGTGCAAAATGGAGGCAGGTGTGAGGTGGTGAAGTTGGAGTCCATAGAACTCCAGGAGCCCCCGGAGAAACGGATGTATGGGAAATCCGAGTCCCCTTATTAGGTAGGGGACGAAGCATACCCGCTCTCCTTTGGAGGGATTGGGGACACTCTCCGCCTGCTTCCCACCCTTGTAGGTGGCCAGTCCGGCTCGAACCAGAACCATAAAGGCTGGGGGAAGGTATCCCTGTGCTTGGAGCGTCACTAACTCGCTATGCGGGACTGAGCATCTCCTCCAGTCTCCTGGCTGAGGACTGGGAGCGCGAGAAGAGGAGCCGCGTCGACTGTCCATGTTGGAATGGATTTTTGTCAGATGCGCTTCGATGAGTACTTGCGGGAGGAGGATGGTGTGATTTGGATCTGGATCCCCGCCTCTCTTATAGGCGGCTTATTCGCGCAGATAGGGGGTAAAATGTAAAAATACCCTGGCTTTTCGCATTCATACAACACGTGGAAGAGGGCCGTTATTGGGCGTGGAAGCCAAGGAGCACAACATTTATGAAGAAACCGGACACTATTCGGCAAACACATGGAACATGGAGGGGAACCCGCCTTGCAAATGCCGAAGACAATGTACGCACCGGACTCATCGTCATTGAAGCCTGGTTCGGGGGCTACTGAGGGAGTCCTGGACTAGGGGGTGTCCGAATAGCCGAACTATCATCATCGGCCGGACTCCAAGACTATGAAGATACAAGATTGAAGACTTCGTCCCGTGTCCGGATGGGACTTTCCTTGGCGTGGAAGGCAAGCTTGGCAATATGGATATGTAGATCTCCTACCATTGTAACCGACTCTGTGTAACCCTAGCCCTCTCCGGTGTCTATATAAACCGGATGGATTTAGTCCATAGGACGAACAACAATCATACCATAGGCTAGCTTCTAGGGTTTAGCCTCCTTGATCTCGTGGTAGATCTACTCTTGTAATACCCACATCATCAATATCAATCGAGCAGGACGTAGGGTTTTACCTCCATTAAGAGGGCCCAAACCTGGGTAAAACATCGTGTCCCTTGTCTCTTGTTATCATCCACCTAGACGCATAGTTCGGAACCCCCTACCCGAGATCCGCCGGTTTTGACACCGACTATCACCTTCACCTATGTTACCTTTTTCATTCCACTCATGTGGTGTAGGTGATGTGGGAAAGACCAAATGGTGGTCATCTTCATCTTGATGGAACCATGTGGGGGGTGCATCATATTCCACCATGGCCATCGTCTTGTCCAAAGGGAGGACGAAGTCGTCGAGGATCGGCGCGTAATCATATATGGGACTTAGCACCAAATGAGAAGACACAATAGAGGTAGAGGTCAAGTTGTTAGAAATGCAAATGGCTTCACGAGTCCTATCAACTATCACACTCTCTCTATGTGGTGGTTCACTCACTCCCTCAAAATAGATGCACTCGAATTCGCATATGGTGGAGTCACTCATCTCACTCAAGTGGTGGGGGTTGTGGCTCTCCTCACAAGGGAATTGGGGCAACTCATCATATATGGGGCTAGTGGTGAAGTCACTCTCACTCTCAATATGGTGGCAAAAGTTACTCAAGTCATCATACGTCACCGTGGTCGAAGGGAGAATCACATGCTCAACCATCTCGTCGTCGTCACCGTGGATGAAGGCCGAAGATAGCACATCATCACTCTCCTGCATGATCGAAGGGAAAATCCCATGCTCGATCATCTCGTCGCTGTTGCCGTGGATGAAGACCGAAGATGGCACATCATCACTCTCGCCTCCTAAGATGGAAGCATCATCCTTGCTCGCCACCTTGTCGCTTGCCTCCAAAGCGTGGTCCTTGAGGGTCTCCATAGTCGTACTCGTCGCCGCACCGTCTTGAAAAAGAGTTAAGGTAGCCTCGGCATCATCAATGCCACAAAGAGGGATGGCGGTGAAGTCGAACTTGGGAGCATCGTCTTGGAGCTCGTCGGGCTTGGACATCGTGGTGGTACTAGCCTCATGCTTGTCGTAGAGCTTGGTCGCTGCAAAGTGTGCTTGGGGTGGAGAGGCCTTGGCCTTCATGAGTTCTTGTTCCGCCTTGAGAGCACCAATGTAGTAGTCATTGAGGGACTTGTAGTTCTCGAGGAAGATAGTCTTGGAGATGTCGTTGTTCAATCCCATCATGAAGTGGAACTTCATCGAAATGTGGTCATCCATGCCGGCTCGTCGCAAGGCAATCTTCATCTCCTTGAAGTAATTGTTGATGAACTTGGATCCTTGGATAGTGTTCTCCAATTGGCGTCGAAGTTGTTCCGTGTAGGTTGGAGGCACGAACTCTCGCCGCAAAGCTCTCTTCGTCTTGGGCCAACTCATCTCATAGCTCTCCGAAGGTGTGTGATGCCACCATGTCGAGGCGTAGTCGTGGAAGTTTCTTGTGGCGCACTTCACTTGATCTTCGAAAGGGACTTGATGTAGCTTGAGGTAGTCGTCCATCAAATGCTCCCACTCGAGGTACTCGTCGGGTTCTTGAGTCCCATAGAAAGGAATCGCGTGGTCGATGTCAAGGTCGTAGTAGCTCGTGGAAGTCGCGGACTTGAGCTTGGGGAGATTCTCTTGAGCGTAGTCTTGAAGTGCTTGTTGGCGAAGATTTGTATGTCCATAGGCGAAGATGCCTTGAAGTCGCTTGGCGAAGATGCCAAGGGATATGGTGAAGTCGTTGAGTGGTTGTTGGTGTTGAGCTCTTGACCTTCACTTTCTTGTTGGTGATGGTGTCGATGCCGATGTGATCTTGCCAGAGATGGTAGTTCGGAAGCATGTGCACGTGAGCCTCTTCTCGAAGATGAGGAAGATCGCTTGTAGGACATGATGAGGGCTTTGATCTCCTCCATTTTAGCTTGCATCTTGGCGTCGTTGGAGTTGTTCGTGGCATCGAATTCATCGTTGTTGTTGTAGACCGAAGGGGAAATGCCTTGCCTATCCATCACAAGACTCGAGTAGAGGTGAGTAGGAAATGAGATAAACAATACCAAGTTACCTTTTCCCAAAGTTGAGGATGTATCCCGTTTCACTCAATGTGAGATGAAAGAATAGTGGAATTGGTACCGGACTTGTTCACTCACACCTATCAATTAAAGCTTATGGTGTAGCTCAGTGAGGATAGTGGCACAAAAATTTAACGCAAAATGTTAGCAAGAGTCAATAATGTTGAAAGAGATTCACAAATTTGCAAGTGAAACAAGTAGACCAATAGCAAAGAATGGCACACAGAAACACACACACAGATAGATAAAAGGGGTCATGCAACCAAGGAATGAGCACAAAATGTGGAATCCATGAAAAACGCTCATGTTGCACAACTCAAGAGAGACGCTAGCACGATTGCTCAATAGGCGGATACGACACTTGTGCACAACCTATAAGATGCAAAATGGATATACTTTCTATCCCAAGTATGCTATATATGTATGGTTCCCAGTGTTCTCTCAAGATGATCCAAGATGATCGGATATGAAAATCTTATGTGCAATGTGGTATCATGCTATGGCACTTGCTTACAAGCTTCTTTGCTCTCTTTCTTTTGCTTAAAAGCTTTATTTCCTTTTTTGTTTGTATGGCCACTTTTGCACAATGCACAAACCTAGATAGCAATTGTGTATATGCGGGAACAAACTTGTGACACAAGATATGATACCAATATATGCGCCAGGATGATATGGTATGTATGCTATGGGAAGTATGATCACTAATGTGCACAAGTCATGTTGCCGGCAATACTCAAATGGCTAGTCTCAATAGGCAAGTAACACAAAATGGGCTAGGGGTTAACAATGCAATTTCAAGTCGGATATACAATGGTGTCGTCGAGGTTACCGTCCTTTGTGATGATGAGTAGTGGTGTTCTTGATGTAGATGCCAAGATGATGGAGACTCGTCCCTAAGTAGCCGAAACACCTTAGGAAATAGAAAAAAACCATGAACTCAAAATCTCAAATGACAAATGTCAAATGGTGGTAGCGGGAAAGCGGTGGTGGTTGCGGAAACTCAATGGGATTGCGGGAATGCAATGATGGGTTTGGAGACGCAATGCGGAAGTGGAGGGTAAGGTGGTGGACTATACACGGTATCAGAGTTGAAGCAATGGTCCCTAAGTAGCCGAAACACCTTAGGAGACTCAAAATACAACTCAAACAACCTCAAATGCTAAGGGGAACAAAATGGGTTAGGTTGCGGTGATTGGTGGTGGCTATGTGGATGATATGTTGGAGGGCCTAGGCAAACTTTCCAAATTTTGGAAACTTTGATGGATTCAAATGGTGTTGGAACCTATCTAGGTGGATGGGGGATGTCAATAGCTACTCAACGAGCTAAAGAACGTGAAAATCAGACTCCGGATGTGGAAGTTATGGGCAAAATGGTGAAACTCGGAACGCTGAAACTGGGTGGGGCGGTAGTACCGCTTGGGGGGGCGGTAGTACCGCTTGTGGTGCTCAGTGGTAGTACCGCTTGGAGGGGTGGTAGTACCGCTCGTGTCAGGATTCTTCGCATATTGAATCGGGGCGCGATTTTAGGGCGGAAATGGATGATTTCGGTGGCAAAATTTGACGAATTTCATGGATGGAAGGTGGGGAAACTTGGGGAGATGCTAGATCCACTCGAAACCAAGCAAATCAATGGATCAAAATCAACAAAACATCATCAAAACCAACAAATCAAAAAAATTGGGGGCTATTTTTGGTGGGGATTTTCGGATTTAGGACGAAATCAACAAAATCAAGCTTGAAAACAAAGGGTAGGGGCTCCTAAAATGTGATCAACGTGGCTCATGATACCAAGATGATGTAGGGTAGAACCCTAGAGGCCGATCTTTCACGTTTGGAGCGGATCCCTACGAAGAACATGAAGAACACGGGGAAGAACGGAGAGAAATCACAAGGGGAAACACTCAAGAACAAGTCCAATCACACATCCACTAGATAATGAAACACACAAGATCCACAAGGGTACATGAACAACAAAAGGAAAGATACAAGGCAGAGTTCATCTCCAAGAGGAGGTCTTGATAGTATCCTAGACGGATCTTCCCACGAGTGGGTCTTGATGATATCCCGCAGGATCTTCACACAATGAGGTCTTGAACTCCATGGGAGTGGTCTCTCTCTCTCAAGAGGAGGAGGTAGGAGCAAAGCTCACCTAAGAATGAGATATCATATTTGCTAACCCTAGAAAGGAGGTGGAGGTTGTCTATTTATAGTCTAAGCCACGAAGGGGTAAGTGGGAGAGGGATACAAGGCCAAAGGCCCACGGCTGCGCACAGGCAAGGCGGTAGTACCGGACTCATGGGCGGTAGTACCCCTTGAGCGATAGTACCGCTGGGAGGGGCGGTAGTACCGGACTTATACCGCTCGATCACTGGAGTTTGTCGGGTTGAGCGGTAGTAGGCGGATGCTAGGCGGTAGTGCCGCTTGGGTAGCCTCAGCGGTAGTACCGCTTGGAGTGGGTGGTAGTACCGCTCGTTCTGGAGCGGCCAAGTTCTCTTCCTCCTTCTCTTTCATGCTTCCCTCACGGACGGTGTAGTCGTTCCTTGGCGCTTGCACTCCTCCTCGACATCCGTGAAGCTCCAACAATGCCTATGCATGCACAAGAGTGGAGTGTCAAGTAGTATGCCATCCTCGAAGGGGTCAAGTGAACACGTGTAAAGGAGAAGATTCACCTTTATGTATGAGAAGTAGAGGTCGCACGTGTCACTTTCCAAACGGACTCTTGACATGGTGATGGCCGTAGGATGCTCCGCATCACCGTGACTTTCCGGATGTCTTTCTAGAGGAACTGTCAAGTGTTCCACCTGACAAAGATGTAAAGTTTGTTACAGATCTTATCCCAGCAATAGCTCCAATCTCTAGGAAACCTTACAAGATGGCACCCTTAGAACTAGCCGAGCTTAAGAAACAACTTGATGAGTCCTTGCAAAAGGGTTTCATCCGTCCTAGTTCTTCTCCTTGGGCTTGCCCCGTCCTCTTCGTCAAGAAGAAGGATGGTACAGACCAGATGGTTGTAGATTATCGCCCGGTTAATTTGGTCACGACAAAGAACAAATAGCCGCTCCCCAGGATCAACGACCTGTATGATCATCTCGCTGGATCCTCAATCTTCTCCAATATGGATTTGAGGTTAGGCTACCACCAAATCAAGATCAGAAACGGGGACATCCCCAAGATGGCCTTTGTCACTCGTTATGGCCAGTACGAGTACACCGTCATGTCCTTCAGTCTAACCAACGCTCCAGCTACATTATCTCGCTTGATGAACTCGATCTTCATGGAGTGCTTATATAAATTCGTCGTGGTTTACCTCGATGATATTCTTATTTACTCAAAGAACGAGGAAGAGCATGCCGAACATCTTAGACTTGTGTTAGAAAAACTCAGAGAGCACCGCCTTTATGCCAAGTTCGCCAAGTGTAAATTTTGGTTGCCAGAAGTGACCTACCTAGGCCACGTGATCTCTGGTAAGGGCATTGCTGTCAATCTCGAGAGAGTTAAGGCCATTCTTGATTGGACTCCACCTGAAATAGTTAAACAAGTTAGGAGTTTCCTTCGTCTAGCCAGTTATTGTCGCCGCTTTGTTGAAAATTTCTCTAAAGTGGCCAAACCTCTTACAGAACTTCTTAAGAAAGATAAAAAGTTTGAGTGGTCCCCATAGTGTGAGTATAGTTTTCAGGAACTAAAAAGATGCCTGACTTCTGCTCCCATACTTGTGCCACCAGATTTCACTAAAGACTTTGTTATCTACTGCGAAGCCTCACGACGGGGACTAGGTTGCATTCTTATGCAGGACCGTCATGTGATTGCCTATGCATCTTGATAGTTGCATCCACATGAGGAGAATTATCCTACACATGATCTGGAGCTTGCATCCGTAGTCTATGCACTCAAGACCTGGCGACACTACCATCTTGATAAACGTTGCAAGATCTACACCGATCACCAGATTCTCAAGTATATCTTCACCCAACCAGATCTGAACCTTAGGCAAAGACGTTGGTTGGAAGTGATCTCAGATTATGATCTAGGGATTACCTACACCCCAGGAAAAGCCAATGTTATGGCTGATGGACTAAGTCGTAAATCCTATTGCCACAATCTCATGTTAAAGTGGGGCCAACCACTTCTCCATGATGAATTCTGTAAGCTTAACCTTCACATTGCTCCTCACAGATTCCTTTCTACCTTGGTGGCGAAACCTACCCTCGAGGATCAGATTATCACTGACCAGAAGTTTGATAGAGGTGTTATCCACATCAAGAGAAACATTAAGAAGGGAGTTGGTGGATGTTTCTCTATGGATGATCGCGGTGTTGTTTTCTTTGAGAATCGCTTGGTGGTTCCCAAGAATCAATATCTGCGGCAATTGATTCTTAAGGAGGCACATGAATCTCCTCTCACAATTCATCCAGGTAGTTCTAAGATGTATCAGGACCTGCACCAGAGGTTCTGGTGGACTAGGATGAAGAGAGAAATCGCCCAGTTTCTTGCTAACTGTGATGTTTGTCGTCGCGTTAAGGTAGAGCATCAGAGACCTGCTGGCACCCTTCAGCCTTTAGCTATTCTTGAGTGGAAATGGGATAAAGTTGGTATGGACTTCATCACTGGCTTTCCCAGGACCAAGAGAGGGAATAATGCTATCTTCGTAGTCATTGATTGTCTCTCCAAAGTGGCGCACTTCCTACCTGTTCGAGAGAGTATCACTGCTAGTTAGCTTGCTGACTTATATATTTCCCGAATAGTGTCACTTCATGGTGTTCCACTAGAGATCAATTCAGACCGTGGTATTCTTTTCACTTCTCATTTCTGGGAGAGTTTCCAAACTACCATGGAAACCCATCTTTCCTTCAGAACTGCTTTCCACCCTCAGTCGAATGGTCATGTGGAACAGGTCAACCAAATTCTCGAAGACATGCTTAGAGCTTGCATTATCTCATTTGGTATGGATTGGGAGAAATGTCTTCCTTTTGCCGATTTTGCTTATAACAATATCTATCAATCCAGTCTCAATAAAGCTCCTTTTGAGATTCTCTATGGACGAAGATGTCAAACACCTTTGAACTGGTCAGAAACCGGTGAAAGAATATTCTTTGGACCAGACATGATCCAGGAGGCAGAAGAGCAAGTTCACATCATCCGTGAGAACTTGAAAACAGCCTAGTCTCGTCAAAAGAGCCAGTATGATCATCATCGTAAGGATATGACTTATGAAGTTGGCGACAAAGCTTATCTTCAGGTTACTCCTTTGAAGGGTACCCATCGTTTTAGTATCAAGGGCAAGTTGGCTCCTCGTTACATTGGTCCTTTTCGCATTCTCGCTAAACAAGGAGAGGTTACCTACCAGTTGGAACTACCCCCACATCTTTCTCGAGTTCATGATGTCTTCCACATCTCTCAACACAGGCGTTGCTTCTCGGATCCCATCCGCGGAGTGGACCACGAAACGCTTAATCTCCAAGATAACCTTACATACCAAGAATATCCGGTTCGCATTCTTGATCAAGCAGAGCGTGTTACCCGATGTCAGAACATCAAGTTTCTCAAGGTTTAGTGGTCTCATCATTCCGAGAGAGAAGCTACCTCGGAGCGAAAAGATCGTCTTCAACTGGAGTACCCTGCTTTCTTTCCATCGACCCCTGAATCTCGGGACGAGATTCTTTCAAGTGGGGACGAGTTGTCACATCCCTAGTTCTGGTATGACCTAGACTAGCTAGTCATGTGTGCATCATGCTTAAATTCCATTTAAATTTGAAATGGGGATTTGTGAAACCTTCAGAAATCATTTTTGGAAATGACCAAAATAAAAATTGCTCCAAAAAGGTCCAAGAAAATGTTCATGTTGCTCTCTGAAAATATTGGTCAGAGTTAAAATTCAAACCAATATTTTTAGGAGCTCATAGATATTTGTTCTGGGCATTTGGAATTAATGCAGTAATTATTTTCTTTGGATATATATTGTTATATATATATATATATATATATATATATAATATTGTCCAAAAATTATGCTAGTTGACGAGGAGCTCTGGAATAATACCACTAGCTCCTACAAAAATTGGCATAAGAAAATAAATTAGTTTGGTATTGTTTTTAAATCAAACAAATGTCAGAAAAATAGAAAAGGAAACAAAAATAGAAAAAAAAAAGGGAGCTTACCTTCGGCCTGGCCTGGCCCAGCGGCCCAGCAGGCCGGCCCAGCTGACTGGCGACGCCAGTCGTCGTCCTCCTGGCGCCAGGAGGACGATGGGCATGCGCTCGCCGCCCGCGCGCATGTGTGCCACCTCCTGCCTACCTGCCTAGCGTCCTCCTCGTCTCCCTGGATCGCCCGGACGACGCCACGCGACCCCCCCAAGGCCTCTCTCACTCTCCCCCGTCCTCCTCCCCACCTCTGTCGCCCTCTCCCGCGATAGCCGAGCACTCCCGTCGCTGCAGCTCACCGCCGAAGCGCTCCCCGCCCATACCCTCGCACCTCCGTCATGTCCTAGAGCTCCGCCTCCTCACGTTGAAGCCCTCCATCGAGTCATGCAAGCCGGAACGCCCCGAGGAGCCGCCATCGTTGTCGTCTTCGCCTCCAGCCGCCGTAGATCGCCATCGACGCTCCGCCGTCTCCAGCGCGTCCCCAGCCACACCGAGCAACCTTGCGAGCCTGCTGTGAGCCCCGCCATCTTCTCCCCTTCTCCCTGGCCTTCTGCGCCCTTTAGCCCCCTGGTTGCATGAGCTGAAGCTCACCTCCGCTCGAGCACATCGCCGGCGACATTCCGGCGACCCCCTGGCCACCCCACCATGCCCAACGGCCTTGTGAGCTCGCATAGAGGCCGTAGGAGGCAAGAGCCATGCGTTTTGCAGCCCGTAGCATCGACGTCATCCAGCCACCCCACGGCCTCCCGTGTGTCCCACTGGATGCGCACGAGCCTGGGCATCGCGTAGGTGGTCTCTGCCGCGCGTTGGGCCGCCGGAGACGCAATCCCGCAGCCCGCCGCCGCGTCTGGCCTCGCCGGCGTCGAGTCGCCGGTGGGGTTAGCCCGGTTGACTGGGTTTGACCCCATCTGACCAGGGTTTGACCACCCTGGGTCACTGACGCGTGGGGCCAGCCCTGTTAGCTAAACCAGTTTAGGTTTAATTTAAACTAGGATTAGCCACAATCACTGACACATGGGACCCACATGTCAAGTTTGACCCAGTCAGTGATGTTGACTTCCTGATGCAAGCATGATGCAGTGTTGACGCAGTTATTCTTTTCTGGTTTTAAAGTAAATCAGGAAATTCGAGAAAATGATATAAACTTCAAAAGTTCATAGAAATTAAACCGTAGCTCAGATTGAAATAATTTACATATGAAAAATTATCAAAAAAATTCAATCTATCCATCTGTACTAGTTCCATGCATGAAAAACCAACTTATACCTACTGTGTAAGTGAAACACTAAAATGGCATTTATAAAGGGCTTATTTTGGAGATGCATTTGAATCTTTGGGTTCAAATGGACTTCAACCAAATAAAAGCTAGTTGCATTAGCTCAAACAACACCATATATTCATGCCATGTTCATTCATCATATTTTTTCATATGCTTGTGTATTGATTGTCGACACCGTTCCTTCTCGATAGGTCCTGCTTCGGAGACCGTTCCAGAGTTTCTGTCTGAGGAGCAGTGCCCCCTGTTAATCTACCAGGCAAGCAACCCCCCTTGTTTATTCTGATACAATCCTACTCTCTTGCTCCTGCTCTCTATTATTGCATTAGGATAACAACGATTCAATTGCTAGTTTGTGCTGCGGTAGTGGAACCCATTCCTCTGCATGACCTGTCATTGCCAAAGTAAATAGCTGAAACCCACAAGCATGTGTAGGAGTTGATTGAAGCCTTTGTTGTGTTCCTACCATGCCATGCCTGCTATTGCTTAGAGTGTGTCAGGTCTGATTCATTGGGAATGAATTGGAATGTGTTACTATGTTCTGATGCTGAGAGTTAAGTGTGTGAACACGATTTGGTAAAGGTAGCGGTGAGAGGCCATGTAGGAGTACATGGTGGGTTGTCTCACTGGAAATGTCCTTAAGCATTGAGTTCTGTGTATGTTGTCCAATGACTAGTTACTACCACACATTGGGTTCTGGTATCTCGACCCCTCTCGACTTATTAACCGACTTGATCTCTGTCCAGGAGTCGCAACTAGTTTCTGGTGCTTGTAGGCAGTGTTATTCTTCTACCAAGTGGCACCTGGCTGGGTGGGCTTGGGACAGACTAGGCACATGTGGCACGATGTACTAAGTGGCACCCGGTTGGTGGGCTTGGGAACCCTACTCACATCGTTTGGGGTCGTGATGGAAACCTCGGCCGGACTCCCTTGTGGAGAGAACCCGAATAGGCGATAAACCTGGACTAGAGTCTTGTGTGGTTAGTCAGGTCGTGGCTGACGCCCTCGCTAGGCTTCCGCTTGAAGGTTTCCGAGATACATGACGTGTACATGGCGGCAAGTGGCGAGAGCGTGTGTGAAGAAGTACACCCCTGCAGGTTTAACATGATCTATTCGAATAGCCGGGTCCGCGGTTACGGACTTCTTGGATTCTTACATGGAATATAGACAACTTGAAGTGGATACTCTAAAATGCTCAAGACAAGTGTGAGTGCTATGGATGGCCTTCTGTAGGGAGACAGGGATGAATCCATAGTAGTGTATTGTGTGGTGATTAGTGGACTCATGTGCGCTGCCTCACCTCAAAGAAGTTTCTCGTAGTCGTAGAATAGGATAGCCACTGAGTCAAAGCTGGCTTGCTGCAACTAAACCCCACATTACCTTCTTCATACAAATACATGTATGATAGGATCTGATGTAAGTGTTTCTGAGTACCTTTGTACTCACGTTGCTTTACTTATGTTTTTGCAGCGGAGACTTCGGTCTTACTAGTGTTCTCGTGGACTTCGATAAGTAGCTTGTACCTCAGCTACGATCTTGATCGGATGTTGTAGATAGCCAGGCTCTTCAGCCTTTTTCATTTATAGATGTCTGTACTCAGACATATAATGCTTTCGCTTATTGCTTGTATGCTTTGAATGTTGGGTCATGTGACCCCTGTTTGTAATAAATTCTATGATGACTCTTCTGAGTCTTTATCTATATGAGTTGTTGAGTTATGTTGTGATGCCATGTTATACAGCACATACTTGCATGTTATGCGTACGTGTAATGTGTATTGCTATGTGTGGGATCCGACAACCTAGTTGTTTATTCTTGGTAGCCTCTCTTACCGGGAAATGTCTCCTAGTGCTTCCACTGAGCCATGGTAGCTTGCTACTGCTCTGGAACACTTAGGTTGGCCGGTATGTGTCCTTCTTCGTTCCTGTGTCTGTCCCTTCGAGGAAATGTCACGCAGTGTCTATCGGAGTCCTGGTAGCCTGCTACAGCCCGGATTCTCTCGAGTCCTGTTAGCCCAGCTGCTATAGCCTGTATTCACTCATTGGTGGCCGACACGTTCGTTGCTGGGTCATGTATGCCTATCCCTGTAAGTTTGTGCCACCTTGGGTTTACGACTAGTCATGTCAGCCCGGGTTCTCTGTCATATGGATGCTAGCGACACAATCATATACGTGAGCCAAAAGGCGCAAATGGTCCCGGGCCAGGTAAGGTGGCACCCGTGGTAATACCGTGCGTGAGGCCGCAAAGTGATATGATGTACTACAGGCTAGATCGGTGTGACTTAGGATCGGGGTCTCGATAGCTTTGAAAAACATAAATAGAGCAACATGAGTACAAAGGTACTTAGCAAGACTTGCATCAGATCCTATCATACATGTATTTGTATCAAGAAGGTAATGTGGGGTTTAGTTGCAGCAAGCCAGCTTTGACTCAGTGGCTATCTTGTTCTACAACTATGAGAAACTTCTTTGAGGTGAGGCAGCGCACACGAGTCCACTAATCATCACACAATACACTACTATGGATTCATCCCCGTCTCCCTACGAGAAGGCCATCCATAGCACTCACACTTGTCTTGATCATTTTAGAATATCCACTTCAAGTTGTCTATGTTCCACGTAAGCATCCAAGAAGTCCATAACCATGGACCCGGCTATTCGAATAGATCATGTTAACCCTGCAGGGGTGTACTTCTTCACACACGCTCTCGCCACTTACCGCCATGTACATGTCATGTATCTCGGCAACCTTAAAACAGAAGCTTGGCGAGGGTGTCGGCCATGACCTGACTAACCACACAAGACTCTAGTCCAGGTTTATAGCCTATTCGGGTTCTCTCCGCAAGGGAGTCCGGCTGAGGTTTCCATCACGGCCCCAAACGATGTGAGCAGGGTCCCCAAGCCCACCAACTGGGTGCCACTTAGTACACTGTGCCACGTGTGCCTTGTCTGTCCCAAGCCCACCCTGCCGGGTGCCACTTGGTAGAAGAATAACACTGCCTACAAGCACCAGAAACTAGTTGCGACTCCTGGACAGAGATTAAGTCGGTTAACAAGTCGAGAGGGGTCGAGTTACCGGAACCCAATGTGTGGTAGTAGCTAGTCATTGGACAACATACACAGAACTCAGTGCTTAAGGACGGTTCCAGTGAGACAACCCACCATGTACTCCTATGTGACACCCCGAGACCGACGCTCCACAAGACTTCCAGATACTCTGAGTTTGGTCGTGTGATTTGTTTTGTTTGTTGCATCCCTTGCATTGCATCATGTCATCATGCAACCCTTTTTAAAAACTCAGATAAATAAATTGTATGGATCTTCGATCCATTTAAATCGAGGGAATTCACATGGTGTTTTCTCTTTATAACATATCCTCCCAAAATTATTAGGGAGCTATAACAAAGTTTTCCATTCTTTGGGAATCACCATAACACACGTGCAAAATAAATCCCATGCCTTTTCTGCTCAGAATTGATCTCAAAACCTTATCAATAATTCTTTCTCTGTTTATTGGAGCCCCACCAAAAATCTCAACATTTTTGGACCTTTCAAACAAGCACTTCTTATTCAAACTCATTTGAATTTAATTCAAATGAGTTCGAATCCAATCTTCGCACACATGCTCATTTATAGTTTTCTTGGATCAAGCTCATTTTTATGAGTCCGGGAAAATTACCCCCATGCGCAAATTGTTGGAAATATGCCCTAGAGGCAATAATAAATTGGTTATTATTATTATATTTCCTTGTTCATGATAATCGTTTATTATCCATGCTATAATTGTATTGATAGGAAACTCAGATACATGTGTGGGTACATAGACAACACCATGTCCCTAGTAAGCCTCTAATTGACTAGCTCATTGATCAACAGATGGTCATGGTTTCCTGACCATGGACATTGGATGTCATTGATAACGGGATCACATCATTAGGAGAATGATGTGATGGACAAGACCCAATCCTAAGCCTAGCACAAAGATCGTAGTTCGTATGCTAAATCTTTTCTAATGTCAAGTATCATTTCCTTAGACCATGAGATTGTGCAACTCCCGGATACCGTAAGAATTCTTTGGGTGTACCAAATGTCACAACGTAACTGGGTGGCTATAAAGGTGCACTACAGGTATCTCCGAAAGTGTCTGTTGGGTTGCCACGAATCGAGACTGGGATTTGTCACTCCGGTTAACGGAGAGGTATCTCTGGGCCCACTCGGTAGGACATCATCATAATGTGCACAATGTGACCAAGGGGTTGGTCATGGGATGATGTGTTACGGAACAAGTAAAGAGACTTGCCGGTAACGAGATTGAACAAGGTATCGGCATACCGACGATCGAATCTCGGGCAAGTACAATACCGCTAGACAAAGGGAATTGTATACGGGATCGATTGAGTCCTTGACATCGTGGTTCATCCGATGAGATCATCGTGGAACAGGTGGGAGCCAACATGGGTATCCAGATCCCGCTGTTGGTTATTGACCGGAGAACGTCTCGGTCATGTCTGCATGGTTCCCGAACCCGTAGGGTCTACACACTTAAGGTTCGATGATGCTAGGGTTATAAAGGAAGTTTGTATGTGGTTACCGAATGTTGTTCGGAGTCCCGGATGAGATCCCGGACGTCACGAGGAGTTCTCGAATGGTCCGGAGGTAAAGATTTATATATGGGAAGTCTTGCTTTGGTCACCGGAAAAGTTTCGGGTTTTATCGGTAACGTACCGGGACCACCGGGAGGGTCCCGGGGGTCCACCAAGTGGGGCCACCATCCTCGGAGGGCTGCATGGGCCAAGTGTGGGAGGGTACCAGCCCCAGGTGGGCTGGTGCGCCCCCCACAAGGCCCAAGGCGCAGCTAGGAGGGGAGAGGGGAAACCCTAGGCGCAGATGGGCCTAAAGGCCCACCCTAGGGCGCGCCCCCTCTCTCCCCATCTTGGCCGCCCCCTCCAAGTCCCATCTAGGGCTGCCGCGCCCCTAGGGTGGGAACCCTAGATGGGGGCACAGCCACCTCCCCTCCTCCTATAAATAGTGGGGGTTTTGGGGCTGTCAGAGACATGAGTTTTCTCCCTCAAGGCGCAGCCCTACCTCTCTCCCTCCTCGTCTCTCGCGGTGCTTGGCGAAGCCCTGCAGGATTGCCACGCTCCTCCACCACCACCACTCCATTGTGCTGCTGCTAGACGGAGTCTTCCTCAACCTCTCCCTCTCTCCTTGCTGGATCAAGGCGTGGGAGACGTCACCGGGTTGTACGTGTGTTGAACGAGGAGGTGCCGTCCGTTCGGCACTAGGATCTCCGGTGATTTGGATCACGACAAGTACGACTCCTTCAACCTCGTTCTCTTGAACACTTCCGCTTAGCGATCTACAAGGGTATGTAGATGCACTCTCCTTCCCCTCGTTGGTGGTTTCTCCATAGATAGATCTTGGTGACACGTAGGAAACTTTTGAATTTCTGCTACATTCCCCATCAGTGGCATCATGAGCTAGGTCTATTGCGTAGATTCTTTGCATGAGTAGAACACAAAGTAGTTGTGGGCGTTGATTTTGTTCAATATGTTTACCGTTACTAGTCCAATCTTGTTTCGACGGTATTGTGGGATGAAGCGGCCCTGACCGACCTTACACGTACTCTTACGTGAGACAGGTTCCACCGACTGACATGCACTTGGTGCATAAGGTGGCTAGCGGGTGCCAGTCTCTCCCACTTTAGTCGGAACGGATTCGATGAAAAGGGTCCTTATGAAGGGTAAATAGCAATTGGCATGTCACGTTGTGGTTTTGCGTAGGTAAGAAACGTTCTTGCTAGAAACCCATAGCAGCCACGTAAAACATGCAAACAACAATTAGAGGATGTCTAACTTGTTTTTGCAGGGTATGCTATGTGATGTGATATGGCCAAGAAGAATGTGATGAATGATATGTGATGTATGAGATTGATCATGTTCTTGTAATAGGAATCACGACTTGCATGTCGATGAGTATGACAACCGGCAGGAGCCATAGGAGTTGTCTTTATTTATTGTATGACCTACGTGTCATTATACAACGCCATGTAATTACTTTACTTTATTGCTAACCGGTAGCCATAGTAGTAGAAGTAATAGTTGGCGAGACAACTTCATGAAGACACGATGATGGAGATCATGGTGTCATGCCGGTGACGATGATGATCATGGAGCCCCGAAGATGGAGATCAAAAGGAGCAAAATGATATTGGCCATATCATGTCACTATTTGATTGCATGTGATGTTTATCATGTTTATACATCTTATTTGCTTAGAACGACGGTAGTAAATAAGATGATCCCTCATTAAAATTTCAAGAAAGTGTTCCCCCTAACTGTGCACCGTTGCGAAAGTTCGTCGTTTCGAAGCACCACGTGATGATCGGGTGTGATAGATTCTTATGTTCACATACAATGGGTGTAAGCCAGATTTACACACGCGAAACACTTAGGTTAACTTGACGAGCCTAGCATGTACAGACATGGCCTCGGAACACAAGAGACCGAAAGGTCGAGCATGAGTCGTATGGAGGATACGATCAACATGAAGATGTTCACCGATGATGACTAGTCCGTCTCACGTGATGATCGGACACGGCCTAGTTGACTCGGATCATGTAATCACTTAGATGACTAGAGGGATGTCTATCTAAGTGGGAGTTCATGAGATGAACTTAATTATCCTGAACATAGTCAAATGATCTTTGCAAATTATGTCGTAAGCTCGCACTTTAGTTCCACTGTTTAGATATGTTCCTAGAGAAAATATAGTTGAAAGTTGACAGCAGCGATTATGCGGACAGTAGAAAGCTTATGTCCTTAATGCACCGCTTAGTGTGCTGAACCCCAATCATCGTTTGTGGATGTTGCGAACATCGGACATACATGTTTTGATAACTACGTGATAGTTCAGTTAAACGGTTTAGAGTTGAGGCACCAAAGACGTTTTTCGAAATGTCGCGGAACATATGAGATGTTTCGAGGGCTGAAATTGGGATTTCAGGCTCGTGCCCACGTCAAGAGGTATAAGACCTCCGACAATTTTCTTAGCCTGCAAACTAATGGAGAAAAGCTCAATCGTTGAGCTTGTGCTCAGATTGTCTGAGTGCAACAATCACTTGAATCGAGTGGGAGTTGATCTTCTAGATGAGATAGTGATGTTTCTAAAAAGTCATTGCCACCAAGCTGCTAGAGCTTCGTGATGAACTATAACATATCAGGGATAGATATGATGATCCTTGAGGTATTCACGATGTTTGACACCGCGAAAGTAGAAATAAAGTAGGAGCGTCAATTGTTGATGGTTGGTAAAACCACTAGTTTTAAGAAGGGCAAGGGAAAGAAGGGACACTTCATGAAACGGCAAATCAGTTGCTGCTCCAGTGAAGAAACCCAAGGTTGAACCCAAACCCAAGACTAAGTGCTTCTGTAATAAGGGGAACAGCCACTGGCGCAGGATTACCCTAGATACTTGGTAGATGAGAAGGCTGGCAAGGTCGATAAAAGTATATTGGATATACATTATGTTAATGTGTACTTTACTAGTACTCCTAGTAGCACCAGGGTATTAGATACCAGTTCGGTTGCTAAGTGTTAGTAACTCGAAATAAAAGCTACGGAATAAACGGAGACTAGCTAAAGGTGAGCTGATGATACGTGTTGGAAGTGTTTCCAATGTTGATGTGATCAAGCATCGCACGCTCCCTCTACCATCGAGATTGGTGTTAAACCTAAATAATTGTTATTTGGTGTTTGCTTTGAGCATAGACATGATTGGATTATGTCTGTCGCAATACGGTTATTCATTTAAGGAGAATAATGGTTACTCTGTTTATTTAAATAACACCTTCAATGGTCTAGCACCTAAAAGGAATGGTTTATTGAATCTCGATCGTAGTGATACACATTTTCATGCCAAAAGATATAAGATAGTAATGATAGTACCACGTACTTGTGGCACTGCCATGTAAGTCATATTGGTGTAAAACGCATGATGAAGCTCCATGTTGATGGATCTTTGGACTCACTTGTTTTTGAAAAGTTTGAGACATGCAAACCATGTCTATTGGTGTATACGCATGAAGAAACTCCATGCAGATGGATCGTTTGGACTCACTTGATTTTGAATCACTTGAGATATGCAAATCACACCACATAGGCAAGATGACTGAAAAGCCTCGTTTTCAGTAAAATGGAACAAGATAGCAACTTGTTGGAAGTAATACATTTTGATGTGTGCAGTCCAATAAGTGCTAAGGCACGCAGTGGATATCATTATGTTCTTACTTCACGGATGATTTGAGTAGATACTGAGTATATTTGCTTGATGAAACACAAGTCTGAATTATTCAATGGTTCAAGTAATTTCAGAGTGGAGTTGAAGATCTTCGTGACAAGAGGATAAAATGTCTATGATATGATCATAGAGATGAGTATCTGAGTTACGAGCTTTGGCACGCAATTAAGACATTGTGGAAATTGTTTCACAATTAATACCGCCTGGAACACCATAGTGTGATGGTGTGTCCGAACATCATAGTTGCACCCTATTGGATATGGTGTGTACCATGATGTCTCTTATCGAATTACCACTATCGTTCATGGGTTAGGAATTAGAGACAACCTCACTCACTTTAATAGGGCACCACGTAATTCCGTTGAGATGACACCGTTTGAACTGTGGTTTGGAGAAACCGAAGTTGTCGTTTCTGAAAAGTTTGGGGCTGCGACGCTTATGTGAAAAAGTTTCATCGTGATAAGCTCGAACCCAAAACGGATAAATACATCTTCATAGGATACCCAAAATGGTTGGGTATACCTCCTATCTCAGATCCAGAAGCAAAAGTAATTGTTTCTAGAAACGGGTCCTTTCTCGAGGAAAAGTTTCTCTCGAAAGATTTGAGTGGGAGGATGGTGGAGACTTGATGAGGTTATTGAACCGTCACTTCAACTAGTGTGTAGCAGGGCACAGGAAGTTGTTCCCGTGGTGCCTACACCAATTGAAGTAGAAGCTTATGATAGTGATCATGAAGTTTCGGATCAAATCACTACCGTACCTCGTAGGGTGACAAGGATGCGTACTACTTCAGAGTGGTACGCAATCCTGTCTTAGAGGTCATGTTCCTAGACAACAATGAACCTACGAGCTATGAGAAGCGATGGTGGGCCCGGATTCCGACGAATGGCTTGAGGCCATAAAATCCGAGAAAGGATCCATGACTTTGGAAGAACTACTTGATGGTCGTAAGGCTATTGGGTACAGATGGATTTTAGAAGAAGACAGACAATGATGGTAAGTATCACCACTAAGAAAGCTCGACTTGTCGTTAAGATGTTTTCTAACAAGTTCAAGGAGTTGACTACGATGAGACTTTCTCACTCGTAGCGATGCTAAGAATCTGTTGGAATTATCTTAGCAATTACTGCATGATTTATGAAATCTTGCAGATAGGATGTCAAAACATTGTTTCCTCGACGTTATACTTGAGGAAAGGTTGTATGTGATACAACCAGAAGGTTTTGTCAATCCTGAAAGACGCTAATAAGTATGCAAAGCTCCAGAAATCCTTCTTAGGACTGGAGTAAGCATCTCGGAGTTGGAATGTACGCTTTGATGAGATGATCAAAGATTTTGGGTTTATACAAAGTTTGTGAGAAACTTGTATTTCCAAAGAAGTGAGTGGGAGCACTATAGAATTTCTGATGAGTATATGTTGTTGACATATTGTTGATCAGAAATGATGTAGAATTTCTAGAAAGCATATAGGGTTATTTGAAAGGTGTTTTTCAATGGAAAACCTGGATTAGGCTACTTGAACAATAAGCATCAAGATCTATAGGATAGAAATGCTTAATAATACTTTCAAATGAGCACATACCTTGACATGATCTTGAAGGTGTTCAAGATGGATCAGTCAAAGAAGGAGTTCTTGCCTGAGATGTAAGGTACAAAGTTAAGACTTAAAGCTCGACCACGGCAGAATAGAGAGAAAGGACGAAGGTCATCCCCTATGCTTCAGACATAGGCTCTATAGTATGCCATGCTGTGTACCGCACCGGAAGTGTGCCTTGCCATGAGTCAGTCAAGGGGTACAAGAATGATCCAGGAATGGATCATTGGACAGCGGTCAAAATTGTCCTTGGAGTAAACAAGGACATGTTTCTCGATTATGGAGGTCACAAAGAGTTCGGCGTAAAGGGTTACGTTGATGCAAGCTTTAACACCTATCTGAGTGACTCTGAGTAGCAAACCGAATACGTATAGTGGAGCAACCATTTGGAATAGCTTCAAGTGGAGCGTGGAAGCAGCATTTACAATATGACATAGAGAATTGCAAAGTACATACGGATCTGAATACTGTAGACCCGTTGACTAAAACTTCTCTCACAAGGAAAACATGATCAAACCCCAGAACTCATTGAGTCTTAATCACATGGTGATGTGAACTAGTTTAGTGACTCTAGTAAACTCTTTGGATGTTGGTCAGATGGCGATGTGCCCTATCAGTGTTAATCACATAGCAATGTGAACTAGATTATTGACTCTAGTGCAAGTGGGAGACTGTTGGAAATATGCCCTAGAGGCAATAATAAATTGGTTATTATTATTATATTTCCTTGTTCATGATAATCGTTTATTATCCATGCTATAACTGTATTGATAGGAAACTCAGATACATGTGTGGGTACATAGACAACACCATGTCCCTAGTAAGCCTCTAATTGACTAGCTCGTTGATCAACAGATGGTCACGGTTTCCTGACCATGGACATTGGATGTCGTTGATAACGGGATCACATCATTAGGAGAATGATGTGATGGACAAGACCCAATCCTAAGCCTAGCACAAAGATCGTAGTTCGTATGCTAAATCTTTTCTAATGTCAAGTATCATTTCCTTAGACCATGAGATTGTGCAACTCCCGGATACCGTAAGAATGCTTTGGGTGTACCAAACGTCACAACGTAACTGGGTGGCAATAAAGGTGCACTACAGGTATCTCCGAAAGTGTCTGTTGGGTTGGCACGAATCGAGACTGGGATTTGTCACTCCGGTTAACGGAGAGGTATCTCTGGGCCCACTCGGTAGGACATCATCATAATGTGCACATTGTGACCAAGGGGATGATCACAGGATGATGTGTTACGGAACGAGTAAAGAGACTTGTCGGTAACGAGATTGAACAAGGTATCGGCATACGGACGATCGAATCTCGGGCAAGTACAATACCGCTAGACAAAGGGAATTGTATACGGGATCGATTGAGTCCTTGACATCGTGGTTCATCCGATGAGATCATCGTGGAACATGTGGGAGCCAACATGGGTATCCAGATCCCGCTGTTGGTTATTGACCGGAGAACGTCTCGGTCATGTCTGCATGGTTCTCGAACCTGTAGGGTCTACACACTTAAGGTTCGATGACGCTAGGGTTATAAAGGAAGTTTGTATGTGGTTACCGAATGTTGTTCGGAGTCCCGGATGAGATCCTGGATGTCACGAGGAGTTCCGGAATGGTCCGGAGGTAAAGATTTATATATGGGAAGTCTTGTTTTGGTCACCGAAAAAGTTTCGGGTTTTATCGATAACGTACCGGGACCACCGGGAGGGTCCCGGGGGTCCACCAAGTGGGGCCACCATCCCCGGAGGGCTACATGGGCCAAGTGTGGGAGGGGACCAGCCCCAGGTGGGCTGGTGCGCCCCCCACAAGGCCCAAGGCGCAGCTAGGAGGGGAGAGGGGAAACCCTAGGCGCAGATGGGCCTAAAGGCCCACCCTAGGGCGCGCCCCCTCTCTCCCCCTCTTGGCTGCCCCCTCCAAGTCCCATCTAGGGCTGCCGCACCCCTAGGGTGGGAACCCTAGATGGGGGCGCAGCCACCTCCCCTCCTCCTATAAATAGTGGGGGTTTTGGGGCTGCCAGAGACATGAGTTTTCTCCCTCAAGGCGCAGCCCTACCTCTCTCCCTCCTCGTCTCCCGCGGTGCTTGGCAAAGCCGTGCAGGATTGCCACGCTCCTCCACCACCACCACGCCGTTGTGCTGCTGCTGGACGGAGTCTTCCTCAACCTCTCCCTCTCTCCTTGCTGGATCAAGGCGTGGGAGACGTCACCGGGCTGTACGTGTGTTGAACGCGGAGGTGCCGTCCGTTCGGCACTAGGATCTCCGGTGATTTGGATCACGATGAGTACGACTCCTTCAACCTCGTTCTCTTGAACGCTTCCGCTTAGCGATCTACAAGGGTATGTAGATGCACTATCCTTCCCCTCGTTGCTGGTTTCTCCATAGATAGATCTTGGTGACACGTAGGAAAATTTTGAATTTCTGCTACGTTCCCCATCACAAATGCTATCCCAAACACTTCCTTTACTCTCCTTTTCCTCTTTGGTATTTTCTATTTTGGGAAATAAAAGAGTAGAGGGAGAGAGAAATAGCCCAGCCCAGCAGCCCAATCGCACCGCGCTGGCCCATTTGCCTCCCAAATCCCAGTCGCTGCTCTGTTAACCCTAGCCCGACCCCCCTGCTCTGTCCCTCACCTTGTTCCCCCTCCGCAGCCACTCACACACGCACGCACACAGCTAGCGCCAGGAGGAGCGCTCGTGCTCGATCCCCATGGCGTGCCACCCCTGCCAGTGATGCCACCCTCCTTCCTCTTCTGCACCGGCGCCATCCATCCCCGTCGCCCCGCTGCATCGCCTGAAGCCACCCCGCGTCTCGCCTCCTCTGTCTGCTTCCCCTGCTTCGAGGAGAAGCTTGGGAACAAGCAGCCCCGCCTGCCTGCCAGGCCATCGGGGCTCCCTCCGTCGTCGAGCAGCCTAGCAAATGAGCCCCGCGCCTGCCCCACCTCGGATCCGGCCGTCCCCGCACCAAGTCCCTCTGGTGCTCCCCAGCTTCGCGCCCACAGTCGTCATCCTCCGCACCTGCAGGAGCACCAACGCCACCAGGACGCCGTCCCGCGCCCAAGCTCTTTCGTCCCTAAGCTCCGTTCGTGCTGCCATTTGCTCAGATCCGGTGCTAGCCGACCAGGATCCACCCGTCTTCGCTATTCCTGGCGCTGTCGGAGCCACGCTTCAAGTCCCCGCCGTCAAGCTCCACCACCGTTTGATCTCCACCTCGCCATGGACGAGGTCGTCCCCAGCAGCAAGCTATCTACCTCACCTCCTGCGCCCTTGCTCGTTTGGTTTCCACACGCTGCTGCCTTCGAGCGCCATCGACACATCTCCATGTGGAACCTGCCAAGTACCCCGACGTTCATCACCATGCACGACTACAGCGCCAAGGGAACCACTACCCTCGATCCGGGGACGCGAAGTTGTTCGCCTACGGGGATTCCCCAAGTACCCTTCGGATGCGCCAAGTTCGACTACATGGACGGTCAAGTACCTCTACCGCCACCAAGACATCTACGGAAACATGTACGACTACGACGCGAAGTACCCCTTCAAGTTGATGAGACCAGCAAGACCGAACACCCCAAGTACCACGACTACCCATGAGGATATCGGTTCCGTCAAGTTCGACTACAACGGGTGTACAACTACCGCCGCCGTGATTTTGACAAGACGTCGTGTACCTCTACTTCCACTACCCTCGCCGATGACCGATAGCACCACTACTTCCCACTACGACCCGTGTACTACCATTTCTGCTACGACCGTCCCGAGAACGTCTACTTCCCCTACACCGCATCGAACCCGATCCGCTTCGAAAATGCACACTTCGAAGGTATAACCAATGAGACGATCACCCGTGGACTGAATGCATGTTGTATGAGATGAACCGTATGTTTGCACCGTGCCCGTTTGTTTCATGCATGTTCCTCCTCGTTTTCCATGCCGTCGACCCGTGGGAACCCGGTAACCGGGAGCACCCCACCATCTTGCATGACTCGCTCACGTCACACTTCCTTTTGCATCGGTATCTCCATGAGCTACCGGAATCGATATGTTGCCGTGGCATCATTTTCGAATTCATTGTCGTGACACCCTTTCTTTCCACCACGGTGAAAAATGTTTCATAACATGCTCATGTAAACATTTTCATAAAATTGCATAAACCTTGATTATGTCATCTGCATTATGTTAACAACATTTAAATGGTTAAAATTGTGTTTGCATTAAATTGCTAAATGACATATGTGGATTTTCCGGAATTGTTGTTTGTGTTTCTGGCCTCATTTAAACTTGACTAAATAGGTAGTTTAATTACGCTTCACCCCTATAACATTTAATATTGTTGGGTACATAACCGAGAGAGAACTAAATAATTGATGTGGTGTTCCGTCAATATGCAACTCGTTGCAATTTGAGCTCCACTTAACTTATAGTGTTGTTTGCTTCACCTTGCCATGCCATGTATATTTAAACCGGGCATGCATCATACTTGGTTGTGCATCGGGCCATGTTTTGTGATGGTTGTTTACCATGTTGTTTGCTTCTTTCCGGTTTGCTTTTCTCGTTAGCTTCGGTTTCGTTCCAGAGTTGGGAGGATTTGTTCGACTACGTTCGTTTGTCTTCCTCTTGGATTCGTTCTTCTTCCTATCGGGATTTCAGGCAAGATGACCATTACCCTCGATATCACTTCTATCTTTGCTTGCTAGTTGCTTCATTCTATCGCTATGTTGCGCTACCTATCACTTGTTTACCATGCCTCTCATATTGCCATGTCAAGCCTCTAACCCACCTTCCTAGCAAACCGTTGTTTGGCTAAGTTACCGCTTTGCTCAGCCCCTCTTATAGCATTGTTAGTTGCAGGTGAAGTTGAAGATTGCTCCATGTTGGACATGATTATGTTGGGATATCACAATATCTCTTATTTTATTTAATGCATCTATATACGTGGTAAAGGGTGGAAGGCTCGGACTTATGCCATGTGTTTTGTTCCACTCTTGCCGCCTTAGTTTCCGTCATATCGGTGTTATGTTCCTTGATTTTGCGTTCCTTATGCGGTCGGGTTTATGGGAACCCCTTGACGGTTCGCCTTGAATAAAACTTCTCCAGCAAGGCCCAGCATTGGTTTTCCATTTGCCTAACAACCTATAACCCTCCCTTGGGGTCTGCAGCCCCAAGGGTCATCTTTATTTTAACCCCCCCCCTCCCCCGGGCCAGTGCTTCTCTAAGTGTTGGTTCGAACTGGGCAGCCTGCGGGGCCACCTCGGGCAAACTTGAGGGCTGGTTTTACTCATAGCTTGTCCCATCCGGTGTGCCCTGAGAATGAGATATGTGCAGCTCCTATCGGGATTTGTCGGCACAGTCGGGTGGTCTTGCTGGTCTTGTTTTACCATTGCCGAAATGTCTTGTAACCGGGATTCCGACACTGATCGGGTCTTTCCGGGAGAAGGAATATCCTTTGCTGATCGTGAGAGCTTGTGATGGGCTAAGTTGGGACACCCCTGCAGGGTATAAACTTTCGAGAGCCATGCCCGTGGTTATGTGGCAGATGGGAATTTGTTAATATCCGGTTGTAGAGAACTTGACACTTGACTTATTTAAAATGCATCAACCGCGTGTGTAGCCGTGATGGTCTCTTTTCGGTGGAGTCCGGGAAGTGAACACGGTTTGGGTTATGTTTGAACTTAAGTAGTCTTCAGGATCACTTCTTGATCACTTCTAGATGATGACTGTTGCGTAGTTTCTCTTCTTACTCTTGTACTCGCCTTTAGCCACCATATTTTTTTATCAAATGCTGCAACTCCACCTCATTACCACATCCTACCCATAAGCTTAAATAGTCTTGATCTCGCGGGTTTTGAGATTGTTGAGTCCTCGTGACTCACAGATACTACTAAAACAGTTGCAGGTGCCGACGATACCAGTGCAGGTGATGCTACCGAACTCAAGTGGGAGTTCGACGAGGTCCTTGGCCGTTACTATGTGTCTTTTCCTGATGATCAGTACTGGAGCCCAGTTGGGACAATCGGGGATCTAGCATTTGGGGTTATCTTCCTCTTCATTTTGATTTGTCCATAGTCGGACTATGTGTGTATTTTGGATGATGTATGACTTATTTAAGTATTGTGTGAAGTGGCGATTGTAGGCCAACTCTATTTATCCCTTTCTTGTTCTTTACATGGGATTGTGTGAAGATGACCCTTCTTGCGACAAAGTCACAATGCAGTTATGCCTCTAAGTCGTGCCTCGACACGTGGGAGATATAGCCGCATCGTGGGCGTTATAAGTTGGTAATCAGAGCCATCCCCGACTTAGGAGCCCCCTGCTTGATCGAATCACTAACGTTGTTGAGTCTAGAACAAAAGGTTTTGAGTCTTAGGATTATATATATCGGAGAGTAGGATTCTTTTTACTCCTCAATCCATCCGTTGCTCTGGTGAGGCCTCCTGACGTAGATGTATTGTCTTTCCTCTCCTCAACTTTCACGAAATTGTTTTAGGATCACGCGGGTATTTTTGGGATCGTTCTGATACTCTTCTGACGAGAACATTGTTCTTGGTGCCTCCTGACATTTAGGGGTTGTGGCAGTGTCCCGGGGAGTTGAGCTCTGAGGTGTTGTCGTCATAATTTTATCGTTGCAGTTCTGGAATACATGAGTTTTTACCGACATCGAAAATCTCTTTTATGCAGCTAGTGGTGAGATAACCTCGACGCCACCCAGTACTAGGGCGGGAGTTCAGGAGTATTGCCATAGCTCGTATAACAGATGCTTTTCGAAGGTTGAGGTACATGATTTATGAAGGTTTCTTGGTTATGTGTTGACAGATGGATACATCTTTGTAAGTGCATCTAGTGCCCCTTAGTGATTTTGGTGTATTGAAGACTTATAAGTTAAGGGACTAATATGTTTGTGAGTGTACACAGGCTCTATAAGTCAATGAGGAGTTTGATATTTACAGTGAAAGTTGACCCCTAAAAATGAATGCCTTCGGCTGAAGACCTTGGTTCTCCTGAAGACTTTGAAAGTGAAGAAATTGACTGAACTGATATGAGATTTCCAATGGCTTCACTCGAAGGATTCGGTAGGTGTAGGATTTTGAGATGAGCATCACTTGGAAATCTGTTTCCTTAGTATTACTCCAGGCGGTTAAACCAAAATCACACAGGACAAGGGAGTACCTTGCTCTGATACCAATTGAAAGTGCGTTACGTCGACTAGAGGGGGGTGAATAGGCAATTTTTAAACTTGGATATAGGTATTGTTAGTTTGGGTGAGATATTTATTGCTTCCCCCTTGTATCCCCAATACCAGATTGCATAACCAGAAAGTTTCGGGAGTTTTATATGTGGGAATTCAAGTAGCTCTAGTTTTTTTTCTCTTTCCGATAGATGCATGATATAAGATTGGGGTTCGACGTCTAGTGATCCGCCTATCCACGGTCGTTTTTACAGTGCTCTTGTTGTGTCTTAATGAGTCCTGGCTATGCTGACTCGGGGACGCTTCGTATGTCATGTGCACTGCCTTGTACATGATGGTGTTGTATGATCGAGCCACTGTGGGCCCCACCATGAAAACTTCAGACGAAATCTCTATCATATGTTTGTTTCTGACTTATTTTGCAAGCCAAACCCTTTGTTTTGTTTTATTTGTGGTATTCGAGTTGCTTCGAAGTCAAATGTTGAATCCATACCTTTCCTAAACGGTGTTCTCATATTGCTATGTGAATACTAATCCTTCTTGATCATCGAGGTCGTCATGTTAATTCTTTTCCGATCGGTGTGCTTCTCTTCAAGTGGATCTGATCATTTCAACATTTGCGAGATCAATTCTAAGTTTTCTAAACGGTGTTTGTTTCATCCATCCCAAGTTGTCTTTGTTTTCCTGCCCTCCCACCCTTTTCTTCAAGGACTCAGATTTCTTAATCGGGTATCCATTTTATTGATGGGAAGTCTCTCCATTCTTTTCAATCAATGTTCTGATCCGTTGATCCCTCGTGAAGATGCTCACGAGCTTCAAGTTCATCGTTCTTCATTCTCGTATTCTTTTCCGGTGGATTTAACTCAAGATTTTGGTGTTGATTATATCCCTCTCCTCGTTTCAAATGCAATCCCATGCTGGGGCATTTCATAATCGTTCAGCTCTCTCTATTCGTATCCGGGGTGCTAAAGATATCTCAGAAGAATCATGTTTCCATTCTTAATCCGTTCGAGTTACTTCGAGGTTTTTCTCTCATTCAAAATATTTAATTCTACCGAGGCAATCTCTGTTTCAAGCAATCCTTCAATGATGTTTCTTTCGAGTGGGCCCTAACCCACAGGTCTTTTCCCAGGATCTTACCTGACTCTTCTAATTTATCCGGAGTGATTCCCAAAGTCTTTCGAAGTTTGACGTAAGAATGAATTTACATCAGTCATATTCCTTCTCCAAGATCGCTTTCAAAATATTTTCATCGTTGGTTCATCATTTCTATTCTTATTTGTTCCGAAGTGCCTCAACAATTTTGGTGGTTCTCGTCATCATTCTCAGCAGGTGAAGACCGAATAAGTGTTTCCTCAAAATCTTGTCCCTTCTCTTGAAGATTCATGGTTCTAGCTTTATGCCATCCTCTCATAATTGTTTTCAATTGTGAGAATTCTTTTCAACCATCCGACGCGTTTCAGGAGTTGCTTCCTTTCTCGGTTATCCGAAGGCCATCATTTCTGAATATTACTCATTCTCAGCCTTTAGCTCATGTTCTCCAAATCTTAGCAGTGGATCATTGAAGACTTTTCTCTAGTTTACGCTATATCTCTCTTAATCCTTTCTATAGGAATAAGTAGTATGCCAAATCCATTGCTTGTCATTAATTTAATTTGATGAATGATAAGCATACAATAAATCTTACTCTTATTTCCTCGAGGTGATTCAATTCTTTTCTTCCGGAGATTGTTCATGATGAAGTAATTCTCGGTTCTAGTGTTTCATCTTTTCCTTTTTTCGGAGTTCCAAGTTTTCTCGGTTATATCATCGCGAAGCTCCATCTAAATCATTGCAAGGCTTCACCTTGTGTTTTCAACCTCTCTTTCTTTCTATCATCCTTTTATTACCGGAGTTCTCCATGGAGGCTCTACATGGTGGTTCGTCAAGGATTCCTTTCATTCTTCAATTGTCCTTCAAGATTTCTCTCGAAGTTATGACCCACCAAGCTACACTCTAAAATAAACATGGTGCTCAACACATGTTTTGTTTTGAGGAGTTCAAGCATTCTTCATCTTGCATCCGAAGTGCAATTCTTCCTACCTTATCTTTTGAGATGGCGATATGTCATTCTTGACAATTTCCTTTCATGCTTCATGATTCACAAGTTGTCAGGAATGAGATATTTAAACCCATCATTTCTTCTTCATTCATGAGAGCTTTTCAACCCAGCAATTTCTTTGTTGGAGTTATCTTGGGTTATATTTCACCTAAAGCCTTCCATTGGGAATGCTGTTATTTGTGGTGTGTATCTATGATCCAAGTTTTCTCTTTATCCTCTTGGCGAAAGAAGTTTTAATCCCTTTGTTCGTCGCAATCAAATCTTTTTTCCCGTGAGTGGCAGGTTGGCACCTCATAATTTTGCGATGTTTTCCAATAAGCCCACAACAAGCTTATCCTTTCGTTGTTGATAATCCAACAACTTCGTTCTAGCATTTCCTGTAAGCGTGCTCTTTCAAGATCAAGTTTTCCTCCATTCATTCCATTCCATTCTTTCATTTCTTCAGGAGGCATTGTGATGTTGTGCTCTTCACTCATCAGCTCGTTTTGTCAAGTTCATGTTATTTTCTTGCTTATCCATTTAACTAGAGTGTTGTGTTCGCATTCAAGTTCTTTTATCTTATCAAGTTTTGCCTCTCTTTTCAACCGGAATGCTGTCTGAAATCCTTCTTACCCCGTGTGCCATTCTTTCAATAGTTCCGGAGGCAATGTGTTGTTGATTTCATCAAGTATCATCCCATCTTCTCAAGTTCATGTTCTATTCCTTCCATGTTCAAGCGGAGTGTTGCCTGGATTCTTCCTCTCTCATCTTGTTTTAACCGGAGTGGTTTCGAATTCTATCTTGTCCATTAAACTCTTGATTCATGCCTTTGCAACCTTCAAGTTCTCGTAATGTTCCTTGTTCCTCTTTTCTAACGGATTGTTTGCAATCTCGTTCATCTCTGTTGTACTCTTTATTTTAATTTGCTCAACCTCTCAAGGTTCATGGTTTCACTCGTTCGTCAAAGAAGCAACTTTGTTTTACCTCTTCCATTTTCGTTTCTCTCCGGTGCCATCCTTAGGATCTCGGGTCGAGGTCCCCTATTAGTGGAGGACAGTTGTGACGCCCCGAGACCGACGCTCCAGAAGACTTCCAGATACTCTAGGTTTCATTGTGTGATTTGTTTTGTTTGTTGCATCTCTTGCATTGCATCATGTCATCATGCAACCCTTTTTTAAAAACTCAGATAAATAAATTGTATGGATCTTCGATCCATTTAAATCGAGGGAATTCACATGGTGTTTTCTCTTTATAACATATCCTCCCAAAATTATTAGGGAGCTATAACAAAGTTTTCCATTCTTTGGGAATCACCATAACACACATGCAAAATAAATCCCATGCCTTTTCTGCTCCGAGTTGACCTCAAAACCTTGTCAATAATTCTTTCTCTGTTTATCAGAGCCCCACCAAAAATCTCAACATTTTTGGACCTTTCGAACGCGCACTTCTTATTCAAACTCATTTGAATTTAATTCGAACGAGTTCGAAACCAATCTTCGCACACATGCTCATTTATAGTTTTCTTGGATCAAGCTCATTTTTATGAGTCCGGGGAAATTACCCCCATGCGCAAATGCTATCCCAAACACTTCCTTTCCTCTCCTTTTCCTCTTTGGTATTTTCTATTTTGGGAAATAAAAGAGTAGAGGAAGAAAGAAATAGCCCAGCCCAGTAGCCCAATCGCACCGCGCTCGCCCATTTGCCTCCCAAAGCCCAGCCGCTGCTCTGTTAACCCTAGCCCGACCCCCCTGCTCGATCCCTCACATCGTTCCCCCTCCGCCGCCACTCACACACGCACGCACACAGCTAGCGCCAGGAGGAGCACCCGCGCTCGTTCCCCATGGCGCACCTCCCCTGCCAGTGATGCCGCCCTCCTTCCTCTTCTGCGCCGGAGCCGTCCATCCCCGTCGCCCCGCTGCATCGCCTAAAGCCACCCCGCGTATTGCCTCCTTTGTCTGTTTCCCCTGCTTTGAGCAGCAGCTTGGGAACGAGCAGCCCCGTCGGCCTGCCAGGCCACCGGGGCTCCCTCTGCCGTTGAGCAGCCCAGCAGATGAGCCCGGCGCCTCCCCCACCTCAGATCCAGCCGTCCCCGCGCCAAGTCCCTCTGCTGCTCCCCTGCTTCGCGCCTGCAGTCGTCGTCCTCCGCGCTCGCAGGAGCGCCAACGCCGCCAGGACGCCATCCCGCGCCCAAGCTCCTTCGCCCCTGAGCTCCATTCGTGTTGCCGTTTGCCCGGATCCGGCGCCAGCCGACCAGGATCCACCTGTCTTCTCCGTTCCCGATGCTGTCGGAGCCACGCTTCAAGTCCCCACCGTCAAGCACCACCATTGTTTTATCTCCAAGCCATAGACGAGGTCGTCCCCAGCAGCAGGCTATCTTCCTCACCTCCTGCGCCCTTGCTCGTTTGGTTGCCACATGTTGTTGCCTTCGAGCGCCATTGACGCATCTCCATGTGGAACCTGCCAAGTACCCCGACGTTCATCACCATGCACGATTACAGCGCCAAGGGAACCACTACCCTCGACCCGGGGACGCGTTCGCCTATGGGGATTCACCAAGTACCCTTCGGATGTGCCAAGTTCGACTACATGGACGATCAAGTACCTCTACCACCGCCCGGACATCTATGAAAACGTGTACGACTTTGACACCAAGTACCCCTTCGAGTTGATGAGACCGGCAAGACCAAAGACCCCAAGTACCACGACTACCCACGAGGACATCGGTTCCGTCAAGTTTGACTACAACGGGTGTACAACTACCGTCGTCGTGATTTTGACAAGACGTCGTGTACCTCTACTTCCACTACCCTCGCCGATGACCGATAGCACCACTACTTCCCACTACGACCCGTGTACTACCATTTCTACTACGACCGTCCCGAGAACGTCTACTTCCCCTACACCGCATCGAACCCGATCCGCTCCGACAATGCATACTATGAAGGTATAACCAATGAGACGATCACCCGTGGACCGAATGCGTGTTGTATGAGATGAACCGTATGTTTGCACTGTGCCCGTTTGTTTCATGCACGTTCCTCCTCATTTGCCATGTCGTCGACCCGTGGGAACCCGGTAACCGGGAGCACCCGACCATCTTGCATGACTCGCTCATGTCACACTTCCTTTTGCATTGGTATCTCCATGAGCTACCGGAATCGATATGTTGCCGTGGCATCATTTTCGAATTCATTGTCGTGACACCCTTTCTTTCCACCACGGTGACAAATGTTTCATAACATGCTCATGTCAACATTTTCATAAAATTGCATAAACCTTGATTATGTCATCCGCATCATGTTAACATCATTTAAATGGTTAAAGTTATGTTTGCATTAAATTGCTAAATGACATATGTGGATTTTCCGGAATTGTTGTTTGTGTTTCCGGCCTCATTTAAACTTGACTAAATAGATATTTTAATTATGCTTCACCCCTTGCCATGTTTAATAACATTTAATATTGTTGGGTACATAACCGAGAGAGAACTAAATAATTGATGTGGTGTTCCGTCAATATGCAACTCGTTGCATATTGAGCTCCACTTAAATTGTAGTGTTGTTTGCTTCACCTTGCCATGCCATGTATATTTAAACCGGACATGCATCATACTTGGTTGTGCATCGTGCATGTTTTGTGATGGTTGTTTACCATGTTGTTTGCTTCTTTCCGGTTTGCTTTTCTCGTTAGCTTCGGCTTCGTTCCGGAGTTGGCAGGATTCGTTCGACTACGTCAGTTTGTCTTCTTCTTGGACTTGTTCTTCTTCCTATCGGGATTTTAGGCAAGATGACCATTACCCTCGATATCACTTCTATCTTTGCTTGCTAGTTGCTTCGTTCTATCGCTATGCTGTGCTACCTATCACTTGTTTACCATGCCTCCCATATTGCCATGTCAAGCCTCTAACCCACCTTCCTAGCAAACCGTTGTTTGGCTAAGTTACCACTTTGCTCAGCCCCTCTTATAGCATTGTTAGTTGCAGGTGAAGTTGAAGATTGCTCCATGTTGGACATGTTTATGTTGGGATATCACAATATCTATTATTTTATTTAATGCATCTATATACGTGGTAAAGGGTGGAAGGCTCGGACTTATGCCATGTGTTTTGTTCCACTCTTGCCACCTTAGTTTCCGTCATACCGGTGTTATGTTCCTTGATTTTGCGTTCCTTACGCGGTCGGGTTTATGGGAACCCCTTGACAGTTCGCCTTGAATAAAACTCCTCCAGCAAGGCCCAACATTGGTTTTCCATTTGCCTAACAACCTATAACCCTCCCTTGGGGTCTGCAACCCC